>NC_065531.1:0-329001 GCF_020184175.1 Aphis gossypii
AAAAACACACAGTCGAATAGGGTGTGCTCAGCATTGTCGTTTTCGTGATAGCACAGGGTGCATCGCGGCGAGTTGGCCCTGCCCATCCTGAACAGGTATTGCTGGAAGCAGCCGTGCCCGGTCAGCGCCTGAGTCATGTGGAACGTTAGCGGCATCTTGGGCACCGTTCTTCCGAGCCACCTGTTCAGGTCTGGCAGTAGTTTCCTGGTCCATGAACCCTTCGATGTGGACGACCACCGGGCTTGCCACCGAATGTTGGTCTCGCACCGTTCTTGTCTTTTGATGGTTGCCTTCGAGGTTGGGTTGGCACCCTGTATCGGAGGAGCGGCGACGCGGGCCCGGATCCTTTTTCTCTCCATTCCCAGTAAGTCCGCCGGCGGGAGCCCGGCAAGTACCAGCGCGGCCTCGTCCGAGACTGTCCGGTACGCGCGGATGATCCGCAACGCGATGGCCCTCTGTGGTCGCACAAGGTTTCTCACCGTTCTTGCCGATGCCGCTGCCGTGTCGATCCAGGTTGGTGCCGCGTATAACAGCTGGCTCTCCACTACCGACGCCAGCAATCTTCTTCTCGATTGGCAGGGACCCTTGGTGTTCGACATCAGTCTCGACAGCGCTGCCGCCGACCGGGCAGCTTTTTTCGCGACGGTGGTGACGTGGACCGAAAATGTCATGCGCTGGTCGAGGAACACTCCGAGGTGGTCGAGGAACACTCCGAGGTGGTCGAGGAACACTCCGAGGTGGTCGAGGAACACTCCGAGGTGGTCGAGGAACACTCCGAGGTGGTCGAGGAACACTCCGAGGTGGTCGAGGAACACTCCGAGGTAGTCGAGGAACACTCCGAGGTGGTCGAGGAACACTCCGAGGTGATCGAGGAACACTCCGAGGTAGTCGAGGAACACTCCGAGGTAGGAACACTCCGAGGTAGGAACACTCCGAGGTAAGGAACACTCCGAGGTAACCTAACCTAACCTAACCTAACCAGACTCTACAGACGCTCCCCGCGCGGCCTACACCGCTAAGCGGAAAGAGCTACGCAACGCCATCCGCGACGCACAGGCCAAAAGCTGGTCCGAGCTGTGCGCGGCCGTCGACTCCGACCCCTGGGGCCTGCCTTACAGAGTGGTGACCAAGCGCATGGTTAGGTTAGGTTAGGTACGCCAGTCGCGTGTAGTTGCCAGTCGCGTGTAGTCGTTGCCAGTCGCGTGTAGTCGTTGCCAGTCGCGTGTAGTCGTTGCTTAGTCGCGTGTAGTCGTTGCCAGTGAACGGTCGTGCTTTGGACGTGTTCCGCTCCGAAGCCCGCTCCCCGTGGCGTTTTCCTACACTTGTCTATTGATAAGGACGTGTCTCGTCGAGTATACGCGGGTGCGTGTTATCGGTGTGGCGTTCGGAGCCGGACAACCTAACCTAACCTAACCTAACCTAACCTAACCTACCCTAACCTAACCTTTTTTTTTTTTTTTTTTTCCGGGTTTGAATCGACGACCGGAAGGGAACCGCTTTCGCATTACTTCCTTCCGGCCGCCATCGTTTATTGAAAGAAACCAAATTACACGACGTTATGGCGCAAGACGGGGCCAATCTCCCCGACTTGTCACCTTACAACATATTTACAATGAAAAATTACTTAATTCTAAAAAAAAAATTCAGTACAAAAAGACAAAAGACAATACATAATATATAATACTACAAATAGATATTCATTGTTCATATTGAGGGACTGCCGGATCAGCTGGCCTTCTTCACCTCCCTTCTGCCGCTTGCCTCCTCCTCTCCTCATCCTCCTTTAGGGACATGATCTCCTCCACCATTTTGTACAACAGTCGAAAGTCCTCTTCCGCTTTCAGCAACGCCGAGTTCCTTTCAGCTTCTTCGGACGGCAGACTGTCGAATTCAGGACCGCAAAGTATCGCCGGCATGTCTTCTGCCCTTGGCTGGTGTCCGAGACGATTCGCTAGTTCAACCCTCAGGTCAGCGAAAAACACACAGTCGAATAGAGTGTGCTCAGCATTGTCGTTTTCGTGATAGCACAGGGTGCATCGCGGCGAGTTAGCCCTGCCCATCCTGAACAGGTATTGCTGGAAGCAGCCGTGCCCGGTCAGCGCCTGAGTCATGTGAAACGTTAGCGGCATCTTGGGCACCGTTCTTCCGAGCCACCTGTTCAGGTCTGGCAGTAGTTTCCTGGTCCATGAACCCTTCGATGTGGACGACCACCGGGCTTGCCACCGAATGTTGGTCTCGCACCGTTCTTGTCTTTTGATGGTTGCCTTCGAGGGTGGGTTGGTACCCTGTATCGGAGGAGCGGCGACACGGGCCCGGATCCTTCTCCTCTCCATGCCCAGTAAGTCCGCAGGCGGGAGCCCGGCAAGTACCAGCGCGGCCTCGTCCGAGACTGTCCGGTACGCGCGGATGATCCGCAACGCGATGGCCCTCTGTGGACGCACAAGATTTCTCACCGTTCTTGCCGATGCCGCTGCCGTGTCGATCCAGGTTGGTGCCGCGTATAACAGCTGGCTCTCCACTACCGACGCCAGCAATCTTCTTCTAGATTGGCAGGGACCCTTGGTGTTCGACATCAGTCTCGACAGCGCTGCCGCCGACTGGGCAGCTTTTTTCGCGACGGTGGTGACGTGGACCGAAAATGTCATGCGCTGGTCGAGGAACACTCCGAGGTATCTGAGTGAGGGTCTGAGTCCGATCTGATGTCCCCCGATGAACAGGTTCGGTGGCGTGTAGGCTCTCCTCCTGGTGAGTAATATCGCCTCGCTTTTTTGGTGTGCGAGTTCCAGTCCTTTTTCGAGCATCCAGGCGTCGATTGATTCTAGCACGGGGTTCACAGCGTTCTCGAGGAGTGCTCCCGTCTTGGCGACTCCTATTACCGCGAGATCGTCCGCAAAACCCACCAGATGGACTCCGGGGGGGACTTCCATGCCCAGAAGCGAGTCGTAGGCCACGTTCCACAGCGTGGGCCCCAGCACGGAGCCTTGGGGAACGCCGCAGGTTACGGGCCTCGGAGTCAGTTCATCGCCAGTCAAGAGTTGGCGGTCAGAGAGCCAGGAGCGGATCATCATGACCAGGTATTCAGGAACCTTCTTTTTCCTCAGCGCTTCGTCTATGACCGGCCATCTTAGCGAATTGAAGGCATTCTTGACGTCGAGGGTGATTAGCACGCACAAGTCCTTCTTGCCAGGTCTGGAGGCTGCTTGTTTGGCGATGTTCAGCACGTGATCGATAGCCGACTCGGTGCTAACCCCCTTACGGAAGCCGAACTGGTTCCTCGCTCTCCTCCGGCCGCCGTGAGCGTCGAGGTGCGTCTCCAGTCTGTGAAGCAGAAGCCTCTCCAGGAGTTTACCGGAATTGTCCAGCATACAAATGGGCCTGAAGCTGGACGGCTGATCCGTTGGCTTGTCGGGACCCTTTCTAATCAGCACCAGACGTGCTCTTTTCCACTGAGGCGGAAAGGTGAGCGCTGACAGACAGTCGTTAAACACCTGGAGGACCGTGCGCTGGTGGCGGACGACTGAGGCTTTAATGATTTCGTTGGGAATTCCAGACGGTCCCGGAGATTTGCCCGATGTGAGCCTCTTGGCAGCCCTGACCAGCTCGGCTGACGTAAACTCCGGTATGGCTCTGGTGAACTCCAGCGTGTTCCTCACCGGGTCGAAAGCCTCAAAGATGTCGAGCACGACCGGCGAGGGAGCCTCGTCCCAGTTTGTTGTTGCGGCCGCCGGGAAGAGAAAGTCGGCGATGGTGGACTCGTTCCCTCTGGAGTCTGCTCCTGGTGGACTGCTCCTGAATTTTTCATGACAATTCGGTAGGGCTTGCCCCAGGGGTCGTGGTCCACCTGATCACACAGCTCAGACCAGCATTTCGCCTTGGCCGCCTTGATCGCCCTTCGAAGATCTCTTCTAGCGGTGAGGTAGGCGGTTCTGCACTCCTCCAGACCTGGCTGGTCTATGTGCCTCAGACTCGCCTGATACCGCCGGCGGAGAGCCAGACAGTTCCGGCGCAGAACCGCGATCTCTTCAGACCACCAATGGACTGGATTCTTACGCGGGGGACCTGGCCTTCTTCTGGGCATGGATGCCTCGCAAGCTCCGACGAGGTACCTGTCGTAGGCTGTCGCTGAGGCTAGCGCTTTGGCCACCGTCGGCTCGCCTGAAGGAATTTCCAGGTGAGACCTCGCGAAGTACTCAGCTAGGGCGATGTCATCACGTTTTCTCACTGACCATCCGCTATGCTCGTTGTTCGATGACTCGGCGGAGTCCATGGCTAACCGTTGCGACGCCGTTTTGTAGAACACATAGGAGTGGTCACTAAGGGAGTCGGCCTCTAAGACTCGCCAGTCAACGATCTCAACGGCCCTCGAGAACGTCACGTCGATGACCGACGTGGCCTCAGCCCTCCGAAAAGTTGGGGTAGATCCAGTGTTGACGACGGTGAGACCCAAGCTGTTCACCAGGTCGGATAGCAGGGAGTCTCTGTGGTTGTTGCACCTCGAACCCCACTCGACGCTCCACGCGTTGAAGTCACCGGCGACTAGTATCTCGCAAGCTCCTCTGCCACGGATGGCTGCTTCAAGGTCGCTAAGGAAGAGCGAGTATTCCTGGATGTTGATGCCCGGCCTACAGTAACAGCTGAAGACCGTCAGGTTTCGGAACGACATCCACGCGAATCCGTTGCCAGAACCGTAAGCGTCATGTGTCATGACGGTACGGGATGTGATAGCCACCGCCGCCAACCGGTCTTCGCTGAAGCACCATCTGGACTCGTCTCCACAGCGTCTGAACGGCTCGCTTATGATCAGTAAGTCCGCTTCGGTATCGACCGCGGTCTGAAACATTAACTGTTCCGCGGCCCAGTTCCTCTTTAGGTTAATTTGGAGGAAATTAACCATCAGCGAGGTTAATATTCCGTCCGGCGGCACGTCTCCTGGCGGCACAGGCACCAGATCCGGGTCTGTGCATGATCTTCGGGAAGCCCGCTAACTCACAGGCCAGACAACGGTCGTGGTCCGCTTCACAGTCTGCCATCCGGTGGCCAGAGTCTCCACATCTCCAACACGCGCCAGATCTGTCCGTCCCGGAGCAACTCCTAGAGTTATGGCCGAACGCCTGACACCTAAAGCACCTCTCCGGAAGGACAGTCCTGGCCCGGACCCTGCACATGGTCCACCCGACCGGAATTTTCGTGATTTTCGACGCAGCATATCTCGACATTTTAGCCGTGGCTATCTGCTGGCCGGATCGGGTGGGCCAAATTCGGACGTCGTGGATGGCCTCCCTCTCGGCTTTCGTAGCTGGGTCTTCGCCTCCTGGTATGGCTGCTCTCAGGACCTCGAGAACTTCAGCTGCTGTAGCCGCGGCGTCCAAGTCCAACACTTCGACTTCGACGTTAACTCCGAGTTGGAGAACTTTCCCCACCGTGTCCCCTAGCTTATTACTGATGGTCGATGTAATAGTCTTAGCCGCCGATCCGGAGTTAGCACTGGTGGGGAGCTCCAACAATAGACTACCGTCCTTGGTTTCTCTCATTTTAACGTTAACGCCTATGTCCTTGGCAGAGAGACCGCAGGAACGTACAGTGCGGACGGTGTCAGAGTACGACTGCCCTGCTAGGGGCCTGATCAAAATCGCGGGGGGCTTCTTCTGCGCCGCGCCGGGTTTAGCGGATTGAGGGGGGGAGTCTGAGGGTTTCTGAACCGGGTCCTTCTTGGCCTTTGTCTTCCGTTTCGCGGTTCTTCCTACGACCTTGGACCAGACATCCGCGTCTGATTCCATGTTGGAATCCATCTCGGTATCCAAGGTTGGCTTGACGGGCCTAGAACTCCCCTCGGTGCCTTTCGGCGTTGGAATGCGCCTGGGGGCAGCCCTAGCTTCGGCTTCCCCGTCCCTGTCCCACCAGCACGGAGTGTCCGTACTGGCGTCAGCCGTGACGGGCCTCTGAATAGGCGAGTCTGCACCTTCGGTTTTCGACTTTTTCTTGGAAGGCGACGTAGGGGGAGAGACCAAATTCCCCTCTTCCGTTATGACGACATCTAGAGTCTTGGTGAGATTCGCCAGGTGTCCCACGAGCGCAACCTAACCTAACCTAACAAAAAAAAAAAAAAAATACCCCCCCACCGCCCAAATTTGCGGCGCCCTAAGTCCGAGGCGTTTCGATTCGGACGGTCGTTTTCGCTGGAATTCGTCTGGGCACCGTCACCGCTAAATGTAACGTTCAGTTCCGAGACCGCGGCGAACAGAACATTTCGAAATCACCACGTACCCCTACCTTTGGTCCGTCCGATCGCTTCTAGGGCACTCTTCCCAAGTCTGTATCTGGGGAACCGTGCGTCCGGCGGTCACGCCGAAGAGAGCTAAAATTGACGGGCGCGACGAAACCCCACTAAATCCACGAGAAAATCCACGACCCCCGCCAGTTTTACGAAAAACTCACACCCCCCGCCGGATTTTGAAAAAATCGTAGCTGCGACACCCGCCAGAGCTAAGCCGGCGGACCGGTACCGCTAAACGCGTTTCGATCGCTCCGAAAAAGTCCAATCATAGTGTGGGCACCTGCGACGGCTCTCACGCCAGAGCCCCCGAATAAACCCCCCCATTTGGGCGGAAATGCGCGGTCCGTACCACGGTCCACATATGTGATGGTCTACTACCACGCCCGGATTTTGGCACCGGTCTCGTACCCAAGTCGCACGGACACTGCCTATAACCTATTTTTACCGAACAATATTGCGCACTGCACGATATATATATATATATATATATATATATATATTATGTGTGTTTTGGCACCGCATGCCGGATGGGCACCCCCCGCCGGATTTTGAAAAAATCGCAGGTCGTACGCCCGCCGGAGCTAAGCCGGCGGACCGGTACCGCCGAACGCGTCTCGACGGCCCGAAATAAGTCCAATCATAGTGTGGGCACCTGCGACGGTTTTTCAAAACCGTGCACATATATACATACGTGTATATAGGTATACAGGTATATATTACGTACGTAATTAAAAATCGCAACTCTCGAACCGTAAGTCGTACGGACGTCAAACCGGTATCATTAGATCCGGCTGGCCGTGCTCCGCGGATATAAAACGCTAAAACGGCTAACCTCACGGAAAACTCGCGAGTTACGGCCGGAAAACCCGAAAACCCGACTTTTCGTTTTTCTCCAGCCTTCCGGTCCGCAGCTCGTGAGTTTTCCGTGAGGTCAGCCGTTTTACCGTCTCACATCGAACCGATATCTAATTCGCTTTCCGGAGGCGTGACGATCGTGCCCCTGACGCCAATACCGGCCGACCAAAGGCCCGCGGAAACGGAAATTTTCCGAAAAAAGTACGAAAAACGGCCGTTTTTTCTCCCGGCCGTCGACTTTGCGAAAACCATAACTCCGCAACTAAATCCGTTAACCAGGATCCGGCGACGTGAGTCGACGCGCCCGCCTCTCGTCTACCACACGTCGAAAATCCGGCGTTAACCGTTTCCGGGCCACCCCCTAACCCTATCCTGGCTGAAACGTGAAATATATTATACTATAATAATATAATATTATACAGTAGTATACGAATAAATATCACGATGACGAACGTACACGCCTATATAATTATAATATTATCATCATAATTACTATAACAATACTAGAGACGACGACGACGAGATGGTACTAAAAATCTACAGGTGTTTTGTGTTGCGTGCGATAGAGCGCGACACGTGCCAGTCGTATAGAGTACGACATAATGTAATATATTATGATAATAATAATATTATTATAGTGCGTTTCACAACAAATGTCCCTCGATACTAACGCGCCAGGTGGCGATTTTTTGTTATGGTTTCCTAAACTAGTATCTAATTACGACGGGAAATTTAAAATTAAATACGTGTTTTTTTTATTTTTTTATTTAATTCGATATTTATTTAACAAAATAACCTGAATGCTTATTTCGATTTATAATCTAACCACTGCTCATCATATTTTAAAAAAATAAATTTTAAATACGCACTCTTTATTTTCCAGCCCAAACTGAGAAATCCTGATCTCAGTAAAAATCTCCATCTGGCGCGCTAGTATCGAGGGACATTTGTTATGAAACGCACTATAATATATATTATTATATTGTATTGTACGAATCATCAAATATAATAATCATATATGACAAAAAATAAAAAAATAAAAAATAAAAAACCAAAAAAATCTCGGCATGCGGTGCCAAATGTGCGTGTTTTGACACCGCATGCCAAATCTGCGAACGCGTTGTCTCGCGGAACCATCGGCCGTCAGTCTGACGGCCGTGGACCAGAGAGACGAAAATGTTGGGCGTGCCCCACAGTATAGGAATCCGTGGAAATCGTGACGAAAACCAAAGATTAGGTTAGGTAACCTAACGTCGGTAAATACCCGAATTTCAAAAATTTACAAATTGATTTCGGTAATGAATTGTGCAACTCTAAATGCCATAGTAGCTAAGTTTGCCACAAACAAATAATAATAACTTTAATAATAAAATTATAAAAATATACTTAATCTATAATAATAATAATAATAATTTCAACTCGTATAAAAATATTGAAATTTGTTCGAATTTTGGACATTTATCGACAGCAATCTGTATTCAATCTATTACTTAACATATATACAATACACATATTATATCGTATAATTAAATAGTTTTACTCAGTTATAGTATGATTGTGTACACACAAGCTAGTTATTAATGATCCTTGAAGATTTTTTTTATGGATTTTAAATTTAAAGCCTGTTTTAAAAATGCCAAGCTTTACTCGTTTTGGAAAATCAAGCTATTATAAATTAGATATCAGAACTAAAAATAACAAATTCTTGATACATGGACTTTCTCAAGACAAACAGCTCTTATACTCCAAAGCTAAAAGCATATCGAATAAAAACAAAAACAAATAAATAATAATAATTACAATTCAATTAGGTACTTAACACCGTAAAAATTTATTATGAAATTGATTATTGTGTAGTGATTTTTTAATATTATTATTATTATTATTATGTGTAATAATATTCTATGTTATCGCTGTGCGTCACGCAGACCACGGCGACAGTATTAAGAAGTATTTATTAACAGTCTATTTTTATATTGTTCAATTTACTTTTTTTATTTTTTATTATTTTGAATATTATATTGTTTTCGGCGTGCGTCGATCGACGATTAGATCGACCATATTAGGTTGCAGATGTCCCGTCAGTGGTCAGTCTGTCTGCACTCGCTAGCCGAGTTGGGCATAATGTTATAAATAAATGTATTCTATTGTATTAATGAAATTACGATTATTATTATTTTATTTTAAAATTGTACATTCTGACAAAATTATTACGAAGGTGACCACTCTCCCATCAATTGTAATTATTATTATTTCTTAAAATATTATGTATCTATTATGATAGTAATGTAAATAAAAAATGTTAGTAATAAAAAAATGAAAGATAACTTTCAAAAGATTGAAATATATAATATAATATTATTATACTTTTATTTTAACCCTAACCTAACCTGTAGAGGTTTATACTGAATGTCTGAATATTTTATTCATCTCATATTTTAAGGTGCAATTAAAGTTTGTACATCTATTAATTTATACATTGTCATAACTTTCACGAAAGACCCAATATTTAATTGCATTAATTTCTAGACTTCTCCGGAATCAACAAAGTTAAAATAAAAATAATAATAGCTGACCGTGAGTATTCATCTTGTATTCCACACATATTATAATATAATTTTAAATAAATTGTGTTTTGAGTGATATTTTTAATAAAATTGTATATGTATTGTGTACTTAAAATTGTGTAACACTATATTGTGTTACATATTATAATAATTTAATTGTTTAAAGTTCAAACAATTACAAAATTTTTAATTGTAATTTAATTAAAATCCGAAAATTCGTATGATCGTAAAAACGTTTACTCTAGCATTTGAGCGCGTAACGAGTTTTTATTAGATAATCATGATTTAATAAAACATATTTTAATATTATAGATAATATATCGCTGCCGAAGACAAACCAGCCAATGATCGGAGCCTTTACGGATTTTCCGGACTGTGCACTAATAGGATATTGAACGGGCGTGTGTGAAGGGGTGATCGGTTTGAAACGCGATTTCAGTCTACGGCTAATAAAACAAAAAAACATCCCCAATAAGTCCAAAACGAACGCGACGTGCTACGGGGTGAACATGTACACGACCGATACTGACCGCCCTTGCAGAGCCTACGGGTCACAGTCTAAACTTTAGGGGCCGAGAACGAGTGGTCTAAATGTTTTATGTATGTGTGTGTGCACGTAGATGCGTATCGAATCGCGCGTGGAACGAAAGCTTTTGTGGCGAATTTTCACAATGCGAATTATGTACGGTTGCAGCACCTGTTTGTTGGTCGCCCTGCCATCACTCGTTGCTTATAATATACAAGTTATAATGCCAGTACGGTTTTGATTGAAATTTCGTCGGCTATCTCTTTTCAAAAAGGTTATACGTAACACACTACACTCGTTGCGATATCCGCACTCTCAGCGAATCAGCGTTCATCGGTATATTTTACATGTATATTGTTTAATATAGTATACGTTTATATCACCTATTTGAATACCGTTCAATGCAATATGGAGTACCGTGTTTATTATAAATTTATAATAATGCTTTTGAACCTTGAACCTAATTTAACATAATATACTCTTTTTAATTGATTAGTATAATATCTACAGGATGAATGCATCCGAATCGCATGACAAAAAAAAAATCCGAATTGCGTGCCGTGTGTCGACAGTAGTTTATTTATTATGCACTTATTATGTTTCAACTTAAACTTTTTTTAAGCTTTACTAAATTTTTTTTTAAAAAAAAAAGCATGTTTAAAAACTATCTGTGATAATATGGTTGTTACAACTGATTAATTTCTAGATTTAAATATTTTAAGCTTTGTTTTTATTTTGAACTGTATCTGTATTATAATGTATTGTGGTCTATTTCATATAGGCATACATATCGGTTACTAAACTGTCTGTAGCTCAAATATTTTATAAGAACCATTATATTAATAGAAATTAATACTTGTAGAAAAGTTAGCATATCATATTATAATATGGTGTTGCCGACATTAAAATAAATAAAATAATACGCTTTTTCAAATTTATAATATACCTATGATGTTGAATATTACTATATAAAAAATATTATTATTATTATTTAAAAAACTGATGTAATGGAGCTCAATAAAAATATGACAATGCCGGCGTATACGGATGACGTTGTCATACTACGAAATAGTCGCCAGAAGATAGGACACACTGTGAAAAAATTAATTGCACCAAGTCGGAAGATGGGTCTCATAATTAACAAAGCAAAAACAAAATACATGCTAATGATACGAAACACGCCCGCTAAAAACAATCTGATAGTCGGACCATACAACTCCGAACAAGTCGATGATTTTTACTTAGGGTTAGGGTACTTGGGGGTTAATATCAACTATAAAAATGACATGCATAATGAAGTTAAACTTAAAATTAAATTAGAACTCGGTGAACGGTTTATTGTACATAATATTTAATTTATTTTTTTTTTTTTGTACCTACATATTAAATACTTATATGATCATAATTTTTTAGTTCCTAATAAAACTAAATTATGTACAAATAAAATAAACGTATACATTTTTAATAAGCAAAAAAAGGTTATTATAAGTCAATTAATGGTATGTAAAAATTATCAAACTAGGTAGGTGGTACGCACATATAAAAAGGTTGAGAACAGCTAACCTAGATTATATTTTGAAATATATAATTTATTGAAAAAATAAATAAAACGTGGATTATATTAATTTGTTATATTTATACAATTATTAGTATTAATTTCCAAAAAAATAATCAATAAACTCACAATATTTGAAATACAAGAGCCAGAAAAGCTACTTATTGTGTGTTCAGAGAAGGATAACAAATGTGAATGTAATGTCGTATATTAAGTAATTAATAATTAAATCATCAGGAATTAAACATGTTCAATGATTATACTTTTGCTTACTAAATTAAAATAACTAATAGGTAATTTTTAATGTTAACTTAATAATATAATGAGTCTAAAGATCTGAGTTTATTTCTAATGCGGATTCTTTTAACCTGAAAAATATAAGGTAATAATAAGTAATAATACTTATATTCATATAGATATGTCGATGGTAATAGTTATAATAACGTAAATCAGTGTATAGTTATCAAAGAAGTAACTAGCACTCGATATTTAGGTATCATATCTGATAAAAACTTACAATGGAATCTTCACACTCAAAACCTAGCTAGGAAGTTACGCTCAATAACTTAGAGATTCTATAAACTAAAGGGTTTAGTTTAATAGTTTCCAAGCAAACAACACGGGTTATTTATTTCGCTCTATATCAATTAATATTCCAATATGGAATGTTAGTATGGGGGAGGGGTTAGGTGATACTGTTCTAAACAAATTGCAAGTAAACCAGAATAACATCATAAGAATCTGCTTAAATAAGTATAGGTACTCACTGCAAGGTTCTACGAATCAAAATTATAGGAAGCTAAGTGTTTTACCAACTAGATTTCTCTATGAAAACTTTGCCATTTTGTTCACTTTTAAAAGGTTCATACAAAATAAAGATTACAAATTGTTGGAAGGTAAAGGAGAAAATATACCTGTCAAGTACCTATTCAAATAAATCTTTTGGTCAACTTTTCGTAAATTATTTAGGGCTTGTGTATTTAATGGTATGCCATGTCAATATAAAAAAAATATTTATAGTTACAAAATTAATGTTAAAAAATTGTATATCAATGGTTATATTCTCAATTAATCTAATTAATCAATTAATCCTTCATTATATGATTTGCTATATTTATTTAGTATTTAATAAGTATTTAAAATTATATTTCATTCTTACAATTTTTCTATTGTTAAATTTTTTTTTCTAAGTTCTATTTTATTCATCACATTTTGCTACTACTTATATATAATATAATTTGTGTTCTTAATATTATTAACAATTACTCTCTATCTCTAACACAATGGTTTTCAAACTTTTATTATACACAGCACGTCGGCACACCGTACACTTCAAAAAATTTTTATGGCACTCTAACCTTTTTTAGATGAACAAAATTGTTTTGAATTTATCATTAATTTATTTTCTTATATCACAATTCAATGCAATCAGTAATTTATAGAAAAACTGCGGCACACTAAGCCGATACTCGCCAGCCGCGGCACACAGCTTGAAAACCACTGCTCTAACACAAGCTAATAGCTTAAAAGAGATAGATTATCATGTAAACTAACTTAATGTTTTTATATTCTATGTAATTTATGGTGGATTGATTAAATAAATTTTAAAAAAAATACATAATTATTGTTAGTTATAAGTTATAACTCATAAAAATAGACAGCAGTAATAAAAACTTAATAGCTTAATAGCTTATCACAACAAATAGTTGATAATAATAGTAATGTCATACAACGATATACAATAACTAAATAACAAAATAAAAATAGTTGTAAACATAAAACATTTAAAATAAAGTTAGTTCCTTTCGAATAACATCATTATAAAATTATAATACATTTGGCACATTGCTCATTTACTCAATATTTAAAATTTTATAAATCCTAGGTTATCCTTATAACAGTTGTTATACCATTTAAAAAAATGATTTTTGTATTTTACATTTGCGCATTAAATGTATTAACAATTTTTTAAATTTCACAAAATGTATGTTTCAATTTCTCTCACGTTTCTAAAAATGTATTTCAACACAATTTCATTCGATCTTGTGTACCTATGTCGGGCTATCCATATATATCCTGGGAGGTATGTATGACAGTGATGTACCTACAGCGCTATTAATAATAAATTACGATTAAAAACGAGTATTGTATAATCTACGTAAATCCATAAATTTGGAAAGAAAGTTATTCTTATTTATTTCCCCCCATTATTATATAGGGGTTCTGCTAAAAGCAGCTGTTGGTTTGCAAAATACATACTATAAAATCCATATCTAATACATCTAAATTAACACCGCAACTGCCACCAAGAAATATTAATATATTACCATTATTATACTCCCTCATGGCCTCATAGTGTTTGACAATGATAAATTAATAATAATAAAAGGTGTCTAGTTTTACAAAAATATTATGTTATATGCACGTTGCTCTTCGACTACTTACATAAATATGATTTTGTAATAAAAATAAAGATATTATAATAATATATTGAATTTTGTCAATAGTAATATTTATACAATAATACTAATTATAATATATTAAAATATTGTATAAGCAAATGTGAACTAATCTACTTTATCGTAGATTACAATATAAAACAATAAAAATATGTATTACTACTGTTGATTTGTAATTTTATTTTAATTATTTTTGATTCTAAGTTTAGCGATGAATACATTGACTCTACAATAATAAGTTTTTATATTATTTTATTTTATTTTCTCTCAGTCTTTCATTGTTAGTTTAACATCATACTTTGTAAGTATACTTTCGTTGATGCAGTTCAATTGCTTGTGTCTTTCGAAAAGTTGTTGTTTACGCCATAAGACATAAGATATAATTACGTGGTAAATTATTGTAATTACAATAATAACTTACCCTACCACTATCCACTGTATATGTTGAATAGGTTAAGCCCAGTTATTTGTATATTACAGCATATAGTATGTATCATCATTGTCCCCTTCATGTTTTTAACCGCTATCATGGACTATTACTCTAAAATCTAAATACAAAAATATTAATTACTCATTATTAAAGGTTAACATTTGACGACTTTTATTTAAAAAAAAAAAAAATTACTAAACGCTACATAATTAATATAAAAAATCCAAGTATTTGAATATATTATGATCTTTAAAGTTTGAATTACAAAGTATAAAATAAAAAATAAATTATTTAATCTAGAAAATCACACTTAAACTATTTCATAAATAAAATCATGATTAAAATAAAAGTTCACAGTTGAGACTTGAGTGAATATATGCTTGGTAGTCAAATGGTAGATCTCCGTGTTGTCGTATACGCCGATTACTCGGACGTATACCAAAATAAAGTTAAACACAAAATAACGCAAAATACTTTATTTGAAGTTTGAACACGACGTCCGGTGGTGATCGAGTCACACGATCACCACCACTGACTCCCTTTGCTGTCTTAGCCATCTCACTTATATATTACACTTACAATCGAATTACTATCGATTGTTCTACATTTTTCTATTACTACGTTAAATTTGCAATTATAGATACTATGATTATTGTGTAATTGTTATTTTAACCCGATTAGTAAATTATTAAACAAATTTATTTACATTTCTTATTATTATATCTTGCTTACTATGCTAACTGTAATATAAAGTTTACTGGCACCGAATTGCACAATTGTTATTTTAACCTATTTGTGTGAATAATTAAATATTGCTTAACTTATTGAATTTTACTGTTTTACTTATTATCTATAGTTTTTCTTAACTTATTTCTTACGTACTAACATCTCTTATAAAATATTCATACATATAATACAACAGTGTCGAACCAGTTTATTACAGTAAATTATAGTAATAAATAATAATAGTAAATAATATTTGAAAGTTCAACAAGTTAACAAATTGACGCGATTTCTTCTATTATTATTATTATTATTATTATTATTATTATTATTATATTGTACAATGACTTCATGAGCCACGAGGCTTAGATCATGGCACGTGGAAGGATTACAATTTACGGCGGTGCACGTGCCGTTAATATAATGTCATAATATATACACTCAAACACATGACATGTTACATTGTATAGTGTATACACAAAAGAGGAGACATGATTTTTTAACGTTAATATAGTATTATAAGTATTTATAACACCTAGGTAATCTAACACTTGTAAGTTATTATGATGTAGATTTGTTTAAAATATACTCTGAGCACTGAGCAGAGACTGTTGTCACAACTTAGTTATATGAATATTATCGGTAAGTACATTTATTTTCATATGTTTTTTGGTGTTTTTATTAAAATTATTTATTTTTTTTTTTTATTAGTGTATTACGATAAGTTAATAGAATTTTTGGCGTAAACATTGCATTTATTTTATTTTATTAAAATTATCAAATTCAGGGCTTGCAAACGTTATAATAACGTTATATTTGACAAAAAACTATTGAAATTTGTAAACGTAATTATAACGGAAAACGATAAACATAAATAAACAAATAACACAAAACAAAACGTAACGTTTAACAAAATATACGATATATCATTAAACAAAACATAACGTAAAACGGTATATATATTGTATTCTATTAAACGAAATAATTAATTTCAAATTATTTAACAATAGTTATAATTGTTATAAATTATGATACTGGTTTCGTGGAAATATTTAGTCTACGCGATCTATTTTTATTTAATCTAAGAATTAATTTTATTCCGTATCCGGGAGATCCCACATTAGATATTATTATAAAATTTAATTAGTAGGTATTAAATATTAATAGAATAATTTCATTACTAAAAACAGTGATACTCTGATAATATTGTACTGTACTGTCTGTACTACGGTTGAAATTTATAGCATTCAAGTTATTCAACTATTGTGTTCAGTTTGCTCAGATTTGTTCAGTCGTCAGTGTTTGTCAAATTTTTAATATTTATATTTTATACTGATATACTAGTAGTTTTAACGTACATACGTTTTCTTTATAATAGTGTATTGTGTATAATTACACTACCTGACTACCTATTACTTATTTAATTTTGTATATAAACTATGATGAATAACGATAAACGCAAAAGTTGAATAACGTTTTAATTCTGAATAACGATAAACACAAAAGTTGAATAACGTAAAACAAATTTTTTTTTCAAATGCAAGCCCTGTTAGCAATAGACAATATTTAATTATTTTAAGGCCGGGGTTATACACAACGTATTCCGCCTCGTTCCGAAAGCTGAGTATTCTGCGTATTCTACCTAACCTGTCGATTTAAAAATGCATTGGTTATATCGAAGTACCTATAGGTACACGACGGATGTAACACGAAGTGTTTTTATTACTTTGACGTTCGCCCGCCAAAACGCAAACCACTCTATATTTTTTTGATAAAAAATGTCTATATAGTATGTATATTTTGTTTCGTTCAAACACCATTATTAAAACAATATTTTCATTGACTATCGACCAGTATCGTGTTTGTATAAAAATGAGTGAAAGCGAAAAAGAATTGTTGAAAAGAATTTTGTATTCCTATATACTTTAAATAGTAATAAATAATAATATTTTTTTTTAAAATTGCAGTGTGTATTAAATTTGATGTTTCATTACATTATTATTATTTTTTTTTTTAGTGATTTAAAGTATGTTTTATTATTTTTCAACTTTCGTTAAGTGTTATTAATCGGCTTATGTTATCAGTTAATGTGTCTCGTACTGAAGTACTTTCATAAAGCGGCAACCACTTTATATATATCATTCTATGTGAATTACCCGTAATTACCATTTACCATTGTACCGCGGCGCTTAAAAATAATAAAAAATCATCATGTCGTACACTTTCGGGCCATAATATTATAATACAATATATTATACAATTATTATACATAGAATCATCATATAATAAAGCGATTAAAAAATGATTTGATTTATCTACTTCTTCATAGTTTAATAAAAAGCACGCGACCAACTAGGGACCATTAGATTCGAGCGTTCGTATAATGATATTTTTGATGCAACGACCTGCGGAATCTATCTTTTTATCGATGAAAACCTAGATTTTTTTTACCAATTATAATATTTCTAATTTTCACTAAAATGTCTTCATATATATAATTTACTACATACCTTTTACGACGTGTAGTTTGATTTAGAATTTCTTTTGATTCATATTTTTTTAAAAACGACTTAAAATTATGATTATTTACTTTATTTTAAGGAATGTTACCGTTATCAAAGTATAACATAAATATTTATTAAAATACGAAACTATTGACTTAAATCAATTATATTTTCCAATTAATATATAGATTAATTTTTAGATATTACCTACATTTACACATAACTTAATAAAAAAAAAAAAAAATTATAAAAAATTGAGCAATTAAACTTAAGCTAAGTATTTGGATTTTTTACTTTTTACCACTCCCCCTAAAGTACCAATTAATTCCAATTTTCTACCAAAATTCATTTCCAATGTTAAATAAAACATAGTGGTTAAGTGGGTAACGCTCTAGTGTACAGTAGCTATCGAGTGGACCTTGGACATACAGTATAGGTCACTAGAAAGAATGTTTTAAATTTGAATGCAATAATAGGTATCATTGTATACCAATCTAAATAACTGGTAAAAGTATCAAATAATATCTACGACTTATACTTTTTGAACAATAACAAAAATTTAAAACCGTTTGAGAATAAATCATTATCGTTACACGATTTCGTAAAAATTTAAATTTCAGACGCTCATAAATTTTTTTCGTTAGGTTAGGTTAGGAATGACGCTTCGAGTTTTCTCTATGCCATAGAGTCTATGGTCATTTAAAGGAAAACTTGTGGTAAACTTTGTGTTGAATTTTTTAATCTTAGGTATGGATAATAAACATTTTATAAATTTTCAAATACAAAATTACTACCTAACAAATTTACGAGATTTTGACATATTTCGTAAAAATTTGAACTTAAAACGCTTATAAAAAAACATTGTGACTAATTATTTTTGATTTTTTTAAATTATAATAAAAACAACTTATAAGAAACCATGTACTTATGTATTAAATTTTCAAGTTTTTTAAGATACTGAACTATCGAACATTTTTTCATCGATATTACTTACAAAAAAAATAAAATACTTAAAAAAATCGAAAATTTCAGTTGTCAGAATGGCTCAAAAAATTCCTGTTTTTCCGTCACTTTTTTGTAGTTTTTCCCGAATCTTTTTGAAAACTAGTGAAACTTCTTACTTTTGACCTCTAATGCACCACGGATATTCAATTTTCTACTGGAAACCACTCCTAAAGTTTTAAATTGAAGCATTATTTATTTATTTCGACAATAGTTATGGTGTACACGAACTCAAAACCAAAAAAAAAAAACACACCATTGTAGAATCATTAAATTCATCATTCCGTTCAAAATTTAAAATAAATTATATTTATAATTGTTATTATTAGAGCTCGGATTTGTTTGTACCTAAGTCCTAAATACATAATTTTATTGAATACAAATTTCTTAATTCTGATTTAAAATAAACACGTTTCATTACAACCTAAATAAAATGAGGCTTTTTTATCTTACAGGTTTTCATATATTTTGATGTAAATACTTATTTTTAGGTATTTCACCTATTTTAAGCTATTATAGCTTCTATTAATATACAGAGTTGTTATAATCAATAAGAGATAACTGATAAAGTTATTAGCGGGAGATTACAATTGGTCATGGAGCCATAATCTTCAAAAGATATATTGTATTTAATTGTTTTGAAAAAGACAACAATGAAGATGATCAGATGAATTAAATTAATTATTAAATCGAATCAATTAAATTAATTTAAAATACCGATTTTTTTTTTGTAAATTTATAATTTTTTTTTTTTAATATTTCACATTTTTTAATATACATAGATATTTTTCCAAAAATAAGAGCATAAGTATTTACATACTTTGACTTTTTTATTGCATAAAAATTTGTTAGTTATTATAATTAAATATTAATAATATAAAAAAATAGACAAGTGGGTACCGCTCTGCTGTACTTTAGGTGTAGATGAGTGATTCACTAAATAAATACGGGATGTATTAAATAAATTTGAAATCAATGATATTATATCATTGTTTACGAAAAACGATTCTAAGTGCAAACAGTTTATTAGCATTTTAGCATTTATCACTTAGTATATTTTATGATATGTTTTTTTGATGTATTATAGCTAAAATAAAATATATACATATATACGTATATATTTATATCAAATGGTTATATTATTTTAATTAACTTTAGAGTCAATACTATAATACCATTACTTTACCGTAAAACAGTGTGAATAATTTTATGGTACCTATTAAATAAGCAAGTAATGCCCTACAATGAATCAATGCATATTAAAATGATTATATTGCTATATAATGCCTCCATTATTAATACCGATAGATAAAAATTTTAAGGTAATCATGGTTACAAAATTATTATTTTAATAATAATATTTGATTTGCGTAAAAATGCCTGTTTTTATTTAATTTTTTGTTTGTTTTTTCCGATTATCAAAAGAAGTACAGGGGTTTTTAATTTTGATCTCTCCAAAGTAAATACATACTAGAACTTAATGCAATTGTCTATCCATAACTAACCTTTAAAGTTGAAATTTGAAACTTTTTGGTTTTTCGACTAATTAACACGTAGGTACACATTTATAAAAAAATATCCATCTTTGAAATATTGCTCCACTCATCAGAATCTAAAATGCAATTTTTTACCAAAAACTAAATCAACCAATAGTATTATTAATAGTAAAATAGTAAAATAAAAAATTTAAATAGCAATATCAAAAAAAAAAATTTGAAATATTCTTAGTCTTAGTATTATAAGCTGGTGGCCCGTTTACCGTACTACCATCTCCACTCAGAATCCTTTTTCATACACGATGTACAATGATATATTGAATTAATATTTAACACATTTATTACAGTGACTCACTCGACACCTAATAATTATGTTCAGCAAAGTGATAATCACCTGCCCGTTTTTTTACTTTCACAACTGCAAAAATACATTTTTATAACTTTTCTATTAAGTTATTAAATATTAATATTCTGATAAAATATATATTTGATTTAAACAGAAAATGTAATAAAAATAAAAATACGAATTTTCGTCTCATTAGCTATGGTCTTATGTGTTTTATAATCATCATTCCTCTACCATAATCACAAATCATTGTAGTCAACTATGTAATTAATTTTATCAACAATCATACAATTTTTATCAAGTATTCTTATCACTCACGTGTCGGATTGGAAGTGTTTTCAGATCTTTTAATTGAGTAATCCACACACAATGGTACAGGTGGTTTTTTTTTGGCTTAAAGGTTCGAGGGTGAAATGCACGAATGCATAACAAGTGGGATCGAGCTGTGGTATAATACGCGCTATACAAAATATAATAGGGGCTTTTTTTATACTCCTATACATTTCGAATGAATGCAAATCGCATTTAAATAAAAGTTTGATACGACCGACAATATAATCGTGCAGCTGCATCTCCCGGGGTCTAACCGGGAACCTCAATGAGCTGCCATATCACTGATCCACGTTTCAATAAAACATTTTATGCATATGTAATATTATAATTTATAATATTATATTTATACCATGTGTATTATTTATATAGGTGCATGGTGATTTTTATTCGGGCCGAAAATGTCACAAAACCAACTTGGATATGTGATTAGTGATTACTGATTACGAACCGTGCAGATGACAATATCATAAGGTTAGGTTATTATAATACGCAGTATAACAACTTTATAAACACTTTTCATTATCGTTTTTCTTGAAAATGAAATTGTGTTTCCGGAAACGAATGCGAGTTTATAATAATACTAGTATACGATATATTCTATTACATATATTGATTCAGCCGTTCATCTAGTGACGAGGGACGCGCTACAATTGGGGAGCATAAAATATAATATGTACAGCCACGGCGTAATGTTTATCGTGCGATGAGTCTCTAATAGCACTTAGATTGCAATATTGTATCGAGTGCTAAAACAACTATACACAAAAGGGCTGTTGTCGAGAAGCAGCGTTTTATAAAATGCAATAAGTGTGTAATGTCAGATGAACTTTTCACTCCAGTTCCAGGTGTCCTAATATTTGCTCTAAATATGAGTGAATGCTAGTGTGGTATAGTATATTCTCTTTATGTATTATATACATGTGTGTATGTATATGTGTTTATGTATGTACAATGATAATATACGTTTTATAGTCTGCGAAAACCAAAGAGTTGAGGAGAGTCTTGCTGTATAATATGATTGACGTGATTACATTTGTATCCATAAGAACGTACAATGAACATACAGCTAAGCTAGGTTCCTTTATTTTGTCATTATCGAAATCACTTTTCCACATACAGAAACAGATGAACAGGTGGTATACTGGTATACCTATGGCTAACGCTTATGTTTCTATCGGTAGTGAATATTTTGGTCCAGCGGAAGATAGTGAAATAGTAAATACACATAATATTATACTCCGATACTCGTATTATCAAAAACAGCCCTCAAAACCAATCTCCAAAGACTGACACTAAAACATGTTAAAAATGTTAATTTTTAGACAAAACTAATTCGAATATTATAATACCTAAAAATTTCCATCGTAATAAATTAATTGGTATAAAAATTATTTTTGTCATTGCAGCTATAACTATTATAATGACAATGTTCTAATAGTTATGATTGAAAAAAAAATTTTTTAATGATTTTCAATAATTAAAATCATATAAAAATTAATTAAAAATATCAGTTATTTGGTTAAAATATTAATATTTACATTATTTTTTTTTTTAATCAATAGTGTTTATACATAAGCCAGTATAATTCTAATCGATAAACAATTTGTTTACTTTTTGTTATTTATGATAGGTTGAGTACTTAGGTGATAATATAAAATATTATATTAAATTAGACAGTGATATTACGTCATACTTCTAATAATTAATAATAATTATAAATGCGTATTGTATGTAGGCATACATAACATATATACTTTATAGTATATGATTATACAGCTAACTTATATGTGCTAGTCGTATAACTCCACAGACCACAGTTATATTTTGTTTTTATTAAATATAGTTTAATACGTATCACAAAAATCCACCCTAAAAAATGAAAATTTATTATTGAATAGAAAGCCTTAATACAAAACAATTAACCCTACCCTAAAAACCGCGTCGATGAGGAAGGGATACAAATACGATAGTAAAGCGAACTTGTCATCTGAATTCATCAATAAAAATCTATAATATGTATAATAATAATAGTATATAAGAACATATACGGTTCCGGGGAAGAATAGTTACTGGCAGTGCAGTTCAAAAGACCTGAAAGGGTTGCTGGCGGCAAATTGTAATGCTCAAGTACTCGAGTGAGGATTAACCATAACAAATGTTTACGGAACGGATTTAAGCACGAACAAAAGTTTTTACGTGATTTTTACAGCTGCTAAACACGCATTTTAAATTTGTGTGTGGCTAGAGGGTTTACATACGCCTGAAAACCGGATATACTACACGGTTTAGACTTAATCGATAAACGTAAAAAAAAAAAATAATTAATGAATGGATGTTAGAAAAATATACATTTTTTCACGTCATTAACTTATAAAAATAGTCATTATTAAATATTTAAATATAAATAATTATTTAAACCTCATATATTGTACAACTATATAAATGTAATACAACATTATACAATTTTATTATATTATTGTATAATAATATATAATACATATATATAGTATAATACTATACTTAAACAGTCATTGAGTCGTGAATCACTAGATATATAAAATAATATTATTTTATGAAGGTTTTTATAGGTTATATTATTTAATGTAAATAGTATATACTATATACGTAAGACTGTAATAACCGTTTAGGATTTTTAAACTATAGATCAGGTTAGGTTATGTTAGGGTGGCAAATCCGTGGTACGCATGCCTGAAATGGCACGCAAAAAAAATATTGAAGGTATGTGCAAAATAAAAATATTATAAAATATTTTATTTTTAATAATAAAAGTATACACGAGACCACAATATAAATACTTTTTCATAATCAGCATCATGTGTACAGAAAAAAAAATCACATCAATCAAAATAATAAATATTAAAATATAATGTTAGATAATTATTAGTATTAGTTATATTAAATATCTTATATTTGTTTACTAACAAAATACAATAAATACATTTTTTTTTATTTACGAGTTATACCTACTCATATACTAAAAAAAAAAAATCAAAAAGTAAGACAATAATGTGAATATAATGAATATCTATATTATAATTTATAAGTAATATTTTATTATCTATATCTATATTAGATAGAATACTCTTCTATATTAGAAGAGTTTGTTTGTTTGAACGCGTTAATCTCGGGAACTACTGGTTCAAATTAAAAAAATATTTTTGTGTTAGACAGTCCATTTGTTAAGGAAGGCTTTAGGCTATGGTTACCGATATAATAAACCTATCTGGGTAATGGGTATATATCTGGGTTTCCACGGAAACGGTTCGACCGCTAAATAAAAAAAATAATAAAATAATTACATTATCAGTAATATACTGCTTTTCGGCATTAAGTACTACAATTTGATCGATTTGTGTGTTTTGTACTATGAACAAAAGTTACAAAAATTACTATTGTTCATAGTAACCTATAAAATAATTAAAAGTATAAACAAAAATGGAAATTATGTATACGATTTTCTCCCTCGAATTATTTTATGATTCAATTATTTTAAGGATTTTTTTTATTATTTTTTTTTCATAAAAAAATGTACAGTATTAAACTGGTATGTGAATTATACTTATTCCGTCGTGACCCACTAGAAAAATATCTGCGGCCCTTATTTCAATAGTGACCTTGGGTTGGGATTCGCTATACAGGAGTCTTCGACCCCTCTAGTGTTCGTAATAATAATCAATCCCTTTTAATGTAATGTTTTATCTAAAATTGTTTCTTTTTACAATACTCAAAATTTTAATTTTTTTTTTATTTATCATTTCTATATTTAATTTGACTTATAGACTAGTGGTTGGAACGTTGGAAGTCACTACTTTTTATATATTGCTGTGGCGTATGCACTCAAAAAAACCTTACATCACTTTTTTTATTTAGAAAATATTCATACAGGCCCTGGTTAGAAAGAAAAATTTTAAACGAAAATATGATCTACCAACCTCTAAATATCTATCAAAGCAAAATAATTAAATTTATTGGAACACAAGTAGTGATGTCATTTTAGTACTTTATTAGAAATTCTGCCAAATAGGCGTCCGAACTAGGCCTTCGGGCCTACTCCCGGACCTAATACGCCATACGAAAAAAAAAAAAAGTACTTTATTAACTTTATTACTTTTTTTTTAGATTCTGAACGGAGTGATGAATGTATTGATTTTACAATGATATGTGTGTTTTTTTTTTGTGTCTATCGACAACATTTCGAGCAGTAAAAATGCTTCGATTTTTAATATTTTTTAAATGAATCGGGAAAACCCCTAAAAAAATGAGGGGAAAACGGGATTTTTTACGCAAAACCAGTTTTCGTCAAAATCGAATTTTTTTTTGCTATAACTCAAAAACTAATCGATGTAAATACTTGAAAATTTCACAAAATGTTTATATTAGCGTTCTCCATACACAGTTAAATTTTCAAAGAATTTTGACTTTTTTTGAACTATTTATAGACAATTAAAATTTTCAATTTTTCTAAGTATTTTTTTTTTAAATAACGATAAAAATTTTTTGGCAGACTAGAAAATCTTGAAAATTTAATACGAGGTTTCTTATAAGTTGTTCTTAAAGTGATAAAAAAAAATCCGAAATCGTTAGTCACAATTTTTTTTTATAAGTGCTTAAAGTTCGAATTTATACGAAATATGTCAAAATTGTGAAATTTGCAAGTAATTTTGTGTTTGGAAAATCGTAACAATTTTTTCTTTTATAACTAAGTTTTGAAAATTTGGTACAAGGTTCTCCATAAATATTTCTTCAAATATCTGAAAAAAAACTCTACCAGTTTCAGACAAAAAATTTTTATGAGTGTTTGAAATTTAAATTTTTACAAAACCGCGTTAAATAACGGTTTAGCCTCAAACGATTTTTGCTATTTGTTGTTATTCAAATAGTATACCGTCGTAAATACTTAAAAATTTTACCAGTTATTTAGATTGGCATTTTCTTTACGTGATTTGATTTTCAAAATATTTATAGAGCCTATTTATAGACAAATGAAATTTTCAATTTTCCTAAGAATTTTTTTTTGAAGTGTCGATAGAATTTTTTTGGCGGAGTCAAAATATTTGAAAAATTAATACAAAGTTCCTCATAAGTTATTCTTATAGCGATAAAAAAAATTATAAAAATACATAGGCACAATTTTTTTTTATTAGCATTTGAAGTTCAAATTTTGACAAAAACTCGTCAAAATCATGAATATTTGCAAATTATTTTGTAGTTCAAAATTCATAAAATTGTTTATATTTATATCTAACGTTAAATATTCTAAACTGACAAATCATCTCCGTTCAGAATCGTTTTTCTTATACAATGATACCTATCATTGCATTCAAATTTAACCTACCCTAGTCCGAGGTCCACCCCACCCCCTAATGTACAGAAAAACGGTACCCACTTGCCCGCTTTTTTACATTTATTATACATTAACTTAAATAGAAATATTTTATTATAATTATAAAATATAATTGTTGAAGTGTTGAATAAACACTACAAGTGCTTTTAATTTTATTTCTTGTAAAAATTAGTATTCAAAGTAGCAAATGTTGTGCTATTCAATATTTAAAAATTAAAATTGTAAATTGTAATGTCATTATTCCTAGATGCTGTACTAGAGAAGTCATCGGTAAAACATAAAATTAGACTTAATGTCCACAGGACTGAGAGGATCTGTATATGTATACAAATATTACAATATAATAAATAATAATAAATCTCTTAATCGCACATCTATGTATAATGTATATGCATTTGAAACGCGTGTTAACGTCAAATCACGAATGTGTAACAGCGTAAGCGGCCAGTTTGTGTGAGTGTGTGTGTGTGTGTGTATTCATGGGCGTGTCATGTACATGGATAAAGTGATAGCGTGCGGTCGCTATATGGGGTGTGCAGCAGTTATAGCTATATATGAGTATATAATATTATTAGGCGAGTCGATCGGTTATATTATATTAAACCAAACGCGGTTGTTGTCATCACACACGTGTGTATTTAATATAATACAATATATATAAATACTTACATATTTTAATATGTATATATACACGTAGAAATCGGTTCAATGGAAATCTAATTGCAAGCATTATACATGCGATGAGTCTGAACGCGAGGATGAACCCGAGGGATTTTCAAAAAACAGGCCATCCGTGACCCCTACACATCATATTATATTATTGTACTGAATAGGAGTTGGTAGGGTTGTTCTGTATACGTATATAATAGGTAATGCTATACTCAAATGTGGCACGCGCATTATGTTTTTTTGCATTTTGTATTTTTCTATTATCATTTCCCCCCTTATGTTGTAGAGGACGCTCGTCATGTACATAATAGCCACGGTGTGTTCTGTCGGACGTAAAAGGATTTACACCTTTGCGGACTCTCTGCAGAACACTTGTCGATCACAAATTCACCGGCAGGATGTGCTGTAGTGTTTGAACCGTCAAGTGTTACATCGATGACCGATTTAATATGACATAATATACGCATTAAATATACCCTGCATACATATTATTTATGATTATTAATAAACCCATTACTCATTGATACTACAGCTGGTCTTCTCTCTGGAACCTGGAAATATGCGAGTCCCGAGTGCGTCCTGAAATTACCCTTATATTTTAATGTTTCAAGTACATCCGGAATAAGGTATCGCCTGAGTGCGTCCCAAAAAAAAGACATACAGTGGAACCTCAATAACTCGAATCGGTTGGGAGCGATAAAAAAGTTCGACTTACAGAACATATTATAAAATATATAATATATTGTAAGGCAGGAACCAAGGCATTCCTCCAAGTTATCGAAAATTTGACTTATAGAAAATAGAGTTATCGAGGTTCCACTGTATTTTAACGTACACCTACAGACTAAGTGTGCCGCAGTTCATTTAAGGTTACCTAGTAGTGGTGGGTCGTTACTGCTGTATTCAATACAATGTAACAATTACATTGGTGGAACGAGTAGGAAGGAGTAAATTTATCGTTCCAAGTTCGTTCCATCGGTACAAGGTTTTCAACTACAAAATGGTCCCTATCAGGAGATACCAACATCAAGTATCGAACTACCGAATGTTTAAATTATATGTTATAATAACGTTTAAAATGTTCGATTACCGACGGTATAATCAAATAGTAGCGAGTTGTCACGATCATAGATGTATAATCATTGCGATTAAGATTTATGGAAATAAATATATATAATAGGGTACGAAACAGAATCGGTATATCCCGACCGTTACCGCCGACCGTTGGGCGATAACCAACGATAACCGATTTTTAGTAGGGTAAAGTGATTTTTTTATAATTGTATTTATATAGTAACCTTTTTATTTATAACCTTTTTAAATTATTGATTAGGCATTTTAAATATATATTTACATAGTAAATTGTAAACATAGTGTTTCTGATACAAATTTAATTATTTAAAGTTTATTTAAATTAATTTTCTACGAACATAATAAAATAGTGTTGTATAGTGGCCCTACGAAGTACAAAATATATTCGTTCATAAATATCCATTGCAAGAACTGAAGAACGATTACACATTTAAATACATGCATTTTGATCGTTCCACGCAAACAAAACAAATCTGAGTACAAGTGTAACTAATTAATAAAGCTTGTACCGATGTAAGGAGTACTTTGGAATCGGTACTGTATTGTAACTGTACCGATTGGAACGATTACATAAAAGGATTCCCACAAATATTACCTAGGGTGCACCATGAGGAGGTAAACTAGCTTTTACCACAAAACAATTTGGTTATTATTACTTATTTAATAACGTTGGCTTACAACCATTTTTTAAATGTTAGGTGAATACCTATACTATTATTTTATGTTTATAATTTAATATTTATATTTTTGTATTATTTATTTATTTTTAGTTGAATTTTAGAGCCATAATTTTCAAACAATTGAATCTAGTGATTCGTTCAGTTTGGTATTTTTATATTATCTTCTATGAATTTAATTTTTTAGATACCTATATATGATTAAAAATTAAAATCAAATTTTTTGCGTCGCCCTTTTTAATTTTTTTAAATATTTCTAAGAGGATAAGAAAAGGTTTGAACTTAAAATGTTAATGAATAGTAAGTAATTACTTATGAAGTAAATGATATACCTTAGGTCCTAAGGCTTAGGATATAGCAAAATATTATTTGTAATATTATGGTGGACGTACTTGTAGGGCTATTAAAAAGGTTAAATAAAGAAGTAAAGAACTCTCAACCACAAAATAAATGTTTCATATATTCTGTGGCTCAACTAACGGAACGCGCACTTGGGTAATTCTCCTTCTCTGTTGTCGATTTTATTTTTGAAAACCACTCGTCGATATTTATCTATGTACTCGTACCTACTTATAATTAATACCGTTAATATGTATAATAAATATAATACTTATAATTAATACGTATTATATACTAAAGTATGTATAACCGATCAAACTGTAGTCTGTAGCTATACATTGAATTACCTTTTATGTATAATATTACCTTTATGGTTCAGAGTCTATAAATTACGTCCCCAAAAAAAGATCATTGACCATTGTCATATACTATGTAAATTGCGACCAAATTTAAACTATATTTAAAATGTACATAAATTGCGGCTTGGGATATTCCGATTTTCGGTCGGCTGTACAATTTAAAGATATTAATTTATAACTTACTATAATATATTTGTCCCACCCGGCGTTGCCCGCGCAAAAGTCACCTCAAGTGAAAACCGAGATTTTTTTATATTATATTAATAATAATAATAGCTGACCCGGCAGACTTCGTATTGCGTACTTCGTTTTGCACTTCGTTGCCCGTTAAAAATGCCAATTCTATATGACTCAGACTTTGTTCAATACGGATTTTAATATTCGATGGATGATGTTCTAGATTTATCTTAAGTTTTCTGTTGCCCGGAATAAAAATTCTGATTCGCAGCAGTATATTATCAGGTAGGCAATCTACCTGCGGTAGATAGCGGACCTAGTGCTGTTTGTACGTAAATGTATGATTTAACTCTAATAAAGTATCAAAGTTATACTAAGTTTTACATAATACGGTAGATTAATATAATCAATTAATACATAATTCTAACCTAGGTTTTGATTCTCGAAAATCTTGAATAACCCGGCTTTGACCGTGTACATTTTTTTGTGTTACCTACTATAACTTTTATTTTATCAGTTTATATTTATAACCTGCTTTTAGATGTTATATGTTTATCCTTGGTTGCCCATGTATTGTAATATTGTAATTTGTTGACAAAAAATTACTTTACATTATGGTGTTATAAAAACCAAAAACAAAAAAATATTTGTATTGAAATATTTTATTCATCTCAATAACTCTTTATTAACAGTATTTTTGGTACTGCCTTTTAGGGCTAAAATAACCAAACTACTGGCAGAGCTAACTCTAAAACATGTGATATAGAACTATCCATGTGAAAAACATTCTTCTCTCAAGTCAATCCTTGTCATGCTCAATGATTGTCCTTGAGACTTATTAATAGTCATAACAAAGCAAACTTTGAGTGGGAATTGTATTCTTTTTAATTCAAAGGGATAATCAGTTGGAATCAACGTTATTCTCGGGATTAAAACTTTATCTCCTCTAGCGCTCCCAGTGATAACTATAGCGTCTATTACATTTTTGTGCAGAGCTTTAACTTGCAATCTTGGTTCCTTTCTGATCTAAATTTTTCATACAGTTCATCATTGAGGTATACCTCAATAAATATCAAAAATTATTGTCCGGCTGCCACCAGCTCATATTCGACAACCATATTAATTAGTTTTTATTAATTTGTAAGAATTTAAACAATTTTAGATAAGAATTAGAAATAACCGTTCATAAACTGGGGTGCATATACGAAGACGCATTAATAATTAATATTCGAAAATAATAAGTAAAATACCTTGTCCTCGTGTATGCGTAAATGCGTAGGGTATTTTACAACTTCATGTTATCATGTTTTTATATATAATAATTAGCTGCAATAATAAAGTGATAAATGTGTTAACACATAAATCAAGTTGTTATAGCAACCATTTATAAACAAAATTTCCATCGTAAATCTCAAAATCCCCGTTTGAGCAACCCTTTAAAATGTGGATTTTGAAAAATCCTTTCTTAGTGCCCGATGAAATTATTATAAAAATCTATCCTCGAAATTTCAAATCGATAACTCAAATAGGTTCGGCTCTGCGTTGATTATTGGTAAAGTACACTTTCCTTTATATATATATATATATATATAAGTATTAGGTTAGATTAATAACCTAATACTATTGTATTAATATTATAATATATTGATCGATTTAGATAATAATATGCTCAGTTACATAACATTACTAGCAGCTATAGTGTGCATTTGATCGAAATTCATACACATGAGTTTTTACGTTGCTCTACAGGTTACTAGTATGTATTTTTTCAATCTAATGAAAATAGACGTTATGAAAAGTGCGAAAGTATAATAAAATGTTAAAAATAGTTGGTAAAAACTAAAAACGTACGTATGGATAAAAAATATCCGATCCGAAATTTACATAAAAAATTTGAAATGGAACGCAATTTACAGCGTCCCTTATGGTTATATAATATAATATATAATATTGTATATTATTAACGCTTGTTCTATCTTTTCTAGATGCGATATTTCATATAATAGATTATTTACACATTTTTATATCATACCTACTGTTGTAGTTTAAAATGAAAACATATAGTTTTCCATTAATATAAAAAATAATCTGTACCTAATTATGTGACAATAAAACGCATGAAAAGTTAAAATATTTCAGGTATACTCGTACAGAATAATTTTATCATGAGCTACCTATTATTTCAAAAAGTATAAAAAATTTTAAAAATATTTCTTTTATATAATTTATAGACTATAGTCAACATAAAACAGCATTTTGAAAAAAAATTTTTTTTTAATATTTTTTTAGGATTTTTACTGTTTTGAATGACAACATCACTTTTAATTTCATACCGAAGCAGGATATTTATTGGAATATTTTGATAATAAAAATCAAAATTCGGACAAGTAGTTAATCAGTATTGTAAACATTTACAATTTGGGTAAGTGGAACGGAGTGGTACGGGTCACGGGGATCAAGCCTGGTCATACATGAATTAAACAGTTAAAGTTAAATTAATTTTAACTTATTAATTTAATTTGCATTAACGTAACTTTTAACTTAGCTGTTTTTATTGATATTAACGTCATAAGTAACTAGTTACTTTTAATCAAACCCATCATTTTATAATTAAAATATTATTATTATTAATTGATTATGCATATCGCATAAACATTTAATAGAATATGCAATTGAAAATTTAATTCTTGTTCTATTAACCTAAATTAAAAAATAACTTGATTGAATACATATAATATAAAGGTTTACTGTACAATTCTACGGTAAACGGGCATATTGTAATAGGCAACTAATAACTAATAATAATAATAAATACTACTTAATAACTTATTAGTAATAACTAATAGGTAGTTGGTACAAATCATAAATGTAAAATTATCAAGAACAAATTATAAATAACTAACCAAAAAAGTTATTTCTGTTTTAGGGTTTTGGATTATACTTACTTATATCTATTTAAAATGTTCATATTTATAATTTTATAAACAACCAATATTGTCAATAGACAAAATAGTTTGGAGTTAACTTTTTATTCTCATCTCTCGCTGCAGCACTCAAGACTTATAATATTGAATAATATTATTGTGTTTCAATTTTTGTGTAACTATGATGTGATTATCAATGAAGTACTTGCGTTTATTTATTCTATTAAATTGAAGATTGTATTGAAGAATAATAAGAATTGGAAATTTTCTTACTCGTTGGCAAACATATTTATAATTTATTAATAAAATAAAGAAATAAATGGCTAATTTATAGTTAGGTCAGTAAAATATTATATCAAGTATAATACAATTTATTTTTGCGCTTTTATCCCACTACCAAAGTACAAAAACGCAAATTCATTTTGCGCTTTTGAGTTATCGAAAAAAAAGGTTGATTTGCGCTTTCGGGTTTCACCGTATATTTTTATAGGTACATCAAAATATTTCGAAAAATATTTAACTTCGGGCTATGAACTTAAAAATGTATGTTGTCATTCAAAACAGTAAAAAACTCTAAACATATTAAACAATAACATTTTTTTTTTTAATTATGTTTTGCTTAAAGCTTAAATTATATAAAAGAAATTTTTCAAAATGATACGCTCATTTCGAATGAGCGTAGTATTTTATATCGGCCCCATACTCGAATGCTAAACGAAGGAATGAATTGAATGTAAATGCTCGATGTACTTGTTGCCGTTGGCATTATCGGTCATTTGCTCTGCGCGTATGTCAACTACGAATTGACGCGCTTCTAATCGTCTTTCTTGATTTTGTTCAGCTCCATAGATAATAAAGATATGGATAGGACATATCGGTATTATCAGCGGTATTTAAGGGGTCCAGTTGAGGCCAAACAAGTATACCTATATAGAGTATCAATTATCATTATAAAAAAGCCTCAATTGCCTTCCCCTCCAGGCACGCGGCCTCAAATATATTTAACTTAACATAGGCGTGGCCTATCCATATCTTTATTATCTATGTTCAGCTCATACCTAACGTAATCGAGCCACGTCGCAAGCATATTATACTTATTATACTGTTTGATTTGTTCGTCTGTTCTTTGTACTCTTCTATATCGCTTAGTTGTAGTCGTTCAACGGGCCAAAACATACCCTTTGCACCTTGCTGGCATTGTTTATAGTACAAAACACACAAATCGATTAAATTGAAGTACTTAGTGCCGGAAAGCAGTATATACTGACTAGCTGTCCCACCCGGCGTTGCCCGCGCAAAAGTCACCTCAGGTGAAAACCGAGATTTTTTTTATATTATATTAATAATAATAATAGGCGGCCTATTAATAATAGCTGACCCGGCAGACTTCGTATTGCGTACTTCGTTTTGCACTTCGTTGCCCGTTAAAAATGCCAATTCTATATGACTCAGACTTTGTTCAATACGGATTTTAATATTCGATGGATGATGTTCTAGATTTATCTTAAGTTTTCTGTTGCCCGGAATAAAAATTCTGATTCGCAGCAGTATATTATCAGGTAGGCAATCTACCTGCGGTAGATAGCGGACCTAGTGCTGTTTGTACGTAAATGTATGATTTAACTCTAATAAAGTATCAAAGTTATACTAAGTTTTACATAATACGGTAGATTAATATAATCAATTAATACATAATTCTAACCTAGGTTTTGATTCTCGAAAATCTTGAATAACCCGGCTTTGACCGTGTACATTTTTTTGTGTTACCTACTATAACTTTTATTTTATCAGTTTATATTTATAACCTGCTTTTAGATGTTATATGTTTATCCTTGGTTGCCCATGTATTGTAATATTGTAATTTGTTGACAAAAAATTACTTTACATTATGGTGTTATAAAAACCAAAAACAAAAAAATATTTGTATTGAAATATTTTATTCATCTCAATAACTCTTTATTAACAGTATTTTTGGTACTGCCTTTTAGGGCTAAAATAACCAAACTACTGGCAGAGCTAACTGTAGTAAGCCGCCGGAGTCGTCTCACTATTTTTCTTTTCTATTTTAACTTATCTACATGTACTACAATGTCCTTCGCTTTTAAATATTTTATTAGCATACTCGTAGCGATACGCAATTAATTCTGATGGCAATTTCCAAGAATCAAAGCGTATGGGAAAACACAGTCACAAACGACTTTTATTTAACACTTTTTGACAATCAAGCCATGCACATAATTCATAGATGCGCACGCCTTGATTTAATAGCACAACAACAAGTCCAATCCAGTGTCAAGTGTCTTGGGCGCAAAACCACTTTTGCAGCTACGATGACAACATTCTATAACACACCTTTTTGTCCATTTCCTAGTCTCTATCATGTACAACCAGGGGGTACAGAGAACCATATAAATACAGGTCTCTGTCCGTCTTAAAATTTAGAATTAGTTTCACATTCGCATAGAGCTAGTCTATGTCCGAATTGCTAAGATTAACTTTTTCTCGGGCAGCTACTTAACGTGCTGTCCTCAAATTCTTATACACTTGTTTTTATTGTAACAAATTATAACTTTAATTTTAATAAACTCTTGTATTAACATTGTGTCTTTGTCTCACTTTTAAAAACCGTAATCTTTTCCCAACAACTTGATCCAACTGCAGATGTCAAGCACTCATTTATAAACGATAGTGAGAGATCACTACACGTTTTTGGTGTCAGGTGTGGGGTCACCTGAAAGAAGAATTTTGGTATCCAACCCAAAATCAAGTACATCAGCGGACCTCGAGTGTGTCAACATCAGGATCAACGGAAGGAGATCACGGATAAGTTGCGACAAGTCAACAAATCGAGCCTAGCAGCGAAGCGAGCCGCAGCGCAGTTTTCAAAGCAGGACAACCACAGGGCCAGACAAACAATGAACACTTTGTAAGTTGCCGTTAAGCAAATAAATTCTTTAGTATATGTCTGAGAGTCCTAATCGGTGTTGGGAAATAATTAAATACAACCCACAAACTTTACGAACAACCATCATGAGTGTAACTTTAGGAATTGAATCTGCAATACGCATGATTCCGACCTTTACGGGGGGATCTGAGACAGATTTAGCGTCATATATACTTGAATGTAATTATATAATGGAAAACGTCCACGAAACTCTTAAACCTATGATTTTCAAACGAATGTTAACAAGTTTAAAGGGGGAAGCTTTTCAAGCAGTACGCTATCGCAGTATTCCGGATTGGGCCGCACTCGAAGCCCACCTTCGGAAAGTATTCGGGGCAACGCACTCAATCGGTTTTTTACAAACAAATCTATACAATATTAAACAAAAATACGACGAAGATATTAAAAGCTTCGCCGCACGCACCGAAAAATGTTACCACGATTTGGTAAGCGCACTAACGGTAGGGCTAAATAAAAATGACGCCGCCGCAGTCGCGAACACGCATAAATCGGGAGCGCGCAATGCATTTATTAACGGGGCACAACCCGCAATTCGAAGTCTGTTACGAGCGCGAAACGTTCTTACTCTCGAAGAAGCTATTACGCTTGCTGTCGAAGAAGAGGAGGACATAAGAAATTTAAATAGACGCTTTAACACGAATAAAAATAACGGGAAAAATAACGCGAATAAAAAAATATTAAATGTAATAAATGTAATAAAATGGGGCACTATGCAAACGAGTGTCGTAGTAACGCGAGCACATCGGGCAGCACAGGTTTTAGAAATCCCATAAGTAATCGCGACGAAAAACCCGTTGTAGTAAAAAAAGAATATCAAGGACAGGTTAGGTTCTGCACATACTGTAAAAAAAATAACCACACTGTTAAGGATTGTAGAAAACGTAGGTATAACGAAGAAAAAAATAATAGCACTAGTAGCAACGAGAATGAAAACGAAAATTCCACTACTAGTCAATTGAATCGAACCGTCAGTGAAATAAAACGAAATCACGTAAGAGTAGTTACTAATTTCGAGGAGGAACACATAATCTGTAGTTCACATAATTTCGATCCACAGTATATTAAATTATTAATCGATTCAGGTGCAGAAATGAATCTCATTAAACTCTCCGCATTAAACGGACAGGTAGTTATCAATGAATACGAAAAACGAACTATCAAAGGTATCAATGAAACACCTATTTTTACGATCGGGACTATAGTGACGACTATGCAAATTAGCGAAGTAGGCGTCCTTGTAAAATTCGACGTCGTGTTCGACGATTTTCCAATAAACGAATCAGGTATAATCGGGCGAAATTTCTTAAAACAAAACAAAGTCATTATGGACTATAATAAAAATACGTTAACCATACCCGAACAAACCGGTTTAAAAGATATTATATTACCACCGCGAAGTAACTGTGTACTTCTAATTAAAAACGACGAAAATATTAAACATGACGCGATAACTATAAAAAAACAAGACGTCAACGAAAACGTTATTATAGCAAATAGCATCAGTCCGGTTAGCACTAATACAATAATAAGCAATATAATAAATATTTCGGAGGAACCTTTTATTATCGACGAGCTAACCACACGACATATTGAATGGGAACCGTATTATGAAACCGTACTTAAAGCATCCTTTGCAGATAACGACCAAACGGATCGCATAACGAAATTAAAAAACGAACTTAACACGAACGATTTAAACAAAGAGGAGCGCGATAATATTTTAGAGCTCTGTTGTAATTACGCGGACCTGTTTTACTTGCCCGGCGATTATTTAAGTGCCACAGAGGTAGTGACACATACAATAAACACGCCGCGATGCACAAAACCTATTAACATACGTCCGTATCGTTTACCTTGGGCGTACCAAGAAGAAATCGAAAAACAAGTTACGGAAATGAAAAATAGTAATATAATACGCGATTCTAAATCACCATTTAACTTTCCATTAGTAGTAGTAAAGAAAAAGAATTTAGATTCGGCAGGGAAACCCAAGTTACGAATTTGTGTAGATTTCCGAAAACTTAACGAAGTCACCGAGAACGAAGCATACGGATTGCCGAACTTGCTCGAAATTCTCGAATCTCTGGGGTCGTCTAAATATTTTAGTACTCTAGATTTAGCTTCCGGATATCACCAAATTAATATTGAACCATCTGATGTGCATAAAACTGCTTTTTCCACTAAATCGGGTCACTACGAATATTTACGTATGCCATTTGGACTAAGTTCAGCACCCGCTACTTTTACTCGCGCGATGAAATCCGTTCTTATGGGTCTAGAGGAAATGTGTACAGCGTATCTTGACGATATCGTCGTACATGGGTCCAGTCTAAACGACCACCAAAACAAACTCGAACAGGTTTTCAATCGACTGCGCGTGCATAGATTAAAATTACAACCTCAAAAGTGTTCTTTCTTACGGAAAGAAGTTATCTATTTGGGACATGTAATTAACGAAAACGGGGTGTCACCAGATCCTAACAAATTAAAATGCATTAAAGATTATCCCAAGCTTAAAAACGCGAAAGATATAAAATCTTTTCTAGGACTACTAAATTACTATAGACGTTTCGTCGACAATTTTGCGAAAATAGCAAAACCACTAACTTACTTACTTAAAAAAGACGTACCATTTACATGGACTGACAATTGCGAACATAGTTTCCAAGAACTTAAAAAGGCTTTAATGAACCCGCCATTGCTAGTCTATCCAGACTGGGAAGCAGGGAAATTTAACTTGTGTACTGACGCTTCACAATATGCCATAGGAGCCGTACTTTCTCAAGGGGACGTACCTAATGACCAACCTATAGCTTACGCGAGTAGAACACTAAACAAAGCCGAAAATAACTATAGCGTTATTCAAAAAGAATTGTTAGCCATCGTATGGGCCGTGAAATATTTTAGACCATATCTCTATGGCCGACACTTTACCATAATCACCGACCATCGACCTTTAACATACCTGTTTGGTATTAAAGACGCATCGTCTCAATTAATGCGCTGGCGATTACAGTTGGCTGATTACGACTATACTATAAAATACAGGGCAGGACCGGAACATTCAAACGCGGACTGTTTATCGCGTATCCGAGTAATACAAACCGATCAAACAGTAGATAATAAAACATTCGGAGAATTTCGAACCGCGGAAGACAAACCGATTTTTAATTCGAAAATTGTAGAGGTTAACGACAGCATTAGCAAGGCCATTGAAAGTGAAACCACAATTATACCGATACCGGGGGACAAAAAAATAACCCATTCCGAGGTAAGAGGTATCGTAGAGAATGTCAATTCTAATAAAATACAATTTTCGGACGAAAACCGGTTTTGTGTAATTTCCGATACGTTGCCTCTGATGATTTTCTATAATATGCTAAAAACACATAACACGCCTCTTGAACCAGAGGGCGTGTACCAAGCAATAGTAGACATTAAAACGTATTGTATTAACAACGACATAACCGCCTTTTCAACCATTAAATTAGACGGTCAGTCCTCTTTAACAAATTATGCACGAATCAGAACGATGTTCAGATATATCTTTAAAGGTACAAACATCGTAGTTAAAATATATAGTGGTAGACAGTATACAGAAGAAGAAAAACAACAAATAATTTACGAGCATCATGATTCGCCGCTAGGGGGTCACGCAGGAGTATCGCGTACCGTAAAGCGACTCCAAATAAACCATAACTGGCGTAATATTAAAAAAGACGTAAAACGATATATTAAAAATTGTGAGCTTTGTCAGAAAAATAAATCCCATAATAAAACAAAACAACCGATGTTAATTACCAGCACAGTAGTAAAACCGTTCGAACGCATTTGCCTAGATATAGTAGGACCATTACCAAAAACTTTATTAGGAAATATGTATATACTAACACTACAAGATGAGTTATCTCGTTACGCGTTAGCCATAGCATTATCGTCTACGGACGCACCTACTGTAGCACAAGCATTTGTCGAATGTTACGTATGCACATATGGTATTCCAAAGTCGATTCTAACCGATTGTGGAACCAACTTTCTATCCGATGTTTTTAAGGGCATGTGTAAACTACTAGACATTAAAAAGGTACAGACAACTGCTTGGCATCCACAAACAAACGGTTTTCTCGAACGTAGTCATAAAACGTTAAAAACGTATCTACGAAGTTTTGTCGATAAAGATAGCAACTGGGATAAATTGTTATGTTACGCAACTTTTTGCTATAATACAACTGTTCACACTTCAACTAATTTTACGCCTTACGAACTTGTGTTCGGTACTAAACCAAATATTCCATCAGCCTTTAATAAAGACCCAGAACCACAATACAATTACGATAACTATGTATTCGATCTTAAACGTATGATGCAGGAAGCTCATAAAATAGCTAGGGACAATTTAATTAAGAAAAAAGAAACAAACAAAACTTACTATGACAAATCTCTAAACGAAATTGAACTTCACGTAGGTGACAAAGTACTTATTAGAGAACATAATAAGAAAAACGTGCTAAGCTTTAATTGGCAAGGGCCATACGAAGTGTTACTAGTACATGACAACGAAAACATAACAATACAAAAAGGTAGACGCGAGTATCGTATTCATAAAAATAATGTTAAACGGTATTACGACGATGAACAAAGTTCAAGTCAATAAGTCTAATCTATATTAACAATCATTTAGTTTTCAGTTTTTTTTTTTTCTCTACTTTTCTATCCGCTACAATTTTTTTTTCTTTTATTTTTCTGTTTTAGAATTAAACAACATATTTTCCTAAAGGAACTTAGCGCCGTAATAGGACGCGAACAGCACAACGCTGATGTTTTAGTTCACGACGAAATACCAAATTGTTTATTAAAACATATCGATCTAGCGAACAAAAATTTACTTCAAACTTTTTCAGCTGAAGAAATTTTAAACATAACTAGAACACTAAACCATTTTACACACGACATGACAAAAAGCCAACGTCCACTTACAAAACCTTTTTGTCATTACTTGAAAACTTATATAGACAATGCCGAAGACACAACAGACATATTTGACTATGTTAGACTTACGTTTCTGTAATCTAGTCTTGTTCTAAACCTCTCAATCTGTTTCCTTCTGTCTATTATTTTCATTTAATTTTCTATTTCTACTTCATTTTATTTTTATTATTATTTTTTTTTTGTGTTTTGTTTTTTTTTTGACATAAGTATTTTTTTCTTTTGTGTGGATAATGAATTATAGTATTCAATACGCAGTCATGGATTTCGAGTTTACGAATCTAGGGCGCGACAACTTAATTCTTATATCAGGAGCATTAATGGGTCGACACTCGCCAGGTCTAGTAACGAAACTGGAAGGGCGCGCGTTGCTACTAAAAGAAAATAGAGCGGTTACGCCAAAAGAATGGAAAGACATGGTTCACCATTTAGTAAGAATTTTCAAAGACAAACCCAAAACATTGTACCCAGTACTTGCCCAGATATATGACTCGGACCACTCAACTGAAACTAACTTAACCAAAAAACAAATACTTAACTTAATAAAAAATTACGATGTGATCGTACTATGGGAGGGTAGTACAGACATCAAAATACTTGACGCTTTAGGGGTACCGCACATCGCTCTTTCAATGAGGGGATGGGACGTTGACTCCAACGGAAAATTTTACTTACAACTACTGTACGGAAAAACAATTATAGTTTCCCATTATATCGGAGATATAACAAAAAACGGTCGTGCGCTGTGTCTAACAGAAGCACACGGTCTAACTTGTGGAGGGGATCATGGGTGCATAGAAGCACATAACCCCGTAACCGATGTAATTTGGTCTGGATGCCTGTTTAGATATCTACGACTTAGATATAGTGTCCAGATAGATGACGCCATCAGTGGTTAAATTTCCTTTATATAATATACGTATTCATTATTTTATTAAGCCAACTCAGCTTATATTGGCATTTATTTTTATGGAAATGGGTATATTATTTTTTATTATTTTTGGGTTTTATTTTACTTAAATACAATTTTATTTAATATTTTTACTTTTTGGAATATATATATTATATATAAATACAACTTTCTTTTAGTAATAACTGATATTAGGTAGTTCATAACAATTTACTTTAACAATATAGTAAATGAATAATCAGTTTTATTAATTTCATAAACAACTTTCAGACTAATAATGTTAATGATACCGTTCACGTCGGGAACATTAAGATTCACAGACGAACATTTAACTCAACATTCCGGTATCTACTACGAAAATCGCGGACCGTTGAAACTTATAACCTCTCAATGGGACCTTACTGCATATATTAGTCTCACTAAATATAACGAACAATTTGACTACATAAATACTATGATTGAAAAAACAAAAGTATTATGTGTTACACATATGCATAACCCAGTAACAGATAACTTTAACTGTAACGGTCTACTTACTGTAACCGATGACATAATTAACAATTTACAACATCAAAAGACACAAGTTTTAGATTCTATAGGACACGTAATTAGTAAACGTAATGCTCTTCTTAAATTCGCAGCAAAAGCAGCTAGGTTAATTTATGGAATATGTAACTTAGAATGCATAAAAAAGTTTAACTTTAACATAGGAGTAGCACAAAATACCTCACAATCTAAATTGATTAAAGAACAAATTAAAGTGGTTCAACTAAACCATGATATAGGAACAAACAAATATGTTAATATGTCATTAGAAATAAACGAATTAACAAATATTACAGATGAACAACAGGTTAAAAACTACTTAACAAAACATTTTATACAAGTTAATCTATTAATTACAAAACATATATTGGAAACAAATACGTTACTAGAAATAATACATCAAGCAAAGATAGGAGTTATTCACCCAAGTTTAATAACTCCACAGGAGTTATTAGAACACGTTAAAGATATTAAAGTATCATTACCAGGGGGAACTGATTTACCCACTGACTTAATCATAACTAACATTTATGAACTGGTGAAACTCTCAGATATTGCTATTTATTATGCTAACGACAACCTAGTTTTTATAATTTCTTTACCTTTAATTTATCAAAATGATTTTATTTTATATAATTTAATACCTGTACCAGTATGTACTGGCAACGATTGCGTTTATATAAAACCTATTAATAAGTATCTAGCTATAAGTAAGTCTAAAGAACATTATGCAACCTATGATGAATTTTACTATACTCATTGTAAACACGCTAGAGACTTCCTATTATGTCCTGAAATTAATCCTTTACATCCTCGTAACATTAGACCCACATGCGAAGTATTACTATTACAGGATCCACCAAAAGTTCCAACCAATTGTGAAGTAATGCATGTTCAAATCGGTACAACTATCTTTCATAAAAAAAGATTCAAAAATGAATGGATATACGTAACCAACTATGACGTGTTATTCGTTACCTGTGATGAAGACAAAGAATCAACAAGCCATACAATCGAAGGAGTAGGAGTAATACACTTAAACGAAACTTGCAAAGGTTTCGCCACAAGAGACATATTATTACCAGGAAAAATTGATTACAGATCTGAATACGCAGATTTTAATCCAAAATCAATAATAGATCGTAACCAATATTCACCACGAACAGAGACTAACGGTTTAATGAAAGACTATCATGTAAAAACAAATAACATGGACGACTTACACTTAGTGTCTAACTCAAAAAATCAATTGGACAGTCAAAGCAAAATCAACATAGAAATCAAGGAAATTCAAGACATACAACAAATGTTTAACTATGCATTATATATAACCATAAGTTTTGTCGCTATAATTATGACACTGATGATAATACACAGCATAAAGACGAAATTAACGGAAAAATGCAAAACCCAATTTTCAGAACATACTCAAGAAGAAAGCCAAGAGCTTAATCCACCAGTAACAAGAAATCAAAACGAAGACATAATTGAATTTCCACTTACAGCAAGAAATAGCCCGGAGCCCCACTATGCAAATTTACAACCTTACGGTTTTAAGTAAGAAAGTCGGGGACTTCCAGCTTCGAGGGGAGGAATGTAGTAAGCCGCCGGAGTCGTCTCACTATTTTTCTTTTCTATTTTAACTTATCTACATGTACTACAATGTCCTTCGCTTTTAAATATTTTATTAGCATACTCGTAGCGATACGCAATTAATTCTGATGGCAATTTCCAAGAATCAAAGCGTATGGGAAAACACAGTCACAAACGACTTTTATTTAACACTTTTTGACAATCAAGCCATGCACATAATTCATAGATGCGCACGCCTTGATTTAATAGCACAACAACAAGTCCAATCCAGTGTCAAGTGTCTTGGGCGCAAAACCACTTTTGCAGCTACGATGACAACATTCTATAACACACCTTTTTGTCCATTTCCTAGTCTCTATCATGTACAACCAGGGGGTACAGAGAACCATATAAATACAGGTCTCTGTCCGTCTTAAAATTTAGAATTAGTTTCACATTCGCATAGAGCTAGTCTATGTCCGAATTGCTAAGATTAACTTTTTCTCGGGCAGCTACTTAACGTGCTGTCCTCAAATTCTTATACACTTGTTTTTATTGTAACAAATTATAACTTTAATTTTAATAAACTCTTGTATTAACATTGTGTCTTTGTCTCACTTTTAAAAACCGTAATCTTTTCCCAACAACTTGATCCAACTGCAGATGTCAAGCACTCATTTATAAACGATAGTGAGAGATCACTACATAACTCTAAAACATGTGATATAGAACTATCCATGTGAAAAACATTCTTCTCTCAAGTCAATCCTTGTCATGCTCAATGATTGTCCTTGAGACTTATTAATAGTCATAACAAAGCAAACTTTGAGTGGGAATTGTATTCTTTTTAATTCAAAGGGATAATCAGTTGGAATCAACGTTATTCTCGGGATTAAAACTTTATCTCCTCTAGCGCTCCCAGTGATAACTATAGCGTCTATTACATTTTTGTGCAGAGCTTTAACTTGCAATCTTGGTTCCTTTCTGATCTAAATTTTTCATACAGTTCATCATTGAGGTATACCTCAATAAATATCAAAAATTATTGTCCGGCTGCCACCAGCTCATATTCGACAACCATATTAATTAGTTTTTATTAATTTGTAAGAATTTAAACAATTTTAGATAAGAATTAGAAATAACCGTTCATAAACTGGGGTGCATATACGAAGACGCATTAATAATTAATATTCGAAAATAATAAGTAAAATACCTTGTCCTCGTGTATGCGTAAATGCGTAGGGTATTTTACAACTTCATGTTATCATGTTTTTATATATAATAATTAGCTGCAATAATAAAGTGATAAATGTGTTAACACATAAATCAAGTTGTTATAGCAACCATTTATAAACAAAATTTCCATCGTAAATCTCAAAATCCTCGTTTGAGCAACACTTTAAAATGTGGATTTTGAAAAATCCTTTCTTAGTGCCCGATGAAATTATTATAAAAATCTATCCTCGAAATTTCAAATCGATAACTCAAATAGGTTCGGCTCTGCGTTGATTATTGGTAAAGTACACTTTCCTTTATATATAGATAATAATAATAATAATTAGCTGTAATAATAAAGTGATAAATGTGTTAACACATAAATCAGGTTGTTATAGCAACCATTTATAAACAAAAATTATAAACAAAATTTCCGTCGTAAATCTCAAAATCCCCGTTTGAGCAACCCTTTAAAATGAGAATTTCGAAAAATCCTTTCTTAGTGCGCCTATACATAGTAATAAGTACATATACTGAAAATTTCAAATAAATCCGTACGGTAGTTTTGGCTGTACGTTGATTATTGGTAAAGTATACTTTCTCTTATATATATAGATAATGTAATTATTTTATTATTTTTTTATTCAACGGTCGAACCGTTTCCGTGGAAATCCAGATATATTATATAGTCGGCGGTCCGTGGGTTTCCAAGGAAACGGTTGGACCGTTGAATAAAAAAATAATAAATAATAATAACAATAATAACTACCACCTATATAAAAATTATAAAAATATTAAAAAATATTTGTTTTGAGCCACCCTTACACCTAGGTATTTTTATAAATAGTTTACATCACTCTCTCAGACCTACTGACTATACACATCAAATTTCATGAAAATCGGTCAAGCCGTTTCGGGGGAGTTTGGCGACATACATTTTCCATTGTGACACGAGATTTTTTACATATTAGGTTGATAATAAATATTGCTTAATAACGATAAACAAAACATGATTAATAATGCTCACAATAATAATAGTAAGCTACTATTGCTAATAATTATTTACCCAACGAGATATTTGATCAAGGCCGTATAACACTTAGTCTACAGCCTAGGACAGCAAATGTTAAAGGTCGAAACAAAATAGCAAATTTAAGAACAAAATATCAATATGTAAATTAGATAACTAAATTTTTTTCAACCTATGGGTGTCAAAAAATATTAAAGTGGTCATTAAATTCCGTGATACATACTTTTTTGGTACATTGATTTTTTATTTTATTTTTAATAAAAAAAAATGTACGGAAGTATAAAAATCTTTAGAATCTTGCGGCCTATGACATGCATGCAAACCGTTAGTTGGAAAACTTTGATTTACACAAAGGTAAATACGTATTTACTTAATGCTTATGCATTTTAATGAAATTGGTTCTGATAACGTGTAAGCAGAAGAGGGTTAAAGAGCTAAATAAAATTCATAAAAATATGTCTTATTTGTGCTCTGCTGCCTATTGCCAAATAGTAAGTAGGTGCCTACCTATAATAATTAATATTAATAAATAATAGGTATCTATGATATAAATACTACTACCTATCCTTATAGAACTCAATAATACATTTTCCAAAATGTTAAAGCCCAATAAGTTTACCCTACCTGCATATCGTAGACATTTTAATATAATTTCAGAGGAATCCGATATCTTATTCTAGAAACAATAATAATAATTATTTACACATTATACGCATACATCGAAACTTTTTTGATCTTTTGATCGTGTGTGGATCTGGGTCGGATCCTTAGTGAGCAATTCCTCCCTCTATTACGGTACACGAAATGAGGGTTGACGAATCGCGGGCATCGAGTAGTCCACCATCGCCACCATCGTAAACCACCTCCACTATCACTGCCACCACCACTACACCTCTACGATCACCGACGACAAATAATTCGAAACGTATATATAATTATATACATATATATAATATATTAAACGCCATCCGTAGACAAAAAAATCAAAATTTAGGCCTGGTTGGTGTGGGGAGGAGGTCAGCTGCGACCGCGACTAATTTGGAGTCGTGCATCAACGCATACAAGCATAAAAAATACAATATACCATAATGTGTAATATACATACATTACGATAACGGCAAGGCACTATTCACACACCGCAAGGTGTTACACACCCTCTGAAAGGGTGGGGTGTGTTCGAGGGGCCTTTTCGGCTACGATCGCTCCACCCCCTATAGAGAACGGAAAGGGTCGTGAAAAACAGGTTGTGGTGGCAGCTACACTTGCCGACCAGCGATCATCCGCCGAGCAGGTCTACCGTGCGATAATATTTTAAGAACGATAATAACAATAAATATGATTGGTAAGACGCTTGCTACTAATAGTAATCGGCGGGACGCCATTACAAGACTGCAAATGCAACACCAGGACCAGTCGCTGTTGGATAGTAAGCAGACTTTCGTTGCTGCATCGTACTTGCCGGCCAATTGTGGTACAACAACTGTTGATGTGACGGATATGCTCTACAACGGTAGCCTGCACTCGTTTCCATCAGGAAATGATAATGAATCTTCGTCAACCGGAAGGAAAACGGTAAGTACCTCATCTACTGCAAAAACCTAATACACGGCCTGTAGTGGGTATTTTCAATGTAAATATTTAAGGTGAATAGTAAAAGATTCGAGATCCGTTTAAAATGTTTTAATCTGAAACACCCACATACAACTGAATACTGATTAAAATAGTGCAGTAGGTATATAATATACTATAAGAGTATAAGATTTGAAAACTTATTATTAATATAATTATTTATAAATTATGTGAAAATGTTAGTATGATAATAACAGAGATATTAAAAATTAACGTGTTTCAAGTACGATAAATATCCAATTTGTTTATTGGGTTTACTAAATAAGTCTTGGTATCAAATTCCAACAAAACTAATAGTATACTTTATGTTTACCGATGTAAGTTTAGACCACCAATTTTCAAACTGTGGTCTGTCGAAGGTCGCAAGCCGAACGATGATAGAACGGAAAAGAAAATTTTATTTGTGTTTGAAATAGTTATTATAATATTATTTATAAAATAATTACAAGTATTTATACTTAATTATTATCACGAGAAATACGTCGATAAATAATATATAGTATATATACTATAATCATCGACAAGCACCGTACACGTAGGTAGGTACTTATGTATTTATGTAGATAAATTCATATATTTAGTTTATATTTTTTTTCAAAAAAATAATAAATAAATAATAATTATATTCCTATTTTGCTGCCTTATTATTTAAAATAAACTAGCTAACCCCGTGCACTTCGTTGCTCGTTAAAAATTCCAATTCTATAATATATGATTCAAACTTTAAACTTTAAACTTAAACTATCTATAAAATTGGGCGTAGATCATTTGGGCGAATCGACCCAAAATATAGTCTGTTTGGGTAAATAACTATATACCATTTGGGCGAGGTTTGAGTCAACTAAAACTACCGTTTAGACGAATAGATATATACCGTTTGGGCGAGAATTATTAAATTAAAAATACCGTTTGAACTTAATGAAAATGCTCATAATATACACTTAACAATTAATTAAACAAAATCATATAAAATGTATGTAATTTACAGTCAAAAATCATATAAAATATAAGTAATCTACAATCAAAAATCATATAAAATATTAGTAATTTACAGTCAAAAATCATATTACATATAAATATTTTTAATATCTACCATGAACGCTGAGTTTTTACAAAAACAAAAGAAAGTATAGAATAAAAAAGGTTCTATATAATACTTAGCACAAACTGTTAAAAATGCAGTTTATAAAGTAAGACTACAGGCCATGTATGTCTGTTAATGGTTTAAACGGTACACCAAAAATACATTTTTTTAATATAACACTAAATAAAGACCTATACCTATATCGATCTAATTTATATCGATGAAAGACATGTACATATATTATCTTTAGTAACTACTTTGGCTCGGCATTTTAAGCAAGTGACGCTTTACCCTGGCACTGTATTTTTGTAGGTACCTAATACTGAAAATACCAAATACCAGTAAATATTAATTACCAGTATATCGAAAATACCTACCATCAGCTCTAATCCTAAGCACTAATATTTTATTGTAATGTACAATACATATATATTATATAATACGTATAATATTAGCATTATTACATTTTTGTATTGTAATATAATATTAACATTAATTATTATATTTTACATTTTTTAAATCAACATAATATGATCAACTACACAATAATCTTACACTATTATATTATTTTTCTGCACAGAAGAATTTAGTTTCGGTGGACGACGCGGGACGATTGGTGTACGCGAATGGTCACCGCTGTTCCACGGCCGACTGCAGCTGTTGGATACTGTCCGTGCCGCTGGCCGACGACTGTCACGCGTACAATTGCCGGCTGTCGCTTCTGGCCGTCGGTACCGTAGGGCTGCACACTACCACCGCTGTGATGGCCGGACAACCACTCAAGATGTGGTTCTCGCCAGATCTCCAATTAATGCTGCACGTGCCGTTTCTCACGCCCGTCAACATAAAAGGTAAGCTATACGACACGCCCCCACGGTCGCGGGCCGTAGGCTGAATCCTATGCTCTACGAGCCTATATTTCACGCTCAATATATATCAAAAACATAAATCATACCAACGGTATGAATATATTTCATGTAACGTAAGACAATTATCATTGTATTAGAAAACATCACTAACTTTTAAAAAATATTTTTTTTTTTACATAATTTTAAAATGTTAAATTTTTTACTCTTGAAAGATAATACAATAATACATATTCCAAAGCAGAATATTATTTAAATTGACTAAATATAAAATACAATATAAATTTATATTTATTAAATTCCTCATAAATCGTAATAGGTATTGCGTTTAATAAACGAGTTATGATTTTTTTCAAATTTATTAATTAGTTTTATCTAATTAATTATCATCCGTTAGAGTTAAAATTATTTACAACACAACTATTATTGTAAATATTTTTTTTTCTAGACGAGAGAAAGTACGTGTGCCACAAATGTGGTTACGCGTGCGAAAATCCCAACCCACTGAAAATCCACATGGCACTGGACTGTGGCAAACAACCACGCGCTAAACTCTGGTCCAGACTGACGGCCAACCACTGCGAAAACAGCCAAACGATCGAAGCGTCGTTTCGGTTTAGCCTAACATCAGCTGAGTCGCAGATACCCTTATCGTCCGCCTCTGTAGACTCAGCGTTCCGACCTTACTCACCCGTGTCATCGGCCAGCAGTGGCAGCTGCCCGATACCACCGTCACCACTTCGTCCACCACCACCGGCACCACTGTCGTCTTCGTTGTCCGATCAAACGCCACTACAGGACGAACCGCTTGGACAAGTGAACGGCGGCAAAAACTCGGCGTTTTTCAATCAACGTTGTGCAGAAATGGAAACCATCGTCAGCAATCTCGGCCATTCCGATCAAGGACACCTCTGCATATACTGCGGAAAAGTTTATTCTAGGAAGTACGGGCTCAAAATTCACATCAGGTTAGGTAACAACTATACTAATTCTTTATTTACGGAAATAAATTCCAATTACAAAAATATAATGTAATGACTAATGAGTAATGGCAGTTTGTGTTATGTGTGTAGGTACGTACTACATTACCACATATTATATTTTACAAGTAATGTATTATGTATATGCCATCCTGCCCTCTAACCTAACCTAACCCAACTCTAAGTTATCCGACCACAATCAATGTTTTAAGTACAATAATTTAATTTTTATACAGCTATGCTATAAAATTGTACTTTTATTCAAATTTAAATTTTTAGAATTTTTAAGTATACCTACTGATAAGTATTGAGTCAATTTTTAATATACTTTTTTCGACGATTAAGATCTTAGACACTTAAGTTAGGTACCTTATTATTTTTTAAATTTTCCTTTGGATTTTACAGACCTTAAAACTTAGTAGGTACCTATATACATATATCTATATCCTACATATTATTTATTTATTACAATAAATTCTAAACGACTATTATATATGTAATAATTATTATGTAAGGATGAACGGTCTAAATTACAATGATTTTCCAGGGAGCAGGAGCGCATCACCGAACCCAAAAATGGCTTCTAGATAATTATTTTTATACTTCTGTGTCCAAACATAATCAAAACAGAAAATCGCTTAGATAAAGAATTATAATAAATAGATAGGTATTTTATTCATATTTTTATATTATAAATTAAAGTAATTCCTCCCACTACTAAATACGTCATTACAACTGTCTTATACATATTTCGGCATTTAAATCAAATTAGATTATAATTAACTGTCAAAGAATAAGGCAATGAAAAATTAAATTTTGTGCAATACATTGATATAAATAATACAAAGGAATTAGTCATTAAAATATTAATTTTTTTTTTTTTATTGTCAATATAGAACTCACACTGGTTTTAAGCCGCTAAAATGTAAGTATTGCTACCGACCGTTCGGCGATCCCAGCAACTTGAATAAACACGTGCGGTTGCATGCCGAAGGAGACACTCCTTACAAGTAAGCTCTTTAAATACATTTTTCCCCAACTTTAATATTATTATTACATAACTATATTTTAATCACAATTATCGTTTTGTTTATGCAGGTGTGATTGTTGCGGTAAAATTCTGGTACGCAAGAGAGACCTCGACAGGCATATGAAGTCAAGACACTCCCAGGTTTTACAGAAAAACGTGTATAAAATGCACGTATCCATATAGTGCTTTTAGTTTATAATTAAATGTTAACATTGTTGTGATATTTTAGTCTTAAAATTAAAATGTATAAAATCCTTGAACAAGATAACAAGATATAAAATTCAAAGATTATATTTAAATCTAGTCATTCTCAATAGGTACCTATAGACTTTTGTAGTATTAAGAATCTGTTATTTTGTACACATAGTTTAATAAGTATTTTATTTATTATTTTTATTAAATATACATAAACGGATGGCCAAGATAAATTATTGTTTTATCATTCTTAATAGGTATTGTCGATATTGACCATGATCATTTTGATGAATCTTAATAGTTTGATTTTAGTTCGGGTCTGGGCTAAAGATTAATTGAAAGCGAATAGAAGATATCTACTATCTTCACGTTTTTGTTGTAGATTACGGCAATCGATTAGTAACTATATGAGTTATAACTGGACACTTGCAGAATTTTTCACCAGGAAATAGATAAATATAAATATATTATAGGTATATAACCGTAAATCATAATGTACTTACCTATAGGCTATAGTAAACAGACTGCAAGAGCGATGAAAAAAGCTTAGGTACCGCACTAGGTACCGCTTTGCTTTCACTATTAAATAATAATGATTATTATTATGCATTTTAATGATAGGTATCAATGTATCATTGTATACGAAAAAAGATTTTGAACAGATATGATTTGTCAGCCTAGGATACAATACCTATAGGCTATAGGTAAATTTTAAATTTGGTGGTGTAAGTTTTAAACTTTTAATGATCTATTGATCTGAATACCGCGAAATTAAATCATGTACAGAAAATTCCAATTTAAACAACGGTGTATGTTTCAAGTTTTTACGACTAGTAATTTTTAAGTGTAACAGAAATCTAAAATTATTTAATAGTGTCATTATTTTACAAGTGAATTTTGGATTTCGTAAAAATGTAAACTTAAGATGAAATTTTTTAATTGACCAACGCTCAACTTCTTTTACTATTATTATAAGTCTGACTTCTATTAAATTTTCAACTCTTAGCTACTTATACATTTTTAACTGCAAAATAATTTGCAAATATTCATAATTTTGACGAATGTTGTTAATATTTGAACTTCAAACGTTAATTATAAAATATTGTACTCTTCTAATTTTTAAATCACTATAACTAATGAGGAAATTTGTATTTAATTTTCAAATATTTTATCTTAGCCAAAACAATGTATCGATATTTAATATCTATTATTATAAACCTAACCTAATCTATATGTATTGTATTTATTTATTAAAGGAGAACACAATACAAAAAAACGATTTCTTTAAATGTTAAATTATTGTAGGTATTGCTATATTTAAATAATGATTTGGTGAAAATTCAATGTAAAAAAAAAATATTACTTGGAAGATATTTAGAATAGCCGCGTGACGTCAATAATTTAGACATTAGACCCGGCTCATCGAAATTGCCTGTATTATACGTGTAAAAGTCAGCGCTCGAAATGGAAAATTTTCTGAACCGGAACGCTTTTTTTTGGAATAGGTACATACCATAGAATTGGGGGCTTCACCCAACCAAAATAATAATTTCTTCTTCCTGAAATACTAACCCTTTTTTAATAATATTTAAGTTGTATCTACTATTTTATGAAACTCACTTTATATTTTCAGCCCTTTTAAAAATTTAAATACATTTTTACCTTCTTCTACTTACTTACGAATATATATATATTATATAAAATAAAAATAAAAATATAAAATGTTTAAATAACTACTTATAAACTTATATTTCGACTGCCGCAGCGAAGAAAGTCGTAACTCAATTTTACGAATTTTTTTTTTTTGATTTTTCAATGTGGTTTTACTGTTTGATCTGGTTGTCCAACGTAGCTGATAGTGGCATAAATCAACAGAGGAAGTTATATACAATAAAATTGAGATACAACCTTTTCCATTGGAAATCCAGACAAACGGTTATACCAAAATCAAAAAAAAAAAAAAACGTAAAATTGAGTTACGACTTTCTTTGCTGCGGCAGTCAATTTATTTAAATTCTATATTTATAACTCAAAAAGTACAGCGTCAATACAATTTTATTTACAATAACTTCCAAAGCGATTCATAGGTCTTATCACACTTTTGTTTTCTTTTACGACTTGCATTATCATCAGCTGAATGTCGACCATTCAATAACCAAGATCGAACGTATTTTTCTGGTTCGAATTTCGTTAGAGGTGGTCCAACGCAATTAATAAATAAAAGAGCAGCAACGGTTTTTATATTTAATGAAGTTCTTAGTGGTGACATGATTTCGTTCATAGAACTAAAATTTCTTTCACATTCGCTAGTCGATACTGGAATCGTTGCAATTGATTTATAAAGGGGTTTCAAATCTTCTGGAATTTCCTTTTTGCCCAAGTCCATTTTATAAATTCTAAAACTTTGAATAGTGCTTTTTTCATCAATTTGAAATTGTTGACATAAATTACGAATATTGCAGTCACCAAATTGTATGTTTTCTATTTGTCCATCATTCGAAAGTGGCCAATTTTTTGGATTCAATTTTTCAATATTATCAAGTAAGTTTTTAAACGTTTTTTCATTGTCTTGGCGAGTTTTTTCATTACGACTGACATTTGATGAACTGGTAGTCATCATTCGAGATTTTAAATTATTAGCTAGGCTCTTGTAAAATTGTGCAGAATTTATTTTAGGAACATTGCCACTGTGTAATGTTACATTTTTATACGACATTTTGTTCTTTATTTCTTTTAATGCGTCAGTTAATTTTGGACCCGGATCGGTTGCCATAGAATCTAATACACGTATTGTTGTTCTTATAGATTTATCAGCGTCTACTAATGTAATACTACGTTTTTGTAAATATTCTGATAAATCTCCTAATTCGTCTAAAGCATCAGACATGGTATTTAAATTACTAACAAATTCTATACTTGTTATCATTTTAAACAATCCACAGTATTTACTTCTTTCTTTAGAGTCTCTGGTAGAGTCTGTTGAAGCCAAGTTGAAATGTTCACACAAAGCAGAAAAATTATTTATGACTGCATTAACTGTGCGTTTGCTTGATGCTACCCATCGAACTGACAAAATTCTACCAATTTTCAAAATTTGTACTTCTAATGAACTAGCAGATTTTTTTAACTCGTTTTGGTTTTTAGGTGACTGGTGGAATAAAGTATAAAGTTTATCCATAAATATTTTAAAATGGTTTATACCACAAACTTCGGCAACAACATCACCTACTGCCAGTTCCAAACGGTGATTTGAACAATGCCAAATAATTAATTTAGGAAATTGAATTTTAAGTCGAGTGGCTACTCCCGAATCTTTTCCGATCATAACAGAAGCTTCGTCACATGCAAACGCAATAAAACATTCATTTAAAAAAATTTGATCAAATCCGTATCCACCCAAACAATCAAGTAATGATTTAGTAATAGTTTCAGCAGAGGTATTAGGGAGTTCAATTAAGTCAAGATTAAAAGTATAAGGTTCACCGGGAAAATCTTCAATAAATGCACGAACAACAACTACTAATGTTGTTAATTTACTAAGAGTAGTTGATTCGTCGATTAAAATAGATATTTTTGTTTTAGTTAAAATTATATTTTGGCAAATAATTTTTTTCATCTCTGATGCAATGTGGAGTGCTATATCCGCACACGTTTTATCGGTATGTAAAATGTTTCCCATATTTATACCATTTAATACTTGTAAATATATTTCATTTGGTAAATCAACAAAAGGCCTTTGAGTTTTTACAATTTTATAAACAGTTCTAAAAACTTTTTCAGTAGTAGAGAACTTTGATTTAAATGCATTTTCGAAACTTTTTTCTATTTGTTTTTCTTTTGATTGTTTATGTAATTCTACTGCTCTAAGATGGGCGTCAGATTTTTTGTGTTCAAAAATTTTTTTTCTCTAACTAGACATTTGAGTTTCTTTTGAATTTCCATTCGAAACTATAGAACAGTCTTTCCGAGGTTTGGAGAAGCGAAGAGTTTTATCAACAACAGATAATCCTAAATTTGTTATATTTTTACAAATTAAACAACCTAATGCTTTATTTTTAACTACTAGCCACTCATTTACAGTCTTGAAATTTTCGTACTGACCTTTATTCCAACATTCGGGCAAGTCACTAGTTTCTTGAAGTTCCATATTTTTATTTGATTCTTTATTAGATAATATATGTTCACTTTCAACGCACAGTTTTTTATTTGACGAATTATTACATTCATCATTGGACTTAGAACGTTTATTTACCCAATTTAGTAAAGAAGAACTCATATTTTTCGCACGGAATAATACACGCTATAAACTAATGTAATTAATGATCGGCAAAATATAATACATGTATTACTGCAGTTTAAACGATACTAAGCGCTAATCAAAACATACGAGTAGGTATCAATATGAACACATAGTTTGCTGCCACTCAGAAAAATCAAAACTTTTATGATTGATAAAGAATTTCCGGCTAACTTGCGGGAACGTATGTACAAAACTGCAGGCACGTGGGGATGTCAAAACGTCTTATGCACCGTTCCATAGTATTTCTTATCGCACGTTAAAAATACACATAGGTACGTATCGTGTGAATATAGACAAACTAGTAACTACACTATCGGCAGACGACGATTATCTAAAGATAAGCAATAAATTTACTATTGTAATGCGTCGCAGTCGTTTGTCGCTTATTAAATATTTTACTATGCACAATTCTGCAAAATGTTTAAATTTTACAAAAATGTGGTAGGTACAGTAAAAATTTGTTTGAACCGGAACGATAAACGTATTTTTTTTACGAACCGGAACGCTAAAAATTTTTTTGTCGTGAACCGGAACTGCGTTCCGGTCCATTTCGAGCACTGGTAAAAGTTCCACGCAGGGACTGGAACCTTGATGATTTTTACGGTTCCGGTTCCGGTGAGGTTCCTAGTAAAACTAATATTTCGGTTTCGGTTCTTATAACGGTTTCTTTTTATATATATAATTAAAATTACGTTTCCTGTTTAGGTTTTATACTTAGAAAAATTTAGTTCCATTTCATATATAAGTAGTTTCAGTTTCAATACTTAATTGTTAACAATTATGACAGGTCAATAACTTCACCCTGACATCCTACCAAATGCTTAGAACTAAGAAGAAGACTAAATAAGTAAAAAAATACTCACCACTATCACTTAATTAGCATAACCATTTTTGTTTTATTTTTTAATTTTTATACCTAGTTTCTAATTTGATTGCAATGTATCACTTATTAATTAGTAATTACCAACTACCTATTACATCAGGATTCAGTGTTTAAAATTTTCTAAAATACCACCAATTTTCTTTTTATTATTACTACATATTATATTTTCTTAAGCCAGAGCTCTGCAGTTGAGGATCTCAGTAGATATTAGATTAAAAAGTCTGTTTCACTTTCACATGATTTTAATAAATCAGGACTTAACCTCATAGTCTTAGTTGTATAATAATAAAATTATAAATCTTTACATTAAAATAATCTGTGATACCTATGTAAATTGTGAATATTAAAATTAAAAATTATCGAAACACAAGAGAGTAAAGACTAGGGTACTAGACAGTAAACACTAAGACACTACAATGAGTATTGACAAACACACATTTACCGCTTTTAGGCGTGCTGTGTGTCAGATAACGATATAATTTAAATATTATCCACTATCATAACATGCCTAGTTATTTATAAACTTACTTTATGAATTTCTTATTATTGTGGTAACTAGAAGTCTGGAAGACCTATTTGTGTATATTGAGACTATTGAGTAGGTAATACATGAATTATTTTTGTTGGAAATTTCTATTTACATTAACAGTTGTTACATAGAAATATTTATACTTTACGTCTCAGACATCTGAATTCTATATAAATACTTGAATGATTATTTTTGAATATTATTAATCCTCGTAATATTAATAAATACTAATAATAATCATGATATATCTACGTAGGTATTTGTTTAGTTCATAATTCTTATTATTTATTAATGAAAAATAAAAATAATGGAATTATTATAAAACCGAAATTAATCTTATTACCTTATAACCTTATATACAAAAAAGTATCGGTACCGGTAGTTACGGTTTTTAAAATAATTTAAATAAGGGTTTCGGTGAGGTTCGGGTTTTTAATTTTATCGAAACTAGGGTTCCAGTCCCTGGTTCCACGCTTCAGTTTTACACAATTTACAAACCTAAAATTTTTATTTACGTATAATAGTGCACTTTTAAGCGTTTAAAACGATAAAACTACCAGAATTTTCAATAAAACGTTAAATTTTTTAAATATTAAAACATTTTATGGCGCGTTATGGATTGCCATAAATCGTTATAACGAGTCATTTAACATCTATTCTCTTAAAGATTTTTAAATTGTTGTATCAAAATAATATATAAAATATACTCAGATAAATTTCCACTCAGAATCGGTTTATATAAGTAGCAACAAATAATTTTATTTAAATTTAACATACATAATAGTAAATGACTCAACTATTTGACAGCAGAGCGGTATTTACTTGTCCATTTTTTAAAATGTAATTTTAGTCGTGTAATTAATAATGGTCTATGATACTTGTTTTTATAGTGTTACATAATTAAAATGAAGTACTCGTTGCTGGTTAAATAAAAATAAAATTAATAGAATAAGATTAAACTTATTTATGCAGACCATTTACAGACAAAAAAAATTGTCATGTATACTTTAGGATCAAACATCGGAATATAATAAAAAAACAACTGAATACATATTAGTATTTTATGTCATTTATTTAAACCACATAAAAAATGCAAAAACAAGTTTTTAACGTCTGCTTGACTTGGTTTTTGCAGCCAAACGCTTGTCACGTTCCTCAGCAATAGTCAATTTAACTCCCTTACTCCTTGGCAGAGAAATGTAGTTCTTTTGACCTTTTCCAATAATAAAAACGTTGTTCATACTGTAAAATAATAATAAAAACAAATTTATAGCACAAAAATAATTATTTAAAACTGAAGTTTAATAATTTTAAAATTAGATATTAGACATAATGTGTGGATGTGTTTCAAAGCATATATTTAAAATTAAATAACCAAGACTACTATGTATACTCATATGAGACTTCAAGCAATGAAAGGTTTTTGTCCAGTTTAGTTCAGACACTACTCATTAAATGCACCATTTTTGATTGTAAGTTTTAGTTTCTGACAGTTACGAAAAAAAATTCAATATTATCATGTTAATCTCATCAAAATATGTTGATAGATGTTTGTTTATATAATATAATGATATTCTACTTGAGTGATACCCCAGTTCTCCCGAAGGAGCGATAAGCACTTGTCCACAATCGTAACAATCATTGTTCGAAAAATTATGGGCATTGTTTTTTTTTAACCCAGTGATCTACCTTAGGTGGTGTTGCAGAGCAAATCGAGGGATATTTTTGTTTTGAGTGTCCGAGAGAGCAAGTGGCAACATTGACTCCTAATTCCCTTTGAAAATTATGTTACCAATAGATTTTATGCTTATCACACTCCAGGAGAACTTGTAGGTTCCTTTTTACAAGAACAAATTTAAAATAAATGTATATTACATACATTTTAATTAATTAGAAGCTAAATTTGTTTTAGTTTTTTTTTTACCACTTTTGTAAGCGTTAAAATAAACATAATGACAATGAGTACATATTGCTTGCCATACATAGTATATACAAATATGCATAGCCAGCCCCAGTGTATTCAGCATACAAACAAGATTTGATACACATAAACAGTGTCGAATCTAGGACATTTGGCGCCCAGGGATAATAAAAATTTAGCGCCCTCACTTAGTATTAGTGTGCGGGTTTTGTCAACACTTAAGAGTTTAGAGCACCCTTATACCAACAGCGCTCTGACCCAGAGATACCCACTGGCCCCCCTAGACCTGGCATTGCACATAAGTAAGAACCAGATTTATATGTTATTTTGTTTGAATGCTGCAAATTGTGGATAGTTCATTGTTAAGCTTTTTTTTGCATATTTCAATAGTTAAAGAATATTTGATCCATTTTACAAAAAAAAAAAAAAAATGCCTTAAAATTACAATAAAAAATTGTTAGGATCATTTAAGGAAAATTAATTTAATAATTACTAATTTTTTGTAGTCATGCTGTTCATTAAACAAAGTAGCCTTGCTGTTATTTATCTAGACTGATAAGACCAAAATATTTATTTAGCTATCAATTATTCAAAATTTTTTTTTAATGTTTTAATTACATTGTTTATATATTATATATTTCTATAGTGCAATAATTCCATTACAAAAGTGTATACTTTATTTGAGTATAATTAGATATTTAATGAATAATGTAAAAATTAAAATTTTTTTAGATTATTTTGTATATTTTTAAAAGATTAAAAACAGAATAATCGTAGTTTTTTAAAATATAAATATCATATTTTAGACATATTTAGAGATTATAAATCCAGACCCTACACACAAGTAATCAGTGACATAGCCAGGAAGAGGGGGGAGTTAACAGGATATAACCCCCCACAAAATGTTTCTTATTTTGTAAAACTTTTTCATCAACCTTTCCAATCATTTAAATATAAGTATATTTATTATGAAAATTTATATCCCCCCCCCAAATTTTTTTTTTCTGGCTATGTCACTAAAGTAATATGTTATGTAAAATAAAATAAAAATCAATCATTAGCAAAATAAAACCTTACAAAAGTAAAAGTCAAGAATATATAATATGCTTTCAGAATATTACAATTTGACACTCAAAAACTTTAATAAAATAAATGTAGAACTTACCGAGTAGCAAAAATATGTTCATTTGCATCCTTAATGTGAACAATATCAAAAGATCCAGGATGCCTTTCCCTGTTGGTAACAATACCAACACGCCCCAAGTTACGACCTCCAGTAATCATGCACAAGTTTCCTAACATTCAAAAATACCAATGTTTTAAATCAATATCCAAAACACTTAATTACAATTAACTAAAATAACAAACATTTAACTTACCAGTTTCAAAACGGATATGATCTAAAATTTTAGATGATGCAATGTCGTATCTAATAGTATCATTAACCTTGATGTTGGGGTCAGGGTAACGGATAGTACGGCCATCATGAGTTGTTAAAAATGGTACACCTTTGGGTCCAGTTTGTACCCTCTTTACTTTACATAGCTTGTACTACAATACAATAAAAAAAATTAAATTAAGTCAATTTGTTAAGGGGATCGGAAGCGTTGATTTTCTGATTTTGTCTTACACACGTGGAATATAGGAAAAATAGCTATACGCGCCTGACAAAAATTAAGGTACTTCTAGTTGTTCGATTTAAAATATGTAAAGATGATTGAATTGGCATACAAGTTTACTTTGCATCAGTTGAAGTATATTTTTAATATTTTCAATATATATTTAATAATAAAAATTGACAAATTTATTAAATTTAAAATATTTATTCTCATCAAAATATTTATTTTAAACAATAAAACAATCGATAAAGTGCTTCGACCGATGCAAAGTAAACTTGTATACCAATTCAATCATCTTTACATATTTTAAATCGAACAACTAGAAGTACCTTAATTTTTGTCAGGCGCGTATAGCTATTTTTCCTATATTCCATGTGTGTAAGACAAAGACAGAAAATCAATGCTTCCAATCCCCTTAAGCCTATAATTTGTAAATTAAATTACTTTCGCTTCTTCAGGAGTAATTCTGTGAATGGTAAAACGACCTTTCACGTCATAAATTAATCTGAAGTGTTCACTGGTCTTTTGAATCGATATAACATCTATAAAAACATTAAAAATATTTTCTTTTAAATTACCATTAGCAAGAGAGATAACACTCGTGAATAGTGTTAGTACAAAATTTTGTTAGGCAAGATAAATACACATTAATTTTAACCAAACTTTAAAATAATTAAAAAAAAACTTCAATAATAGCAAATAATAAATTTTTTTTTAATCAATAATAGCATAGGTAAGAACTATGATTCATAGTTACAAGTAAAGAATAAAACAGTATTATGGAAAATATTCAACTCATTAAAATAAGTTAATATTGTTTTAAAGATACTTGAATTACAACTACATACAGCATAGCAACAAGCCAACGACATTCTAACAGCATAATAAAATACAATTAAAAATATTGTAGTCTTGTACTTTCTTCATAAATAAACTAACATACATACAAGATACAAGACATATTGTTTAATTTTTTAAGATTGTTGACTTAAGGTTAATCGATAGAATGGCAAAACATTTCATAAGTGGGTGGCAAGGTGATGATAAAAAAGTACCCATTTTAGGCAATAAAATACTATGACTTGTTTAGTAAGGTGACAATAATTTAAAGTAGAGGTTCCTAAACTTTTTTTATACAATGCCCTACCATTTTGGACCAAATTCAACAGAGATAATCTGCTGTGAACACTATAAAAGACTGAACAAAATAAATTCTATACATTTTTAATTAATGATTATGAACTGTAGACTGTGGTGTCCCTAGTATCTTCAATAGACTCTTGGTAATCTAACAGATATCAGACCACGCTACTGCCAGATTAATAGGAGGTTCACATAAAAACGCTTTTTAACTTATTGAATTATACATTTCTGCTCATATTTTAAAATAAATTAGTTTAATGTATTTTATTATAACTAGGGATGAGATTTAGATGCAAAGGCATCTTTTTTTTTTTGGTATTCTGAAACGTTGGACCGTTGAGTATAAAATGTGTTTTGGATGATATTGATTATTTGAAAGTAATTACTTTTTGCATTTATTGACATATTTATCTTTAATTTTTAAGGCATTATTTCCACGATTTTAGTACATTTTTCACGAATTATTAATAAAATTCACGAAAATTGTTGCGATTAACAAGACTTTCAAAAAACTACCGACGATACAAATAATAAATTATACAACACGTCAAGTTATCGTCGATAACAACTTTATCATAATATAGCTAGACTTCGCTAAGTATTACTGAATTAGTAACCAATAAGTACGTCCAGAATTAACTAGTAGCAATACCATAAAAAATTAAAAATTAATTTTTTTCAATTTTTCATGAAATTAGACTAATAACAAATAATTTATAATAAAGAGAAAAAATAGAATCAACAGTTTTTTTTAGAATGAATGATACATTAATACCTAGCTTTAAACAGATTATATTAAATACAAACATTAAAAAATGAAATCACTTTAGAATAACATAGAAAATAGAACATAACTGTGTTAAAAAACTACATGAGACCGCAAACAATTGCAAGGCAATCAACATGTTATAAATTATACTTTTCCGCAAAAATAAAAATCACATACAATTTTTTGAAATTGGGCTTAACACTAAATTGACCTACAATAACTACATCTGCAATATAAATAGTCATAAAAAAGAAAAACTGAACTTCCAAAAATCTCAAAAACAAAAAACTAATTTCACTCTAATTGATCAAAGATCAAGACAGCTTGATTTATACCGAACATTATTTTACATACTTATAGCCTTAAAGTGATATTGGTCAAATAGGTAATTGAAAAATTCAACATATTAAAATATAGCTGTTTTATAATTAGGACAGAATTACTTACCCATGAAACCAGCAGGATAATTCGGGTCTGTACGAACTTTGCCATCAACTTTGATCAATCTTTGCATGACAATCTTTGTAACTTCAGCACCAGTAAGTGCATACTTCAGACGATTACGCAAAAATATCAATAACGGTAGCGACTCTCGAAGTTTGTGTGGACCAGTACTAGGACGAGGAGCAAACACACCTCCTAATTTGTCCAACATCCATGCTTTGGGTGCGTTTAAACGCTTCAAATGCTTCTTCGGACCTCTGGCCTACGAATAGTTTATTATGTATTAGATTTAGATATATTATTATAATATATATTTAAGTAACCAAAAAAGTCGTGTAATCTATTCAAGGCATTTAGATTAAGATTTATAATGCAGACGTTTTTCAACATCAGACGACAGTGAAAATTGGGATTACAATGAATAATCATTATTAATACTCTGGGATAGGTGTTCGAAAAATAAAATGTTTCGGAGACCGGGCACAGCCGATTTTCAATTAGAACAATGTTAGATGTAAAATATGTGTAATTTACTATAAAGAAATCTGGTTGAAAATAATTGGTGTAAACGTTTTAGCCGATAAACAAACGAATTTTCAGATTAAGATGGATAAAAATTAAAAACTTACCATTTTGACAGAAAAGTGCTGCTATGCCTGACACGAAAACTAGAAGAAGAACATTTCAACAGAACACCAACATTCAGAAAGATAGTAATTTCAAGTTTGTTTTTGTAGGTTAGGTTTCTATAAACAAAATGTTCATAACAAGGAGGTTAGACTTTAGTCAGATCTCCTTGACTTCACTTTTTATAAGACTTATCTGATAACAAATCCATAGTGACCACTGACCATGAACCACAGATATATAGAATAAACAAATAAATATTATAAAAAAAAATAAAATATAGTTTATTCTATATATCTGTGCTTATTATATAGTTATTATTATTTAATATTTATTGTTCTGTGCTATGAGACCAAGGTATATTGATATTTGATAATTGATATCATGAACTAAAATATTCAAAGTAACTTTGTAAAATACTAAAATAATTTTGGAATGAGATGACAGACAATAAGTACCCACGGACTAAGATCTTAGTGTGTGATAGTACCTAACTACAATGTGTAACATTAAAATTGTAACTACATAATATAAACATTGGTCATTGACGTACCAAGTTTTTCAATCATGTGATTTTGAAAATCAATATTATATTATTAATGACATTAATTTTTGACCTCACATATATAATTAAAAATGACATCAGGGTTGGTACTTATTTTGTATGATATTAAAATATGTGTGAGAACTGAGAGACATTATCAATTATCATACTATAGGAAAAACATGAGCGTTTAAATTTTAAATTTTATGATATTGCGTAATGCGTAGCAACAACGATTTATCCTCAACGATTAAAATAAATATTTGTTATTATTTAAAAAGTATAAGTCGTATATACCTGAAATTTTAAAATTCTCCAGTAATTTAGATTGGCATTTTCTTAACATCATTTACTTTTCAAAATATTTCGTTTATTTTAAGGCTATTTATGATCATTTGAAATATTCGTTTTTGTTTAATTTTTTAACACTATTCACGAATGTTATCTGTCTTGCTAATGGTAATTTAAAAGAAAATATTTTTAATGTTTCTATAGATGTTCTACTGACTTCTATACAGCAAAGCGTTACTCACTTGTTCACTCTTTTTATTAATTAGTTTTTTAAAAATATGATATGAATTAAACAATAAATTTTCAATGAGATCAGAAAAAATATTTATTTTTAATTTTTTGTTTTACCTCCATAAGTGTTTCTCATACGTACCATCTTGTAGTCTTTCGTGTATTAGTGGTAAGCCGCGTACCACTAGGTTAAAATGGTTAGATTAGCCATTAGGTATAGATGATAGGCATTTGAAATATTCGTTTTTGTTTAGTTTTTTTTTTATATATAAATATCAATATAATTTTTTTGGCTGAGTCAAAATATTTAAAAATATAATACAAAGTTCCTCTTAAATGAGTCTTCTAGTGATTTAAAAATTATAAGAATACCTACATAGGCACATTTTTTTTTTTATTAGCGTTTAAAGTTCAAATATTGATGAAATTTGTCAAAATCATGAATATTTGCAATTTAGTCAATATTTGAACTTCAAAGTGAAGTTTTCAAGTATCTACGACTTATACTTTTTGAATTATAACAAATATTTAATAATCAACTTCGTATGAAGATAAATCGTTATCGTTACTCGATTTCAACATTGAATTGTAACATTTAAAATTCAAACACACATAACATCTTTCCTATTTTAATGTTTTAAGTTTTCTTTATAGCTATTTAAAGGAAAATGTATGAAAAACTTAGTGTTGAATTATTTAACCTTAGATATAAACACAAAAAAAATTATGAATTTTCAACTACAAAATTACACGTTTATAAAAGAAAAAATTGTGACTAACGATTTTAACTACAATAAGAACAACTCATAAGGAACTTTGTATTAAATTTTCCAGTTTTTTTGGTCAAATTTTTTTATCGACACTTCAAAAAAAAATTCTCAGAAAAATCGAAAATTTCAGTTGTAAAATAGCTCAAAAAAATTCAAAATATTTTGAAGATTTAACCATGTATTAATAACGCTAATATAAACATGTGGTGAAAATTTCAAGTATTTACAATGATTAGTTTTTGAGTTACAACCGTATAAAAAATCGATTTGGTCGAAAACTGGTTTTGCGTAAAAATTCCCGTTTTCCGTTTTATTTTTTGTTTTACTCGATTTTTTTGAAAACTGTAGGAAAATGTATACTTTTGACCTCTATAATGCATCAAGGATATTTACTTTACTATCGGAAACCACCCCCGAAGTTTGAAATTGAAGCATTATTTCGACTAGGTAGTTATACACACACAAAAAAAAAACATCATTTTAGAATCAATATTCAATACATTCATCACTCCGTTCAGAATCTAAAATAAAAATTCATTAATACATAGTAATTAGTTCTTATATCAAGATCTCAAAATCCAATCCATCAACCAAACAGCAATTACATACTACTCAAGACTTCACCGCAAAATGCAAGGCCACCCAAACAAATTAATATCCAATCTTCGCTCAAACATCTTCCCGGCAACCCTACCCGCCAACTAAACAGAAATTGGCCCAGAGACTTTATCTAAAATTATATTACATAGATCTAACTAGACTTAACTCATTAAAAGGTAGCTTTTCTCCACTGCCCTATCATTGTCATCCCTCCCATTAATTTACTTATTGTACAAAACTTATATAGATTGTAAATTTCAAAAACGCTATTTTATATATAAAAAAAAAAATAGTAATTAGTACTTATGTCTGTTTTTAAAAATAATTTTATTTCAACTATATAGTATACCTATATTATACGTCAAGTGTTATTTTGTACCAGCCTACTATATGCATTACATTATGCCATAATATGCATTATGCACAGTAGTATAGCAGTTCCTGACTATATTCTCTGATCCTTTTTAGGTTACACCACTAATAGTTACCTATAATTTTCCAATTTTTAATTTTCATCTATTATGGCATTTATGAGCATAAAAATGTTTAAATTTTCACTATAAACTATAAAGAGTGGTTTTATTAGAGAATTTGACTTAGTTGTTACTAAGAAGTAATATAATATGAGGTGTCAAAAATAGTAAACTCCAAGTACATTTTAAGAGTTAGACTAAACTAATAAAACGTTTATAATTCATATAGTAAATTAAAAGATGAATAAAGACTTGACATTTTTACCTAATACTTAAATTGACATTTATAGGCATAATATATAATTTTCAAAATGTTTTAAACTCTTTTATAATATTTATTCTCATAAAAGTTAAAGTTGGGTTAGGTTAACACCATATTTGGTTATTCTCTCATATCCATTTACAATGTAAATAAAATGCATCAATGTTAACTCATTTTTTATGATTGTTGTATAAAAGGTAATCTTTCAGTAAAATCATCTTTTACAAAATAGAACTATAATTTAAAAATTATATTAATAATTTATTTTTTTATAAATACAAATAATCATCAATAATTTAAATTTAATATTTATAAAAGAATTTTTATTAATACATTTTAAATTATTTACTAAAAAAAGCTAAATATTCTTACATTTAAGTTATTGATAATATTATGCTTAACTAATATTAATTATTAACCAAATATTTTTTAGTTTACAGTTCCAAAAGAACATGATTATACTATAAGAACATAAAATTGTATTTTTATAAGACTTACACTGTTACACTAAAATTTGACTAGATTTAAATCACTGTTTATATTTTAGACAGTGGAAAACTAATGAGATTACCATTAGCAAACACATTATTTGGGTCTAGCATCTTTTTAGATGCACTGTAAAGTGATAAAACCGTTTTAGACATGTGTTTCTCATACCAATGTGTTCGTAGTTTACCCACACCATGATGATGAGATATAGATCCTCCAGAAGCCATAATACTGTCCCGGGCTATGGTTTCAATATGATGGTAAGTTGATACTGGATCATCCAGTCCAGTCCAATTAAATCCAAAATAAAAATAAACACAACATCCTGAGTCATATGTCTGTGTTACTCGACAGCTAATTAAATAATACTTGATATTAAGTTCTAAATGACAAAAAAATCAATTTTACCCCATATGGGGGATTAGTATCGATAAAATAACAATTACATTATTCACTTACTATTGCACTCATTTGCTACAGTTTTTTTGACATTATCGCATAAACTAAGAGTCTTATCCCAGGATACTGATGTCTCAAATGATTCAGCTACAACTCTGTATTCTAACGCGAGATCCTAAATATTAAGTTTGTTATAACTTATCAACTTAATAAAAACCATCTAAAGTATATTTTTCTTACACGTATATAAGCTATAACAAAGGTCAGCATATAACCGCGTTCTCCATTTCTTTCTCCTGCTGTTATACCCCCAAAAGACATAGCTATTTTAGCAATGCAATTTCGATGTGTAACTACTTTAGATCTTTTACCTAAAACAAAATTACAATTAGTAGTAAGTTGTATAAGAGTAGAACACAATTGCAAATGATCCTCATTGCAGCGCCTTTTTGAACAATACAATTTCAAACATTTTTATAACCTAATTGTTATGCAATATAATATAGCGATATTGATTTGTTACTGATCACAAAATAATCGTGATAATTTAATATATTCATACTTTGTGATTAATCTGTGAATGGTGGTAAATTATTTTTAAAATTAAATTGGTAGCAAAAATTCTACACAAAGTTATTAAAAAAAAAAGATTTATTGTTAATTAGTTTAAAAATGTATTTGTTATACAATTTTTTAAATGATTAGTCAATTACATTAGTTGATAGTTATCATACTTTATTTTATACATATATTACATTTTTTTTATAATTAATGGTTGATATTTGATAGTTATTTTTAGATATCTCATTGTATCCTTAATCCTGATAATCTGTTAAAGCTCTTTGTATCAATTAATTGTTAAGTATTTAATGCAATCAAAATCTGCCATACTTTTAGTTATTTAGTTATTGTTTTAAATTAATTTCATATTGTCACATTTTGTGTTTGAGTTTCCTTCAGTAATAAAAGTATTACTACATGTGTACTATACAATTATCAGTCATAATTTTTATGGACAATTTACAATACTCTCTACAGTCAATACATCAGTGGTATATTTATGGGAGGAGATTAGGGGGATATATCTCCTCCTTGACTTCTTTTTAATTTAGCTTATTTGTTTTTTCTCCATTTATCACCTTAGTAGTAGATAATTAACTGCTGGGACATTTGATATCGAATATTTTAGTTATAGTTCTTCCTCAAAGAAATACAAAATACACCACTTCTGTACAACAATATAAAAAACTAAAATTGACATAGCTTGAAAAATTATTATCAATTGTTTGAATTTAAAACATAAAATATTATTTCTTTTATCCGCTAATAATCATTTGCAATTATGCTATTTAAAAAGTAAAATGGCAATTGAATAGCACCAGTTGTATATAAAGATAATAATATTATCAAAAGGCAGATTAAAAAATCACCTTCAAAAAGGAGTGTCATAACACATATAGATTCTAAACGAAAACCACAAACATGAGTCAAGTAAGTTTTCTTAAAAGCGTCAAACAAATTTCCAAATGTATTTTCAACAGAACGTAACGCCTGACCAAATCTGAACTGTGTGTTATCCATTAATCGTATGGATACAGGTTGACATCTCTAGAGAAATAAATATAGTTATTTTATATAATCATTTAAATGTTAAGATTTTATTTAAAACATACTTGTCTGGCTACTTCCCTCATACATTTTACTCCTGATTCAAAGTCAGGAAAAACCACAGAATCGTAAACTCGACAATCTGGAAGAGGTCGAATTTTTAAGGTCACTTCTGTAATTATGCCTAATGTACCTGCATTATAAAAACATTAATCAATTTAAATTTTTGTTGATTGAAAATTGTAAATTAACAAACCTTCTGACCCTAAGACAATTTGTTGAAATTCAGGTCCACTAGACATTCTTGGGACCTTACTATTTTTTTCTACCACTCCTTTGCAAGTAACCATTTTAGCGTCAATTACTAAATCTTCAATGTTGCCATACACATTTTTTTTCATGCCCGACGCTCTAGTTGCAACCCAACCGCCTAAACTGAGTTTTATATAATACACATTATTGATTATAAGTTTCTTTTAGTAAGATAATTACATTACAAATACAACAAAATAAATACATGCAAGTTTCAACACTAAAAATAAAAATAAAATGTATTAATATTTTTGAACGTTGCATACAAATCATAACTAAACTAAACAAACAATTGTAATACTTAATAAATAGTAAATACAATAAAAAGAAACTTACTACTTTAATGATTGCTACAAAGGCTACACTCGTTTTTTTTTTTTTTTTTATTTCAATGAATACCTAGAAAACTCATAAGAGTCAGGTTCATGTCCACATGTATAGCCTTGTTTGTTTAGTTCGCGTTCCAAATCTTGACCAATGACTCCAGCTTCAAAGCACACCAATAAGTTTGATTCATCCAACCACAATAAACGATTCTAAAAAAGATGTATCAAATCCCATTTTAGTTTTATTGATATTGCAATATCATTCTAAATACTAGTACAATTACCATTTGTGAAGTGTCTACACTGACTATACATCTATTTTCATTAACAGGACATGATACTGCTCCAGATACATTAGTTCCGCCGCCAAATGGAACAATTACAATATTATGCACATTGACTAACTCAACTATGCTTATCACGTCGTTGTGATTTGCTTAAATAAAAAACAGTCTTTTTGCAACAAATCGATAATCAGAAAATAATTCAAAATTAAATAATACATACCAGGCCAAACTACTAAATCACAAATGCGTGGAAAACATTTACCATATCGAAGAGAATAAATATCATAAAGCGTTTGTCCATGGGACCTTAAAAGTCTAGCATGGTCATCCGTTGTATGGTCAATTTTCATTTCTTTTAAGATTTTTAAAAAATCTGAAAAATTATTAAACTTTATTTTATAATAAACTGTAATCAAAAATCATTCCATCAAATAAATAATACTAACTGGTAGATACGCGGGAAAGTGGAATCTCTCTGGAACTGAACTTCTCTCTTGGCACATTCCTTAAAGTTAGGTCAATATTTAATACTTGTTGAACCCATTGAGTAAAAAAAGGCAAATCTGTTTCTCCAATAGAATATCTGATTGGACAAAATTCATCATTAATTTTAAGACTACCTATTTAGTATTGTAAATTGTAATTGATTGAAGAATAAAAGATATTCAATAACATGAAACAAATCGTTAATAAACTAAAACAAAACAAGTAATATTTACCTATTGCCAGTGAAACGAATCATTCCCTGGTCAGTCACTTTAAACTTTGAGTCTCTATATCCCCAGCCATTCCATTTCAAGACTTCTGACCTGAGAAATAATATATTTAATATTCAAACACAACTTGTGGTAGGTATGCACTATTTCATATTTTATTCTAAATTAAGTTGTTAGGTTATATGTATAATTTGCAGTGTTTACTAATTATCTACCTGTTTTTTGGTATGACACTTTTAACTTTGGTGTCGACCAGTGAGCTTTTAAGAGTTTTATTGGATTCCTTTTCATCCATGGAGAAATGTCAAATGTTTGCAAAACTCTGATCTCTGGATAATCTGATTATTCAAATACTAGAAAACTTTAGATCTAGTAAAAATTGTTTGAATTTTACAAATATTATAACTATTAATATTTGGTTTTAAATATTTTTAAGCTAATAGCTAGTGTGCAATATGTACTGACTAATGAACATGGACAAGTACACTAACTCGTACCTACTCGCTGTATAGACGTTCAATGTATTGTATAAGTATAAACTGTTAACAGTATGAATACTAAACACTAAAATTTGAACTAAAAATCGTTTATAATATGTGTAAAGCGTATATTTAAGTATTAAGTACTTGACACTTTTCCAGTCGTGCCATTAGCATAATCGTTATTCGTTATGTATAATGTTTATTGTTTATGTAATAAATAATAATAATAAATGAATATAATTTTTAATTACGGGCACCGGCCGCCGGGTTGCGTGCCAGAGTATAAGTAGTACGATGTTTAGCGCTCCTAGCGGCCGTACATATATTTTACTCTTCGATGTCGAATGTCGATAGTGCGATAGTCGGTAATCCCAAATCTGTGATCTGTATGCACTATGCAGTATGCACTACGCACAGTCGCATCTCATACAGACGCAGTACGCAGTACGCTCATAGACGAGTAGCTGGTAATTGGTATACTACGTAGGAGTATACGCGTTTACACAATGAATCGAATCTTCGTTTCGACGGAATGTATCCGTCTTGTCGTTGTCATATATGAATATATGATGATAAAAGAAAATAACAATTGAAATTGATAACAGACGAAGGCGTGTATTCACTTTAATCACAGTGCCGAGGACGAAAAAGTCAACAGTCAACAATAGTCAATATTATACAGTAATACTTAGTACTTACAAAATGGACGTAGTAGATATTTTTTTTTCTAGATAATACAAATACAGAGTATACATTAATACTCTATACATAAACGCGTAACGTTGATAGAAGACAACGTAAACATAAATCATGATCTTTCACAATAGTGACTTTAGTTAATCGATCAGAATAATTCGTGGTCTTCAATCTTCACGATTTGCATCTGATCTTTTCACGCACACCGGAAGTGCGGAAATGCATTTGAAATGGAAGCCTACTATATGTGGGAGCGTGTCCATTTAACCGAGGATATGAGTCGGTCATGCAGCTCCTGCGACTGTGTCACGTATTCGTATTTCTTGATATCCATTTTTTTGTTCACATTGGGCTCCATTATATCGGTGTTCTCGTTCGGGGCATTTGATGACACTGTCTTCGCCAACTTGGGCCACATGTGGATGGTTGGACCGCTGTGCATCTGTTCGGCCGTTATGATCGGCATCAGAAATGTACTGTACTTACGTAGGCGTCGTATCATCGACATGGTCATCCGCCAACAGATAGAGGTAAGAACTATAGCCATTTGTTAGTGTTTGACGGTTTTATTTTATTTTTATGTATTTCAGGACATAAGATCTCAACAAGGGCAGTTGACAGACACTCAACAACAGTATTCGTTACCAATACGCACTGTGAGTGAACTTACATTGCCCCCGTCTTATGAACAGTTGATTGGCAGTGAAGAAGGGAGTGACTTACCACCACCTTCGTATGAAGAAGCTATAGTTAGCATGTCAAAGGAATCGACAAAAAGTGATAACATTATTGTCCTCAATTATTCTGTTAAATGATTGTGCGAATATATCTTAATTGTGGAGGTGTATGATGGAAATAATTACATTATTAACAATAACATATTTTCTATTCTGGACATACATCTTTCTCGAAAATAATATTCAATCATCCAATCGAAACATTGGTATAAATTACAATCGCTTTTATTAATTAGATATAAATCGATAATACCTTCCAAAAAAAAATCCCCAGTCATTTGTAAATAATTACTTTTTACGTTCTATAGATTTTGTTCTTAATAATATTGACTGTATAAATATGACTAAATAACAATATACTTGTTATACAAATATATTGATATATTGATGATGTGTAAACACTAAACATAGGAGAAAAATTATCAACATTTTGTTCAGACTTATTTGTTTTATAGTCATTTCATAATTTGTTATATCATTTATGAGAGAAGTTTATTATAAGGTTTTAAAAGATCTGATTTCAAATGTGTATTGAAGGATCATATGACTGGTTATGTATTATTAGGATTTAGACATTTTTAACAATTTAAATTAAATTGTTATTTCACTGCTATAGATAAATCAATACAACTTTCTATTTATTTTGAAATTATTAAAATAATTTAGTTTTATAAGTGTTACTGCACAATACTGTGTATAATATTTTTTGATGTATTTTGAAAGACAGTATTAATAATTAAAGATAATAGAAAAGATTACTAAATTAAATGTATACTAATGAATACCTATGTGATTATTATATAAAATTAATTTTTAAAAACAGTATTATAAACAATAGATTTGTTAGTCTTATGAATAAAAAAAATATGTTTAAATTTTGTTGCTGATTTTCCATTACTGTTTTTAGACCGAGTTATCATAATTTTCTGTGATTAATGATCTGAAAAATTCTAATATAAGACTAAGTATTCATAGTTCTATTTTAGAAAGTACTTTAATTTATAGTTGCTTAATATTTACTTATCTGTCTATATAAAATTGAATGATTCTCCTTAATATGTATGATGTCCAAAAGCTGATAATTATAATACATTATAAAAAAAAGTTATTTTCTGTGTAATGTAGTCAAGTTTAATTTAAATCATTTCTCAAAAGTTAAGACAAAAATGAAAATGATGAAAATCCATAATGTAATGTGTTATTAATTAAATATTTAAATATGTACTAGATATTATTAGTATACTATTATTTATCAGTTATACTAGACAGTTATCTTTAAAAATAATCTGTACTGTATTATTCAGAAATTAGTTCTTCTCTTAATTTTTAAGTCTTATATCTACACATTAAATTTGCTGATTTCAATAAGCTTCTACTCTATAACCAGTGGTAGTTTTGATTTAGGGGAAGTGGTTGTCAAAATATCAACCTCTTCCCCTCAATAAAATTACTATCTAGGTATTAAGATACGGGTTACATTAATTCATAATATAAAAAAAACCGCCATTGTCTTTAACCTAACCTTATCTTGAGGTACTTTCATTAAAGTAACCATATTTTTTCATGTATACTGAATTTATAAAAATATACCTACCAATATTTTTGTTTATATTAATTTAATATTTATTAAAACAATGTTAAATTTAGTAATTAAGTCCCATTTTCATTTTATTTAAAAATAGTAATATTTATACTGTTAACAACTAGTCTTCCTTTATTGTTTTTAACTATGCTGTTTTGAATACAAAAATAATTTATATAAATTAACCAGTAGGTAATATTGTTAATTAATACTTAAATCTTTCAGCATTATATCTATTTCTAATTAATTAATGTTACTATCAATATATTATATATAACACAAACCAATGTAGAAATAAATTAATAATAGTTTTTAGGTTGCTTATGAGGGTTTATACTATATTGTGCTGTTTGAATGATATACTTATAGTATTTTTTTTTTTTTTAATTCTATTTACGTCTTTAGTTTTTACAAGTGATGCTTTTTTTTTGTATCACATTATTTATAATTTCTTATATAAAACTTATATAGCTATTAAACAAATATTGTTATTTTATGTGTTTTTTTTTTGTTTTTGCCAACCAATTGTGCACAAATCATAATAAAATAATTAACCAACTGTTACAAAAATAATTTATGGAACAGGCAGGATATTTTAATTGTTATATTAGTCGATAATTTGATATTATAACAATAACACAATGTACTCTAATTTAACCATTTTTATTCTCTATATTATAATCTCACTCGGTAATAATTATTTTTGTTGTTATTGTCATAAATCAATAATTAATATTAATACACATGATCACTGTGTAATAATTATACCTAGATGGCAATTGTGATATTTATTTATAATTAAATAATATATATTATATTCATAATAATTATATAATATACACAAGTAGTATTATAAAAAAAATGTTTGGACATGTACTTATGAAATAAATAAAACAATTAACATGTAAAAATGTATTTTTGATTTGAGATATAATTGTTAGAACTGGGGTTAGAACAAACCCTATTGAATATATATTTTTTTCTTCTGTATTTGAAATTTAAATTGAATCCTAATTTATATAATATAGTATTGAAAATATTTATAAGAATATGAAGAACTATATTGGCCATATTAAATGGCGTTATTGTTTCAAGACAAAATTGTATTTATTGTTCTTACACAATAACAAAAAAAAGACAGTTTAAATATTTTGTTTACATCAAAAATCATTCAAAATGCTTAATCAATTACAGTTACTTCTTCTTTAACCAAAAATTCGACTTTTTCTACTTGTACGTTCTTGTCATCTGAATCCAATTCATCAGTATCAATATCTGAAACAAAATAATTGAAAGAAATAAAATATGTATGATACATTAATATTGTTTCTTGTTGAGATAGAATGATAAAAATGTCTAGCACTGAAATTGTACCAATATGTTAATGCCGAGTTTCTATTGAGATTTATTAACAAAAACTCTACTTACGACTTCTAATAGCCATTCTTTCAGCCTTTTGTTTATTCCAATCATCTAAACGTTTGCTGCGATATTCTTCAAATTCTTTAATCAATTTTCGACGTTTATCAATGACTTCCTATGAAAAATTTAAATCAAATACATTTGTTTTATAATAACTTTAATTAAATTTTACTTTAGAGGCTTTGGTCATTCGCATTTTGTCTTTCGTTTCAAATTGAGAAGTATATTTTTTCAAACTTTTTTTGGTATCTTTTTGTTGTTTAGCGCTCAACAAAGTAGGGGGCCGGGGTCTCCATTGCATGTGACAATAAGTGTTTGTATTGAATCTATTCAATATTCTTCCTTGGAATGACCATATCCAATAACCTGTATCTCCCTAAAAACCATTGATATAATATTATATTACAAATAAATAAATGCAGTATTGTCTAAATTAAATTAAAAAGGTCACATTATACAAAAAATCATTAAGGATAAAAGCATCCAAGCTGAAGTAGTTTCAGCGTTAATAATATTGTATTATGCTATCATTAATCGTAAGGGACAAATTGTAGACAGTATATTTTGAGAATTTATAACCTAAACATTACATTTAAAAACATTTAACCAATTTGAACCAGCATTGTTTTATTAAAATCCCAATATTAATAATTTCATATAAATTAATTACAGGTATAATTTATTAATGATATAATATTGTATATTTTAGAGGAATCATAAGATAAAAATACTTAACAGTTAAAGTATAAAAAACTTGACTAGTTAAATAAGTATTTGATATAATGTTAAGTAAAAATGTATTTAAATTATATTTATACCTTAGTTTTCCATGAACTAACACCAGTAGCAACGAATCTTCCAGTTGGATCCCATTCAATATCGGTTGCTTTATAATGCTCTGTAGAGCACATTGTGGTGAAGTCTGCAGTATCCACAAATTCCAAAGCACCAGAATCTCGAATTTCAGCAATAACAATATATTGTCCAGCAGGTGACCAAAACAAATGACTGCAGAAATGTTTGTCCAACTTTTCTATAAGAAAACAATAATTTTTTTTTAGTAATTTATAATTACAATAAATGAACTTTTTTTAAAATTAAAAAAGAAAATTTACTATCTGTAACAAGAGTAAAATAAGCAAACAGGATATAATATGATGTGGAAAATATTTACATGATAAGTAGTATGAAAAGGGAGGCTGTCTAGAAATAGAACCCTCATAAACGACTAATATGAATATAAATGTTTACATTTATTAAACACAACTGCCATATGACTGCCAGCGGTCATACAATAAATTGTTGTATGCTAGTCATATTCCAAATTTGTATATACTATTTATTTGAAAAAAACATTTAAAAATATGAAAAATATTTCATATTTCATGGTATGGCATCTTTTTTAATACATTATATATGCCACGGAAAAGATAATAATAATAATATAATACCAAATTCAGTTTCCGACGATTATAATATTTGGTAGTAATGATAAACTATGAGTGTCAATAAACATATGGCGGTTAACTTATTAATAAAATTATAACAGTAAAAGTAATGTATGTGTAATATAAGTGGTACCAAATTAATTTTAAATGAGCAGTTAATATAATTTGATTGATCCTCCCTGCCCTTCAAATTAACTATCCCTAAGGTTTTTGATCAAGCATAGTTATAAAATAATAATAACAATCTTGTATTTAATAGAATTATAGCAGAAATACTTGACACTCTGTGTAATATTCTAATAATTCTATTATTTTAAATATTTTTTACTCACCAACTCATCTAATTTTTAAGATAGTTCAATGAACTACATGAAATGAGTTCGGTTTCACTTATGTTCATTTAAAACATTTTTAACAATTAAAAAATCAAATATATTGGGTTATGTTTAAAACTACTCTAACAATGTTGCAATATGTTAAACTTACTTAATAAAACAGGAGCTTGGCCAGATTTCACATTATAGAAGCTTACACTATTATTACTAGGTTCACCGTGGATAATTGCAAATTTTGAACCAATTGGTTCCCAAGCAAATGCATGAATTGGTTCTTTAATTTCAACACTGTCCACAGGTATATTTTTTTCTCTCATATGAAATATTTCAAAATTGAAATACATACCCTATAAAAAAAAAATTAAGCTTATTAAACAAAAAATATATTAAAACTTATAAATTATGAAAAATATGAAATTAGATAAATCCTTACACTATATTTTACATCTCCCTTTTCACGTTTAATTTTAGCATAACGGTCAACTTTAACACATAAGTAGTCACCAGCTTTTTGCCAATGAATTTTACAGTCTGCTACATTAAATAAATTGTTTGCTCGAATTTCTTTGCGGCTAAAAACCAATATTATAAAATTAACATACAATAATAATAGTTTGAAGAATATTTTTTTCATATGAAGATAATAATATACAAGATATACCTATTGTTTTAATTTATGTTTTACTAACCTTGGTATTTCTAACAGAACTACCCGAGCCGGTACATCTTTATCTTCAGCAACCCAATAGGCAAGTACATTATCCCTAGGAGACCAACTAAAATCTCGAATACCATTGACCGTTATACTTTTTTTATCTAGTAAACCAAAAGACTAAAAAACAAATAACATTTATTTAATAATATCTGTCAACATAATATTTTTACTACTTTTTAAATACTTACTGGTGTTTCATATACACTTAGAGTGTTGTGCCCAATCCGAGCAAAATATTTGTCGTCCTTTGACCACCTTAATACATTACCAGCCATTGGAGCGTCTGAAATAAATGATCGTTTTTCGGCCCCCGTACGAATATCAAATATAGTTAACTTTTGTTCACCATTATCTAATGGAGCATAAGCCACTAAATATCTAAATTTAAAAAAATAAGTATGAAACTAATAAAAAATACAATATTGATAAGCATACACATAATTGACTTACTGTTCACATGGAGAAAAATCAACAAATTGAACGTTGCGATGAGATAGCTTCAAAACATTTGTAAAATTTGGTCCACCCCAAAGCACAACACCTTGCTTATGTAGTGTTGCCAAGTATGTTCCAAGAGGTGACCACATTATTAGAGATTCAGTCCATTTCTTGAATAAAAAAATAATGTTATTAATAAAGTAAGCATAATCTGAAAACTGTTCTTACTTCACGTTCAACTAATTTTGTCGGCTGTGGGTTGCTATTCAGCCAAACTTCAATATGACTGTTTATGTTATAAACATAATATTGATCAAACGCATCAGGTTCACTTAAGAAATATTGCAGATTAGGCCTTTCTGGGAATGGTTGTACAGTAGGAGGTTCCCATTTTTCAGGAATGTCATTGTATCTTAAAAATAATAATATTGTTAATCATGATAAAAAAAAAGCATAAATTTAACTCACTTTTTGTAGTCGGAAAATAAGTTTATTAAAAAGGTATGCTGTTTGTCAAGCTTGTAATTATTAGCTTGTGTGACAGCTTCTAATGCACTTTCGTGTTTTTCATATTCAATGAATATGTAACTAATAAAAGTAAACAATGGTTTTGAAAAAATAATTAACACAAACACCCAGAATAATATTAGTGCTTACCCTTTAGTGTGACCGTTCTCTGATTTTGGATAATAATCGTTAAGAATTTTACCAAATTGGGCGAATATCTTGGTAATAACTACTTTAAGTTTTTCAAAACGCTCAGGGTTGACTTGGGGAACACCGTCAACTATAATGACGGTGTCTACGCCATCAGATACTTTGGGTCTCTTTTGCAGAATATCACCGAGCAGCTCTAAAAATTAATAAGTTATACGAATGAGTGGAAACTCAGTCCGTTAATTTTCTACCTTACCTTCGTCAGTTATGTCATCGACAAAATTTTCCAATTCATTGGCGTCGGCATCGTCCTTATTGTATTTTCCTCTTTGGCCGTCTTCGTGCTTCTCGGAATCTTTTTTCTTAGCCATGACAGAAAAATTGAGAGCTATCGAGTCAACTGAAAAAAGTCAAATTGACAGAATAAATTACTGAAAAATGCAAAAGGTACGAAAGCTCAATTGGCTCGAATAAACTTAGACAATATTAGAAAAATATATTATTTTTAAAGGTTATGTTTTTGATTACGTGTGGAAGCCGCGGTGGGCTGATGTTTTGTGTCAGTGTGGCCAATCCATTAATATTAAACTTTGTTAAGGAGGTTGGTCAAATTTTGTTTAACGGTCATTATCATAGATAATATATAATACCACAGCTGATATGTATAATAAACATATTATAATTTATATTATATTATTTGTTTATTAATTTATTATACATATCTGTGTATACTGTATAATAGTATAATACATTATATTATTATAATTATTATATACCTAGGTATAATCAAGGACTAAGATATACTTAGATATATCTATCTCAGTGGGTATAATATAGATTCATTATTGTGCACTACAGGTATATTAATACTTTTTAACTTAAATCTACTTACCTTGTAGAAGGAGGAGATATTTCATTTTCTATAAGTCTTAAGATCGTATTAAAAGTTGCTTTTGAAAGACGAAATCGATTTATAAAATCATAGTCGTCGTACAATTCAAGATCGTTAACTCTCGTAAAAAATTCTAGGTCGCCGGGGACGTACACAGGGGGAGGGGGTTGTTTTGGGTGTTCAAAGTTCAAACACCCCCCGAAACATTTGGTTTTTGTAATGAAAATGTAATACTAACAAACTAAAATAATTGATTTAATAAAATTTGAATAAAAATAAAAATACTTAAACAGGATTTCTAAGTAAAATAAAATTATACCTATTGTATATTGACGCGATGAGTACAAAAGAATTTGAAAAAAGCTCTACTTTTCAATAACTGATTTTCAAAAACACACCCCAATATTTTTTTCTGCGTACGTCCATGTAGTGCACAGTTCAGCAGTTGCATCCCAATAACTTTGTCATCAAATAATATTTTACGGTACATATTTCGTATTAAAACGTCAAAATCTCTTCACAATAAATGAAATAAGATAAAATAAAAACACGTCTTAAATATACAACACCCCCTATTTAATATTTATCAACAATGGTTGTTAATATCACGGTAAACAGTGATTTGAAACTACGAGTTAGCTCTTAACACTCAGAAATATTGGGGGTTAAAATCTGGGATTAAAGATTTTCATTAATTTCAAGTTACTGTCTAACTCGAGGTGGTGAAATACATTTTTCTCGCTAACTCCGATTTACCGTTTACTCACACTTTAACTCTAGATGGTGAAACCGGCCAATATTAAACTTGATTGCTAGCTCAAGCCCCTATATTATTATATATTATGGCGGTGTGCTAGCTATTCTTATCGGTAATGTAATTACTAATTAAATAAAGATATTTGATACCCGTGGGCCGTGACCACCCATTTTATACGCACTTAAAATTTTTAACTTATAAGTTAAACAGAAGATAAAATACAATTTCATATCTGAGCGCACGGCAAAGCGCCAGGCCAAGTTCCAGGAATGACAGTGTATCTTTACACGAACCAAATCGCCCAGTTTTTTTAACCCATATATCTTTGTTTCATCTTAAGATAAACTTTTGAAATTTAAAACACAGATTAATCTTAAGTAGCTTAAGACGCTGTAAGAATATGAGCCCTTAATATTGTGTCATTCCAAAACAGGAGGATGTCAACATTTTGAATATTGTTACTGACTGACTGACTGACTGACTCATCATCAAAATTATAAGACAATTCTCGTATAGTTTTTAAGTGTTAAATAATATAAACAAAAAAGGGGTGTTGCTCTTTAATGTAGGAGTGCAGTGAGGTTATGAATTAAAAAATAGCAAACTTGGCTGCAATGTAGATTTCACTACTTTGATAGGCCAAAATTTTTGAGAGGGAGCAATTTAGAACTTGGCCTTTTTTCACCGTTTGGTTTTTGTTGGAGATAATTATATACACGCAACTTTTGATATTTTAAAGTTGATGGAAGTTATGAAAAATTCGAATTCCGGAGAGTTTGTACTACCTACCAAGTAGTTCAAATAATTGAGAGGGCGAAAAAATCGAACTAGGTAGTTAATGTTTCTTAATTTCTTAAAATTAGTTTTTATAGTTGATAATAATATAATAGAGTAATCATATGAAAAAAAAAACAATTTTTATAGAAGGAGATTACCTATGAGCTATGAACTTTGGTATAAGCAAATTTTAGATTGGTAGAATAGTATTTTCTAAAGAGACTGTATTTATTATCTAGGCTCTCTAGTATTTTCTATTCTATTCTTGTCTATGATAGTATATCTATTGGGAAATTATGAACAGGGGAGGAGCTAAGTTTTAAAATGTACTTTGTTTAAAATTTTTATATCTATTTTGACCACCATAACTAAGCACGTATTCCCGACAAATAAAACGTTTATTTGTCTTTAAAATACATTTTATCTACAATTTATTGTGAATCGGATATAGTGGCAGGCCAGTGTGCGCGTATTAAATTAAACGTATTATATAGGTAAGGCGATTATTTTGTCATTGAACACTCATTATTTCGAAATCTATTAATGTTTACGATATTTCGTAGGTTAACCTAACCTTATTCAATACTTTTAAGTTATAATAGTAATAGTAGAACCTATTATAATACTTATTTGTTATAATATATATTATTATTTTATTTTACTCAACATATTTGTTAGTATGCGTTAGCTTTGTATCTTGGGTCCTTAAACCAGGTTACTGTGTATAATATTGGTAAGTACAGAATAAATATAGTTAAACTTAAGATGATTGTTCAACAGTTCCTGTTTTTTCTTCATACACACGAATATATCGTTAAAACTTAAAATAAATAGTGAGTAAAAGGCACAATCGTGGAAATAGTTATAATATTGTCTGTACGTAAATAAAGTCTATAATATTATATGCGTCTTGCTGAATTCGATGGTTCTGGATCATTGTATGAGGTGAGGTGGAATTAGATGGCACGCAAATCGTAAGTATATTTACGGGTTATGGCGAGAAGAGAGAAGAGGAAATCACCCAAGGCCAAAATCGAAAAAAATTTTAGCGACATATATTATATACATAAAATATAGTACCTACTAATATTTGATTTTCAAGAGTGAATTCCTGATCGCATACAAATTTGTATTAATTTTTATTTAAATATATATTTACCAATTTCCTCTGTATCAAATTTTTATTTAAAAAGGAGTGCTATTGTGGGTACCACTTTGCTATACGAATATACGATGGTTACAGTAATGGATGTATTACATTTTAATTCAATGATTATCATTGAAAAGATTTCATCTTTGACGAAAGAATTGCATTGATTATTTTATTGATTTTTAATTATTACAGTAGTGTTTATTATTTATATTATATTACCTATACTAAGTTGAGTCAAAACCTTCACGCCTTATCGTAAAATAATGTGAATAGGTTCACTGTGAAAATAAATAAAACTTAAAATTTGAGATAATATTAACGTACATAGCTATTACATATATTAAAAATATCATTGTAATCATGGCATTTCATTATTTATTGGTTTCTACTTAAACTAGATATTATTATAAGAAGCTATAGCAGCCTTGTAATAAATTTCCAAATTTTAGCTTTAAAAATTAAAAAATTTATAAATTATTAAAAAACTATAAAATAATTTGCAAACATTAGTGATTATCATGGACGCCCGAAAGGAAGGCAGGAGGGGCCATGCCCCCCGCTTTTGTTGCCAATGTTTGTATACCTATTAGAGAATTTTACTTAACCTAACCTAGCATTATATATATATATATGTATAATATACACCTTGCCCCCCAGGTGAAAATTTCTGCGAGCGTCCTTGGTGATTATGATAATTTTTATAAAAAATAAAAAGAAAAGACTGTATCTTAAATATTTTTTTAGTAATTATAATAATAATTTCTAAAATAGCCAAATACCTACTTAATATATTTTCTAACTTTTTGATATTGCGTGAAAATCATATCATAAGTACCTACGTGTAAAAAATCTTAAAATACATAGTTGGTGTAAATTTAATGGATTTGCTGCTATTTATTTTTGAGTTACAGCAAAAAAACTAAGCCGATTACAAATTTCCGCTCGCCTTATTATTTATTTTAATTTTTTTAATTTTAGGTCAATTTTTAAAAAAACTAAGAATTTTCACTTTTAATCTTTTAAAAGTACAAACTAGATTCGATTTTCTACTAGAACACTCCTTAAAAGTTAAAAATTTAAGTATTTTTACTGCTACAAAACTCGATGAAAAATATAAAATAATACATATATATATATATATATATATGTGTATTTTATCCTAAAATCAGTACATCCATTGCGGCGCTCAGCTTAGGCTATAAACTATTCCTCAAATTTCATACATATAAAAACGATTCTTTATAATTTTAAATGCAACGTTGCCATTCCGAAAATGTTAAAAGCAAAATATATATGTATTATTGTAGTAACAGATATTACAAATCGTTTTGTATTTTAAATGATTCTGTACTTTTGAAAACAAAACTATTTGAACCTAACCTAAACGTTCCAACACCTACTGTATAGCAGAGAGGTTACCTACTTATTTTCTTCATTTTAGATTTTGAACGAAGTGATGAATATATTGATTTTACAATGATGTGTTTTTTTTGTGTTCGTGTACAGCATAGCTTCAAATTTATCGAAATAATGATTCAATTTCAAACAATGGGGGTGGTTTCCGATGTAAAAGTGAATATCCTTGGTGCATTATAGAGGTAAAAAGTAAACATTTTCCAACAGTTCTCAAAAAAATCGAATAAAACAAAAAAAAAGACAGAAAAACGGGAATTTTTATGCAAAACCAGTTTTCGACCGAATCGATTTTTTTATATGGTTGTAATTCAAAAACTAATCACTGTAAATACTTGAAATTTTTACCAAATGTTTATGTTAGTGTTAACTATATACAGTTAAATTAATTTTAAAAATTTTTGACTTTTTTTGAGTCATTTATAGACCACTGAAATTTTCTATTTTTATGCGAATTTTTTTTTGAAGTGTCGGTAAAAAAATTTTGGATGACCAAAAAAACTTGAAAATTTAATACAAGGTTCTTTATGAGTTGTTCTTATTGTAGCTAAAAAAAAATTAAAAATCTTTAGTCACAATTTTTTTTTTTATAAGCGTTTATAGTTCACATTTTTACGAAACCTGTCGAAAACGCGAAAATTTGCAAGTAATTTTGAAGTTGAAAAATCATAAAATGTTTTGTGTTTTAAAACACAAGTTATACTAAGGATTAAAAATACAACACTAAGTTTTCCATAGGTTTTTCTTCAAGTAGCTATAGAGAAAACTCGAAGCATCATTTTAGGAAAAATTTTATGTGCGTTTGAATTTTAAATTTTTACGAAATCGCGTACCTAACGATAACGATTTATCCTAAAACGATTTTAAATATTTGTTATTATTCAAAAAGTATAAGTCGTAGATACTTGAAAATTTTACCAGTTATTTAGATTGGCATTTTCTTTACATGATTTAATTTTCAAAATATTTTGAGTTTTTTGAGCTATTTATAGACAACTGAAATTTTTCTGAAATTTTTTTTTTAAAGTGTCGATAAAATTTTTTTGACCCAATAAAAATACTTGAAAATTTAATACAAAGTTCCTCATATGTTATTCTTATAGTGATTAAAAAATTATAAGAATACATAGGCACAATTTTTATTAGCATTTGAAGTTCAAATTTCGACAAAAATTCGTCAAAATCATGAATATTTGAAAATTATTTTGTAGTTCATGAAAAAAATTGCAAAATTCATAAAATTGTTTATATTTATATCTAACGTTAAATATTCTAACCTGACAAATCATCTCCGTTCAGAATCGTTTTTCGTATACAATGACACCTATCGTTGCATTCAAATTTAACCTACCCTAGTCCGAGGTCCACCCCACTCACTAATGTACAGCAGAGCTTTACCCACTTGCTGACTTTTTTTTATATTGTTGTAACTCAAGAACTAGATAATCATTATAAATACCAGGGCTTGAAACCGATTGAAATAATTTCGGTTTTGGTTTCGATTTTGTATACCAATTTCTAAATTTTTTGGTGTCGGTTTCGGTTTTAATTTTTCAATACCGGTATTAAAAATTTAAGTTTCGGTTTCGGTTTTGTATACCGGTTTTTATATATTTCGGTTTTGGTTTCAGTTTCGATTTAGATAAAATTAAAGTTGAAAAAGTTAGGTTACCTAACCTTAACGATAAAAATTAAACAATACTTACCAATTAAAAGAAATATATTCATTACTATTAATAAAACAACTAATAATTTTGCAAATAATGAAATGGTTATCAACATTTTAATCACGATCTCACGGACATATTAATGGAATTTACGTATTTAAAATTTTAAAAACACGTAAATTAAAAAAAAAAAAAAATTAACGGTTTACAATTTTTTCTTTTTTTGGTTTTGATTTTGATACCGGTTTCCTATTATTTTACGTTTCGGTTTTGACTTTAATACCGGTATTTAATTTTTTTCGGTTTTGGTTTTAAATTATAATACCGGTATCCAATTTTTGCCGGTTTCGGTTTTGACTTAAATACCGGTATCCAATTATTTTCGGTTTTGGTTTTGATTATGGTTTCGGTTTCGGTTTTAAAACGGTTTATACCGGTTTCTGAAATCGGTTTTAAAAACGGTTTCAAGCCCTGATAAATACTTGACATTTTTTACTAAATGTTTAAATTAGTGTGACCTATATATAGATATACAGTTAAATTTTCAAAATATTCAAAATATTTTGTCTTTTTTTGAGTTATTTATAGACAACTGAAATTTTCGATTTTTCTAAGTATTTTTTTTGAAGTGCCGATTAAAAATGTTGGGTGCCCAAAAAAATTGAAAATTTAACACAAACATCTTATAAGTGTTGTTTTTATTGTAGTTTAAAAAAAAATAAAACAATTATTAGTCACAATTTTTTTTATAAGCGTTTTAAATTCAAATTTTTACGATATATATCAAAATTACAAAAATTTATAAGTAATTTTGTAGCTGAAAATTCATAAAAATCTTTTATTCATATCTAAGGTTAAAAAATTTAACACTAAGTTTTCCTTCAAATAGCTATAGAGAAAACTCAAAGTCTCATTATATAGGAAAAATGTTATAATGAGCGTTTGAATTTTAAATTTTTACAAATTGCGTAACGATAATGTATCCTCAACGATTTTTAATATTTGTTATTATTAAAAAGTATAATTATTAGTAGATACTTGAATATTTCACCATTTCTTCAGATTGGCAAGACCGTAATAATTAGGGCTAGGGACTTCATTTCCTAAAAAACCTTAAAATATGTATGCATTTATGCCTTTAAAAATTACCAAATATGCTATTAAAATATGTACTTAAAAAAATAAATAACAGTATTTAATAAAAATCTTTTTATTTTAATATGTAGACAAAATTAATAAAATTTTAATTTAGAGTAAAAAAACTTGTCATAATAAATAATTGATATTCTTCTAATACCCAAGTTCTAGTCTAAAATAAAAAAAAAAAAACTTTTTAAAAAACATTTTTAAATTGAATATATTTTTATACTATTTAATAATTATTATAATATATTTAATATTGTTTGTATAAAACATTTATTTAATTATAAAACTACCATTTTCATATTAAAAATGCTCAAATATGCACTTATAATTAAAAAATGGTCAAATATGCAAAATATACAACTATAAATTTTAAATATGAACTCGTATTACCACGAAACAAATTTCTATATTACTTAGTTATGTTTTGAATGATTATTGAAAAACATGCAAACTCCTAGAAGTCCCTAGCCCTAGTAATAATTAATAACGTGTACATTATACCTAGTCTTGATACAGCTTTAGGTTCGCGTATTGCGCGTTGTATACATATTTCGGTTTCATGTTTTTGACGCCGTGACATGATATTATGAATTCTTACATACGACATCAGACTTCTTAACATAACACAGTGTATTTTATAACAGCATAACGCGTGTTTTGTGAAAGCATTTATGAAATTCCGTGTGATTGTGGTAATGTAGTATTGGAGTGCTTCGCATAGCTTGATATCTTTGTATTAGAGCATTATTTCTATACGTAAAATTATATCATCAATTTAAAAGTTTTATTTTACACTCATAGCAATGAAATGTTAATTGTATTACCTATCGGATTAACGAATAACAGTTTCGAGCTCGGTTCCATTTCGGTGTACAACTTTACTACTGCAGCTACATGATGATGTTATTTTTATTTATCTTCGCTATAGTGGTATGTGGAGGACTGCATATGGGTAGTACGAAACGTTTAAAGAAAACACTTTTCTATTTGAAAAATAGAAGTTTGTATCGCCATAGGACCATCTTTAACCCTTTATAGGGCATGTCGACATTGAAATTCCCACAAAAAAAAAATCTTGAAGGTTTATTGTTTTATAAAAAAAATCCCGAAAATTCAAAAATAATATGGTTTTCAAAAAAAATAGCTCAATTACAATACTAAAATTGGTATTAATAATCCTTTACAAAATATAAAACAAAGAAATTAAAAGATATGAATTGTAAGTAAAAAAAAATATTTTAATAATATATAGGTAGTTGTGGGTTTATGGCACAAACAAAATATATATTTATTTATTTTTGTATGTTGTCTTAAAACAATTTTCCAATACACTATTTAAAAATATTGCATTCAAATTTTACATGGCAAAATAAATATTTGTATTATTCCAATGTGTTTAAAATAAAGACATACAATTTTTAAACTGATCTTTTAAGCTATTATATAATAACCGGGTATTTCGTATTAAGTAAAAGTATACAGGCGTAAGTAGTTTTTGATGTATTAATATTTTTAACTTTTTAAGTAGTTTTTGAGTTTACTGATGTCATAATATGAAACAATTTTCTACAAATTAAAAAAATTACTCTTTTTATCGGTTTTAAGCCTATAAAATTGGGAAAGAAAATTGTTAATAGGACTAACGCCTAATCTACTCGTATATTTTGTGGGACGCAATTGTGTTACAGTGAAATAAATTACAGTAGGAAAAGGGAATTGACTTAATTGTTATTTTAAAAACAGAAATAGTCATTCCTTAAGTAAAATAAAATATTTTAAGAAATTAAAATATGGTCTTTACTTTTATCTTAAATTTTCAAAACTCCAATTTTGAATAACTGTATTATTGAAGAAAAATAAAGAACGAACATGATTGGTGAATTACTTGTATAAATACAAACACACACGCAAGACAGTAAAAAAAAAAAATTGTTGAGCTTCGGTTACGGGTTACCTACTCGATGAAATTATAAAACCAAACCATGCCGTTAAAATAACCTATATAATATTATACATGATAGACTAGTTGAAGGTATCTATATAATAGTCTTAATGGTGAATATGATGTTTTAGGTCGAGTTTCGACGTATTTAGCTTGTAAGTATACATGTAAATTCCAGCGTTTTTCGCGCTTTATATTGTAGCACGTATCAATTAGTTAATCTTCGTGAAAGGAATTTTACACCTGGTGAGGTTAATGGCTATGAATATAATACACGAGTCAGGTTGGCCGCGATGAGGTGGACCTGTCGATATAATAACGTGACTACGTCATTCGAGTATACGTTTATTAGTGTGTAGCTTATTATGCAGGGTAATTCATTCGCCAATATCGTGGTCACTCCTTTTTTTTCAATAATACAATAATTCAAACTTTAATTTATAGAATTTTTAAATGAATTGTTACTTTATTAATATTTAATATTAATTATTAAAGACAATGTTTAAAATTCTATTTTTTAATCTACATAAGGAGTATCCTGTATAAATAAAATTTTCTGTTTTTTCAATTGAGAATCCCTCTTTTCTCTTGGAAATTATTTTGTGAACAATTTTTCTAAAAATTTAACTTATTGAAATTAAAATTCAAACAAGCGTACTTGTTTAGTTATTTAACTTTGAGTAATAAGGATAATAGGTCCATGATTTTTAATATATGTAGGAGACTATATTAAATTTAACAATTTAGTAATCAATATTAATTTATCTATATTTGTAGTTTGGAAAAATAGTTCAAGTATAAAGTATAATAAATATTATGTATAATAATACATTTATTTTGTATTTTTCTATATTTTAAGAACTATTATTACCTATTAATACAAAATACTTTAATTAGGTACTAAAATAGTGTAATCGTTAGGATTTTGAAATAAGTAAAACATTAAACAAAAAATATTAATAATTAATTATGTTTATCATTAAAAGTTTTAAAAAATTATAAAAAGAGGGTTTCTATTTTAAAGTAGAAGTTATTTATATCGTTATTGGAAATTCCTTTTATAACACCAACATTTTCAAGAATTTGAAGTCTAGGCTATAAGAATATTTCAAAGTTTCAAAAATCATAATTTTAAAAAAGCTTGGCAGTAAAAGGGTTAATAGATGTATTATTTAAAGGAAAATTGTATTTATCATCTTTAGTAAATCACCCTGTATACATACAAGTTAATAAAATCATTTAAAGTTGATTCTTATTGGTTACTTTTTGAATATTTGTAAGTTTTTATTTTTAGAAGTTATAAATAAAACTAACGTAATATGGGTATAAAATTATAACACTTCTAAAAAAAAAAATGTATTATTTATTAAAGTTTATATGACTCTCATTCAGTCAATTTTGAATTTATAACTATAGTTTACACATCAAAATTGCTTAAAAAAATAGCCCTATTCGAATGTGGTGTTCAAAACAGGTGTTGATATTAAAAAAAAAGTTTTTACTGTACATGCGCAGACCAGTTTCAAAAAATTTTGAAATGTATCTATAAGTGTGTATTTATATTTTATATACCACCAGCTTGTAAAAAAAAAATCGATTTATTCCAAAATAATTCATCCAAGAAATTCAGTGTTCCCTAAATTGGTAAACACACTGTATATATATATGATGAAAAGTTTTTAAACAATAAATTAGTCTCTTATTGTTCACGAGAATTTTTTAGAATGTATTCAGTAAACAAAACAAGAACAATAGGTACAAATCGTTTTATACGCGGGTATATTTTTTTTCGAATACCGCGATATTTTTATATTATTATATCTGAAAAGACGTTTATACAAACAAGGCACAATATTAAATATAAACATTTTTCATAAAGACGGAGCACGTAATGCATAAAATATTTTGCGTTTATATTTATATCTATATCCACCTACTGATGCAGCTGCTGTGATATTATTGCGTTATCATTTATTATTCCTTGACTAACCCTCTTCGAATATTTACCGATGAATATTACAACCTGCAGCCTCCTTTTGAAATTGTTTTTTCGCTCGAATCTACCTAAAACAGTATTTTTTGTACAAATGATTTATCTTAAATAATAATACATGGGAATTATTGAGATAAAACATTTTCTATTATAATAATATAAAAATAATGAACCAAAATTCGTTATTATAAAAACAGGCTTTTTATAATATGGATGTTTTTCAACTACACAAATATATCACTTTGTTATAGTGACTTGAGAAGACTTTGCGCTTCATATGATCGTTATGATCACCGAATCACGAATTTCTTGGAGCGACTGGAAGCCAGTATTCGAGATTCAATTCGGACGACAGTCGTAGCTGGAGACTTAAATTCAAAGTCTGGCAGCTAGGGAAGTTCCATAGAAGATGCCAGGAGATCTCTTTTATCTAGCTTGATAGCTGATGTCATCATTGAATATGTTAACTTGTAACTGCGGAAATTTGGGAACATTCACTCGCGGAAATTTAGAGACCTTCTTAGACATAACTTTCGGATCATCAAGTATAGTCAATAAGATCAGTGATTGGAAAGTTCTCGATGAAACCGAATCTCTCAACCTGCACTGCAGATATATCACATTTACTTGTCGTCCAATACGGATGAACTATTTAGCCATCAACTTTTGAAAAAGTAGAGTTGAAAGAGATTGGACAAAGGAAAATGTCAGACATTCCTGAACGAGTATCAGTTACAGAGAGCGGGCTCAGCATTCGCATGTGTTAGAATACTTGTGGATTACATAGAGAGTGAATTTAACTTAAAAATTATCAAATGGCACATTTAAAGATGGAAAAAAGCCAACGTACTGGTAGACAAAAGACATCGAGAGAAAATAGGGATTATTCATATTATCTGCCCGCAGAAAATTAAAAAAGAAGTCTTGGACCAACGGATAGCTTGACATTAAAATGACCTAAACGCCTTTATCAATGGTGTAACGAAAATAATTTTCTGTAAAAAAAAAAAAAAAAAATAAGTTTCCGTTTGATTACATATTATTAAAGACGTTTTCTACGACTCAAAACTTTCTTTTAACTATCGTTTTAGTTATATAAAAAATAAATCCTAGGTATAGGAATAAAAAATAATAATAATCATATATTTATATTAGAATTAAGACTTATTAAAAGTTACATGTAAAAATTTTTCCGACGTACCAGTTCTTAAAATACTATATTATTTATTACATATTTCACTCTAATTCGGTATCATTTTGACTATGCCTATTTAATTTTACGAACTAACAATATTATCTAAAATTATAGTTTATCTACGGTCCAGAACAACTTTCTAAGACCTATCTTACCTATCTTGGAAATCCTATTATAAAAGAATTCCACTTCTGGACACGATACTACCTATTTATAATTTTTTTTCAATAATGCCTCTGAATAAAAGATTTAATACCATAAACTGTACATTTTTGTATAGACTATTACATAATAATATTATTGACTATCTTGAAATTCTTGACCGTTTAAATTTTAGAATAAACCATTTTAATTCCAGAAATATTTAAATATTTTATCTTTCATCTATTTTTTCAAGATATACTTTATGCACTCTTAAAAATGTACTTATGTCTATTGGCAACTCGATTAAATATGTATATTTATTTAATACTACCGTGGTTCATTTATCAAACGTTTTAACTAATTAAATTTACCAGCCTAGGATATAATTTCCAGTGGTTGGTGAAGAAGGTGGTTTATATTTTAATAGCTCGAATACACCAAAATTTAAGTTATTTTATAAGTATTGTAAGCTAAACTTATGGAAAATCTTGTATTAAATTTTCCACTCTTAGCTACTTATAAAAACATTTTTTTTATGAATTATACATACAAAATAATTTGCAAATATTCATGATTTCGACAAATTTTTGTCAATATTTGAACTTCAAATGCTAATAAAATAATTGTTTCTATGTAGGTATTCTAATAATTTTATAATCGCTATAAGAATAACTTATGAGGAACTTTGTATTAAATTTTCAAGTATTTTGACTCAGCTAAAAAAATTTTATCGATATTTATAAAAAAAAAAAAAAAAAACTAAACAAAAACCAATATTTCAAATTCCTATGAATAGCATTAAAATAAGTTAAATATTTTAAAAATTAAATTAAGTAAAGAAAATCCCAATCTAAATAACTGGTGAAATTTTCAAGTATCTATGACTTATACTTTTTGAATTACCTATAACAAACATTTAATTTCGTATGAAGATAAATCGTTATTGTTACGCGATTTCGTAAAAATTTAAAATTCAAACGCATATAACATTTTTCCTTTTATGATGTTTTGAGTTTTCTATATAGCTATTTGAAGAAAAATTTATGAAAAACTTAGTATTGAATTATTTAACTTTAGATACAAACACAAAAAAATTTATGATTTTTCAACTTCAAAATTACTTGCAAATTTTCGTGATTTTGACATATTATGTAAAAATTTTAACTATAAACGCTTATAAAAAAAAAAAAATTGTGAAGAACAACTTATAAGGGACTTTGTATTAAATTTCCCAGTTTTTTTGGACAAATTTTTTTATCAACACTCCAAAAAAAAATTTCTCAGAAAAATTGAAAATTTCAGTTGTAAAATAGCGCAAAAATTTTCAAAATATTTTGAAGATTTAACCATGTATTAATAACGCTAATATAAACATGTGATGAAAATTTCAAGTATTTACAATGATTAGTTTTTGAGTTACAACCGTATAAAAAAATCGATTTGGTCAAAAACTGGTTTTGCGTAAATATTTCCGTTTTCCGTCACTTTTTTTTTGTTTTATTCGATTTTTTTGAGAACTGTTGGAAAATGTTTAATTTGACCTCTATAATACACCAAAGATATTTACTTGGCCATCGGAAACCACCTTCGAAGTTTGAAATTGAAGCATTATTTCGACTAGTTATGCTGTACGCAGACACACAAAAAAACACACATCATTGTAAAATCAATACATTCATGGATTCATCTTTCCGTTCAGAATCTAAAATTGTTTCAGAAGTTCCTCAATTTCAGAAGCATTATCTTTAAATTCATTAGTGAGACTTAATTGTTTAATTTTTCATCATCATGACTGACATTAATGTAATCTGTAAATTATCCCTGTAACCTGTTATAGCTGTGAAGTTATGGTACTATGAATAGCTGTTTCAAAATTAATGAAAACCGTTCCAATTGTTAGATATTTTGCGCCTTTGTGGCTTTATTTAAAGCAAAAATATAAGTGTTAATAGCTTTTTCCGAGAGTAGGCAATAAAAGATAGATAAACAATTATTGCGTATTTTAATAAAAATAGAAAATAATATTGATTAAATTGATTTGAACAGCTTTTGAATTTTCCATCGATAAACAAGTAATATAACCTATAATTGGAACAACTTGAATTGTTTCAAGTTCTGTGTGCATGTAAATGTAATTTTATTGTTGATAGAATCATTGTTATAAATGTATGAACAAAGTATTCTCCGAGATAAGTTATCAATGAATATTCGCTCACATTTTTGTGGAGTTTTTCAAGATTAGAAGGTAAATTAGAAATTGTTCTTAATTTATCAGTATACAAATTTTACACACTCTGTTAATATCATTTTGAATAAAATTAATGACACACTATAACTGTTTGAACTTGAAGCTAATATCTCCTTACGTATAATTTTAGAATAGTCACTTTGTTATAAGTTTGGCACATTTTCTTTTTAACGCATTTGTCAATTGTTGTCATATAACTATGCAACATCGCCTTCCTTTTCGTGGTTATATGTTAAGATTTCACACGGCTACGCAAGCAAACTTAAATCAATTTAACGTATGATTTACAATTTAATTCTGTACATAATATCTATGTATATTATTTGCGAGATTATTTTAAAATTCGAACTTATACTTTTCAATAATCAACAACTTATTTCTCTTTTTTTTTTAAAAAAAAAAAAAACGAAAACAAATTGATTTATAAATTACGATGTGTTATTCGAGACTGATCAATGCTCACTAACATTATTACTATACGTTTATAGAATAATTATTATATACCAATAAGTAAGAGTACGTATAAGTACCTCAATATCTGATACTATGAATGTTATCTTAATCGATCCAGTATCAGTGATAATTTGGTTACATGTCAATATAAAAATGTATTGCCATTTTAATGTTAAGCACATTTATATTTTTAAATTTATTTATTTTTTTTTATATTTTATAATATTTAATTTATATTTTTACATATTATTATGATTTCATATTACAAAAAATTGCTTAAAAGTGAAAATTAGAACTATTTGATCTGAATAATACCTTTTTCAAACGGGAACCGATTCGGCATTTAGGCTAAAAGTTCGGGAACTAAATCGGTAACAGCCTCATAGCAAATAATTAATTAAGTCTTAAATTTTAAAATAGAAACTACATTATACTTCATTTGAGCAGTTGACAAAAAATCTCATGAGGATATTATCTTTCTCGTTACTTTAATGAAAATAAAAAATTAACAGCAAAAAAGCAAGTATGCAATACTTACAGTTTTTATAAATTAATTGGAGCATCTAAGATCAGAGGTAATAACATTATGGCGATATAATATATTTGATAACATAAATTTAATAGGCATAATCCACTATTCACTAATCCACTAAATACTCTTATGACTTATAAGTTATAAGTTATAAGTAAACATCAAAAAAAGGTACGCGCCGCGTTGGTTGTCATGAATCAATATCTATGGAGTAAATTAGTCAAATTTCTTTAATACCTCTAAGGCTATAACAAATAATAATAATTATTTTTACTAAATATTAACTCGATTAGGTTTTTAGTATTATTAATAATAGGCCTAATATAGCAAAGCGACTTCTTAGTATTTTATGTATTTTTATTTTTATGCATTTCGCAATTGTATATATAATTATATATTATAAATTAATATATTATTAACTGTATAATTTGCATTTTCTACTTAACAAGTTCATAATTAGTAGGTATGTTACTGCATCTTATATTAAAGCTTGTTGAAAATGTATAGTAATATTTCGCCTAAAACCTTTATAAAATTATAAATATTATATTAAAAATTGATCATTTGTTAAATATGAATAATGAATATATAATAAATGACCGTTCAAGTGTTAACGAACATACATAACTTAATATGTGTACAAGTCAGTGTTTTAAAAAATATTTTAACGAATGACATTGCTATTTTTTATTTACAATCTATTTGTACATATTATACAATAAGCAAATAGATCAGTATTCAATAAAATTTAAATACACATAAAGATGTGAAGAAAGTAGAGTCCAGCGAAATTACCTCATAAATCCAAAAATACATATATAAGTGTAAACTTAAGTTACGAGAATACATTTTAAAATGATAAATATAATATTTTATATTTTATGTTTTAGTATACATTGACTTCTTTTAATCCCATTGTGGCAGCTTTTCTCCAAAGTCGAAATTTTGCCAAGTCCTTTCGAGTTATGATACCGACCACCTAAAAAATAAAATACAAAGTTTATTTTGTTTATTTTTAATATTTAGTACAAAATATTTATTGATATCTTAAATTTTTATTTTATGAATTGTAGTTCATTCAACAGCTATGAGAATAAAAAAATATAATAGTCTGATAATTTTAGTGGCTAAATTTTAAATATTAAATACTAAATTTCCTTCGTATAGATTCATAATAAAAATATAATATTCTGAAAATGTTACAATAAAATATTGAAGGCTACAAACTACAAACTGACTTAATTTTATTTTATTATAGCGTTAACTATAATCGAACTTTGTATAAAATGAAAAAATCCATTTCCCTTGATATTTATTTTATTTTATTTCAACCTAACATAACCTAATTTGAGAAGTGTGATGAATCTATTAATTTTATAATGATATGTGTTTTTTTTTGTATGAGTTTACGATAAGTTATTGATAAGATGCTTCAATTTTCTATATTAATATTTTTTACTTTAGAAAGATTAAAATTAAAATTAATAAATGGAATTTTTGTGCTAATCTAGATTTTGACTAAATTTATTTATTTATTTTGTTATAGCTTTAAAATGCAGGTATTATTATAAAAACTTAAAATTTTTTTGTTTTGAACTATTCATAGACAGTTGGATTTTTTTTTTTTGTTTATTTGTGTGAATCTTGAAAAATAGAATTTATTTTATAAGTAGTTAGAAATACATAAAATAATTTCTGTTTATACTTCAGATTTAAAAATTGAATACAAGGCTCTTTATAAGTTTTTCATTCTAAGAAAAAAAATTCTTCTAGAAAGCCAAATTAATTTTTTATGACCAATTAAAATTCAAAGTTTTACAACACTGGATTTTTAAAAACAAATAAAGTAAATACTGGAAATGTTCAAAAATATTTATATTATCATTTTTGTTCTGTGATAAATTTTTTCCATTTTGAGCTAATTATAGGCATGTTAAATTTTCAATTTCCTTTATTTTTAGGGTTCCGTACCTCAAAAGAAAAAAACAGAACCCTTATAGAATCACTTTGTTGTCCGTCCGTCCGTCTGTCAAGACCGTTTTTCTCAGGAACACGTGGAGGTATCAAACTGAAATTTCTATATAATACTCAGGTCTACTGTCCCTGGAAGCTGTAGAAAAATCAACCATCTAAGCCAACGCAATCAAAAGATACAGCCATTTAGGCCGCAAATTTCCGCAAATTTTCGAAACTCGCACGGGAATCAAAACCTACAGGGTACTTCCCATGAACTTAGAATCTTGAAATTTCGTACGAAGTCACGTCTTGTAGTACAGATATAGGAAAAATTACGAAAACCATAAATTTTTAGTTTCATCATATAAAAATAAAATATTTTTGACAATTTTGAAAATTTCAAAGTTACTACTTCTTATCTCATGAACGCGTTGATAAATATAATTGTAGTTACCGCAATGGCCGCAACTTATCTCTATTTATTGAGAGGAGACAACATTTTTCAATCAGCTTGTTACAATAAAATATAACACGCTGAATTACCCGTCGTTGCCGGGTTAAAGTATAAAAACATTAATAATAATTCAGTAAATTTGATAATATTTTCAAATATAAATAAATAACTTTGATAAAAAAGCTTGCCCTTGTTCTATTATAAAATAAATGATAGATGTTAATATAAAATGAAGGATTTCTGGAACGATAAAGATACCTTTGTCATTAATTTATGATCCTCCAGCTTTTCATATTTTAATGTTATAAATTTCATTTTGCAATAAAAATACCATAACTATGACTTGATTGTCGTGTTGGTTGAACTTTTACTTATATACCTACAGGTTTGTACGGAACCCTCGGTGCGCGAGTCCAACTCGCACTTGACCGGTTTTTTTTTTTTAAATATCGAAAAAAATCGAATACTAGTTCAAAATTCTTGAATATGTATTACAAGCTTTTACATAAATTATTTTTATATTTGTAAAAAAATATTATAGGCAAAAAGCATTTTTATTTGTATTTGAATTTAGAATTTTGATGAAATTCGTCTAAAGTTGTGAAACAATTATTAATAATTTTGTAGGTAATTTGAATTTATTTGAATTTTTCTTTTTATAACTAATGTTACTTCATCTTGAAATAAACAATTATTGTAACATATGTCACCTTAAACCGTCAAAATAGTCAAATTATAACAAAATTCTCAAACTCTCGTTATTGAGGTACCTATATCTTTAATCTTAGACTAATATTTAACTTGGTCAGACTATATAAAAAGCAATCAAATTCTTCTAAACTTTAGTTTCTAGAATAAAATTGATTAATTATTTACTCGGTACATTTTCTAAAATTAGTATAAAAATTAAATTAATCTTTCATAAAACCATATTGATGATTTTTTAGACGTACGGTATCCATAAGTATGTGATACTGACAATAAATCAAATTAAAAAAAAATCCAATTTTTCGTATGGTTATAAATGTTTCTAACCATATTATTTATTCAGACATAAAAATAAATACAATATAAGGAACTGCCAAAATCCTGTATAAATGATTTAGCTTTCAATAAATAAATCATTCAAAACCACTGATCTCTGCTCTTATAGTTTCTATATCATTCTTGGTAATCCTCCTCGTAAACTTAGAGAATAATGTTGAGACTTAATCTCAATTTTCCTAAATTATAGGTTATCAATTCTAGTAAAGTCTTTTTATAAAATGTCGCCATTGAGTGACTGCTTTTTTCATATGTGTTCAAGTAATAATTTATACCCAAATACGTACATAATACAATACTTAATTACAAATTATTTGATAAATAAAATTTAAAAAAAAGTTCAAACTAATTCTGGTGATTATAGCTGATATTTTTGATAATAGTTAGAAGTCTGTGGTATATTCAAAAATTGCAACAATAGTAAAATACGTAATAAATAACAATGAATATTTATTTCAAGTATAATTATGTCTAATCTACAGTAAAAGTAAAGTTTAATGTATTATTATGTATTAATGTGTATCGTGTAGGTATTTATATTTATAACTAGGGCTAGAATTTATATGTAATAAAAAATTGTAATTGTAAATATATATGTAAATGTTGAAATAAATTGTAAAACCACAAAGTTTCAATAACAAAAAAAAAAAAAAAAATGTAATATATGCATTTAAAAAAATGTAAATAATATAATATACAAAAAAAATTAAAAATTAAAATTAATAAAATATTATTCTTAACTATTAATATTATTCAAAAAAAAAAAAAATAATGCGAAAATACGGAAAATAATAACACCACTATCATCACTCATCATGGGGTGATTCGTGGGGATTACTGACAAAAGCAATAACCAGAAGTTGCAAAAAAATATACTAGGTATTACACATAAATGTTAGCCTACAGCCTACTTATAACTAACTCCAGAATGATATTAACATATTTATCGCTGATCACAAAATACGCTGACGACTGATTGATCGTTAAGCTAACAACTCGCCTACATATACCCTCCTTATATTATATTATGTATTATATGTATATTGTATGTACTGTGTATATAAAGGATGTAATGCACTTATGCTTTACATAATATTTTTTGAGTTTTAATTTACAAACTAACCTAACCTAATCGTTGCGACACCAAAACCAATATTTCATAATTATTTTTACAGTACCTATATATCTAATTTACAAAAGTGAATTTAACAAATTATTACGCAACACACTTAACGGTGTGTTTTGAATTGGGTTTTTTGTAAGTAAATGGCGTATAATTCGTAATACTCCGTTAAATGTTCCACTAGTTTTTATTCAAAGAGAATAGGAGATTTATACTGTACTACACATTTCCAGTAATTGCTAGCCGAGAAAGTGTTATATCAGTGTATTCTATTTCCAATACTTTTTAATTGTCGTTTGCATTAATTTCCTTATTATAAACCGTTCTAGAAAGTCTCGACGAGTATAACAGTGAACAAGAATTATATTTCCTTGTTAAATTTTAGTGAAGTATTTACAGGGGAGGGACATAGATACCCCTTGGTATTTTTTCAAATATAAATAAGTATAATATTGTTTTACATATTTATGGTGATATAAGATAATATTACAGAAATACAGAATAATAATATCGATAATGCTACACTTTATCATAATATTGAATGTTTATAAGTATACATATAAGTATTAAGTGTTTGAAAATATAATGGTTAATTATACCTGTAGTCCATACATTGCTTATTTACTGCTAAGTAAGTTTAAAAATGCTCTATATAATGAAATATCGTCAAACTTCATTATTATTATTTGTTAATAACCGTCTAGCTATAATTATGCTACTAATAATACTCAATTGGTTGTTATTTTAAGGGAATAACTAGTGGATCTGTAGTAAATAATAAAATGTATACAATATTTGAATATTTAGCAACCCATTTACTTCTATTTTATTCATGTTTTTACTGTGAGTAGATAATTTAATTTATGCAAGAGATTTTTTGTTAAAAGAAAACACATATTAAGTGAAATACTGATAATATCAACCCTCAACATTTTTTAGAAACAGTGATGATGATTATGGTACCTATTAATGAACAACCTTCTCCTTGGGATAATGACAAAATCAGTTAACCATACTGTTTGGAAACGTATATCCCCCCTCTCCACTTGAAAAAAATCTTAAATACGCCATTGAAGTTTGTTATATTAACTATCACGAATTAAAATATATTACATATCATTATTCACACCTTATACATTATTAGTTATTATGTATATAATGATATGTATTTTTGAATTATATATTTAAATAAACATTTTAAGGATATATATAGATAGAACTATTGTCAAATAATAAGTATCTTTTATAGTTAATTTAAACAAATAGTTAATAGTTTATTATTAATTGATTTATATACAATATACATATATGTTCTTTAATTGATCGGTTATTTATTATGTATATTAGGTAATATCCTACTCAAAAAAACAACCACTTTTTGGTTGTATAATTTTGTTTTAATTTTTAAAATTATTTATTTTTAAAGTTAATATTTTAGTTTCTTAATCACTTAAAGATTTAGCTAGAAGGTAATATTACATAAATAGTAAATTATTACAGAATTGATTAATGATAAAAGGAAACAGTTGAATAGTCTGTTAGGGATGCACAATTATTGTAAATAGTGTCAAGGAATATGTATTTATTAGAGGTTTTATAATAATTTAATAACAAAATAAAATCACCATAAAATAGAGAGGGGAATAACATGAAATAATTTGTCGCATCTACTTAACTAAATTAAATGTTAAAAATAAAACTAATTAATTTAATTATTCGTGCTTTTATACTAGACAAACAAAGACGAAAGTTAGAAAGGTGAAACAAGCTCTTTGAACTCTTCGTGAATAATAGTTATAATAAAATTAGAGTGGAATAAGGAAGAGATGCAAAAAAAAAACAAGGTTAGGTTAGGTAAAAATTTATCACTACTTCAGATAATAATAGACTTGAACATCACAAAATAATAATATACAAAATATGTTTAACATATTATTTTCATCGTACCTCGTTAGTGTTGTTGATAACAACTATGTGCCGCAGTCCTAAAGTGCGAAACAATCTAAAAGTCCTTGATAAACTTGTTTCCTAAAAGAAATAAAAAAAACCTTAATTATAAAGAAGTATGTAAATAAAATGTACATCATATATCTATACTTAAAATGTAAAACGTTAACCTATTCTAAAGTTATTATTTTAAGTGTTAAGTATCGATCTGCTATTATAGCCGTTTAATACCAATTTTACGTGCTCGCCCGTACTTCTATACTTAGTGTATAAACTACATTATAATTAACCAACCACCTAATTTTTAAAAATTAAATAATTTATGAGTTTGAGGACCTGCGAAATTTGTTTATTACCAAATAAAACTGTTTTAATTTTTTGTACAATAACTAATCTCGTAGGTAACTAAATTATTTTCTTCTATACTCTTAAGAACTATTATTAGCTATATGAAGAACTTTCTACATTTTAATATAGTATTTTTAAATGTTAACATATTTTGTATTAATTAATGAGTATTATGTAGCAATAAGAACTTCTATTTTTCAAATGAGCATGTTTTTTTGTTGTAAATTATTTAGTGCATAATTTTTTTGAAAATATATATGTACTTAATTAAAAATTTGAACATGTAGTTTCTTATAGTAATTAAAATGAGTATACTTTATATTAAGGATAATATAGTCCTTAAAAATGGTTTTATACAAGTATAAATTAGATATTATATTGGATCTAGTATTTATTTAACTTTGATTATTTTCACAAATTAAAATTTTCAAATCGTAATTATAACGGTTGATAAAATGTATAAAACATCATAGCCCATTATTATCATAGACTTACTATCCTTATTACACTCTAAGATAAATAACTTAAGAAAAAATCATTTAAATTTTTAGGTTGATGTATCATTATTATGTTAAAAAAAAATTATCCATTAAATAATTTGCAGTGAAAAAGGAGGTTCTAATCTGAAAAACAATAAAGTTTATGTAGCACACTCCTTAAGTGTCATGTATAAAATAAATCAAGCATTTAAAAATTGGATTCTTTGAATATTTAGGAATTCCAAACATAACCTAGATTTTTAATTACTTCATTACTGAAAAAAGGGACGGGAATGTTTAATGAAACACTCTATATATATGGTAGTTTAAACTCATTTTTTCAAAAATAAATAGCATAATATATTATACAATAATTATTTTAAATGATATTAACTTTAAAGTTAATACTGACGTATCGTAGAACAGTGTGAAAATAGGTTTATGGTGTTAAAGTAATCACGAGCGCTACTAAATTATAAAAAAAATTAGAATAAAATAAATTGCTTTCGGGTTAATTTGTGTAATATTGTCGGGTATTTATGATAAATTGATAAATATAAGCCAACCGAAAGCGCTAAGTTAAATTTCTAAATTTATCCGTAGTTATAGTATTTAGTTATTTTGTTCATATTTTCAATTGGCTCTTTTTTCTTCAATTCAATTATTTTGTATATCTTGTTTAAATTTGATTAATATTGTAAGTTTTACAACTAACGATATTGTACACATAAACCTCATAAACTTAATAAAAAAATACGATGAAATATATGGTTTTATTTTTAAGTTATATTAAAAAATATATATTTCACAAAATATTTTTATGTATAAACTTTTATAATAATCATCCCCAATGCATAATACCTACATAGCTATGTATATATTGGTTCTGGGTTTTGACATTTTTGACACTTTTAAGTCCATATTGTTATTTTTTAGAATAGTGTAGTCTCAAAAAATTTAATATTGGTAAAAATATTCGTTTTTCCTGACAGTTCTATATTTAAAATATACTATTAGAAAATTGTATGTATCTTCAGAATCAAGACGTTTAATCATAAAATAATAAAAACATGTCAAAGATAATTTTAAAGTGGTTAATTACATTTTAAATGTTGTAATAAACAGATGTACAATATAAATTACTTAGTACTTGAAAGTTGGTACAAAACAGTATTATTATTATTTAATTGAAGTAAATTAAAAATCATCGCACTTGAAAAACTAAAAAGTTATGTCTGATAATATGCAAAACTAAACATTTATATAAAATGAGATTGTTGGAAAATTTTAAAAATATAAGTTTCAAATATTTAACCATTTGTGATGAAATTATTATTATTTTGTTTTTAAAATAATATTATATTATTATTTAATATATTTATAACACATTTAAGTTAAAATCAACTTTTTATTATAATTTCAAGTCTCTTGAAATTTTTGTTTCTTTCAAAATTCAAATTACATATTACTCATAAAATTAATCAATGCAAATCATTTATTTATTTATTTTAGTCAGAATGTACATTCTGTACTATAACTTAATTTAATCGTAGTAGAAATGATTTTAAATAAAGAATTTTTTATTTGATTAAATTTTTAGACTCTAATAATTTAAAATTGGAAAATGATCACGATTTTATAGAAAAGTGAGTCATTTTTTCTATATTATAGTAATTTAATATATTTATGTTTATTTTAATAATGTTATTTTAGTGATCAAATTTATATAGGAAAAATAACGGCCAAAAAGTCAGTGTATTTGATATTTGGGGTTGATATATTGTAGAGTGCATTTGTGGTTTTATTTACCTGACCAAATTGGCCTATATTAATAATTGTTTGCTGGCAACACGCTTGTAGCTATATTCAAAATAAAAGTAATTTATAATAAAATAATTTATTTATGGTCAAGCGGTCTATTGCAATAAGGGCAATCAATGCGGCTAACGTCTTATTTTTATTGTTTTACATTTGTTAATATTTTGGTTCTTGGTATTATTTTATTTATTTATATGGTTTGCGATCATATTTATATTGACTACCCCTATTTCATTGTAAATTACAAATAAGTGTAGTGTTTCAACAACTATTATAACTATTAAAAATGGAAAATAGTTGAAAACTACATAAAAATATTCTAATTATTGTAGTAGGGTTAGAGTAAATTAACTATTTAGGTATCTTCTATAAAATTCGGTATGGAACACACTTGCGTTGCAATATAACTTCTGTATCTGACATAGAAAATGTTTGGACAATCTAATTTGGTAACTTTATTTTATAACTGAAATAGAGCTCTTGGTTTTAAATTAAAATGAACATAACTTTATACTCAAATTTTATATTAAATTTTCGTTTTTTATAATTCAGAATTTATAGTAAAAATAGTTAATATTGATTCATGAAGTAAAATTTCTGAAAAAATAATTATAAACAAAGATTATATAATGAAATAGTATTTTGAAACTTTTAGTTATTATACCTTAATATTATGCATGACGACAAAAGGTTAATATGTACAAATAATACGTATGACTAACTGTTATTTGGAATAAACCTAAGACAAAAATATGATAATACAAAAACTCGTTTAATATGAGAGTATTAGAGTATTTTAAGTGTTTAAAAAATAGTTTATTTTTTATAAAGCGGTTAATTTATTAATTATTTGATGAAAGTTGTTTTGCTGATTATAATTAAAATACATGCAAAATATTTCAATTAATTTCTCTGGGTTTTTCAAATAAGACTTTAATATTCAAAACCTACGTCAGCTATAAATTTGAATTCTTGATATTTATTCTTTTAGTGTGGTGATACAAATAAGAATTATTTTTTTTTTTTACAATTAATTATTTAGTAAATTATTTTTTTTTAATTTCAATGTACCTATGTGTAATTTGAACGATTAGTTTTTCAGTTGATAAAATTGTATATTAAGAATATTAATCTTTAAGGATTATAATTTTAGTCATAAATTATAATACCATTTTTATAATTAATTATAGTTATTACTTTAAATTTAAAAAATATGGATAGTTTAAATATTGGATCTAGTATTTATTTTATTTGGACCATTTTTACAAAATATTAAGTTGTAGATTAATATTAATTACTAAAATGTTTATACCATACCTTCCATTTATTTTAAACGCATTATTATGGACCTTGGTTAGGATGTCCTTATTACTCAAAGTTAAATAACTTAAAATGTACTTATATTCATTCTGATGTTGATACATCACAATGTTGAGAAAAGTTAGTCAACCGGTGAATATAATATTTTTTTAACTTATGAACTTTTCTAGGGGTATAATTTATAAGACACCAATAATGGTGAATTTGTAGTTTATACGTAGGTACTATCACAAGATTATTATAGACTTTTTGATTTTTAGTTACGAGACAATTGTTTCTTTACATAAAATAACCTAAAGATTCATTGATTTTTAACTTGAAGAAAATTACATTACACATTATTATATTACTCTTTACTGCTATCATACATAAGTACAGCTACATAATGTTTTGTATAATATAAATAATTTAATAGACGTAAAATGGTAGTATTGGGCGTAGAAAATTATTCTAACATCATTTTATGTAACTTATGGGGAAATCGATTTAAAATTTATTACTTAAATGTACTTATGTTACAACAAAAACATTATTTTTATTCGTAAATAGGCTAACCACTTGGTGAAATAAAAGTTTTTTTAACAGCATACCTATGTATTAATATAACTGCTTAAGTGAGTAAAACGAAACGATTGTAGTATATTATTAACTCTATCATCATGCTAGATTATAATACTAGATTATTACTATATAGTAATAATATTTCGATAAAATATAAAAATAATATTGTTATTTGTTGGAATTTGGCTAGCTGTAATTATAATAATACGTTATAAATTTTACACCAGACTAAAATTTTAATTTATTTTCAAAATTATTCAATCCAATACATCTATTATTATTAACCTAACCCCTAGACCGTAGCATTTTTTGCTATCAGGTACATTATGGCAGGTACGTAAAAAATTATAATATTATTTTAAATACTCGGAATTGTTTTCCACTATTATATGGTAACATCGAAGGATATGCGTCGTTATTGTACTTAACAGTTTAAAAATAATGATAAATTACATATTGCAATAAGGGTGCTCAAAAATTACGCTACCGACCACTATTCGCAGTAATATTATTATTTGTCCAGCCTGTCGTTTTTTTTTGTTTATTCTCAGCAAGTGAATAAATAGTTGATACGAATCTTAATGATAATATTACATCTGTAGGGTAAACACGGAGATACGAGAAATGAAGATGTCTGAGACAAAGAAGAAAAAAATATACGATGGGTTACAGTTCAAGTCCTTAGTTTAAAAGTTACATTGTTACAAAATATGAATAATAAATGAACAACGTTGAACTGTGTCTCCGCCGCTTAGCTGCCGAGAGAACTATAGTTAATTTTTTTTTTTAATTAGAAGATCGTAAAACTTAATAGTTATAAATTATAATGATAATGATACGATTTTCTCGTTACTTACTGCATAGGACCCAAACAAGTATTTCTATAAGTAGAATGATTGATGACGGACAAACATACAATATAACTTACCGTATTGGTTATACGGTGATTTTGTAACACTCAGTATTTTGAATGACATTGACATTTTCAAAAGATTATTTTTTAACATATTTTAATTCATTACAAAACAATTCTTTTAAAAAACAATATTTTTTTCATTAATATTATTTTTATGTTTTTACTTTTATTGATAGATAACACACTGTATTTTTAAACTCATACTCCGAATAAGCAGAATAATTTCTAAGAATTTTGATTTATAAAAAAAAATTAATTTTGAACTAACACTTATATTAATACTCTACCAATTTAAATATAAAATATACATTTATAATTTTACTGTAATTTAACTACTAGTTAAAAATTCGATTTGATACATAATATTATAAAAAAGTGAGGTCAAGTGGGTATCGTTTTGCTGTACATTAGGTGCCGTGTGGATCACTATTATATATTAAAGGAATGTTAAATTTGAGTTTAATGATAGATATCATTGTATATAAAAAGCGATTCTTAATGGATATGATTTGTCAGTCTATAGGATATAATACATAAAATATATTATATTTTAAGTATTGTAATGAAAAAGGTGGTTTATGTTTTAATGACCTGAATACCCCGAAATTAAACCATCTACTTACAGAAAATGAAAATTTATATAACTAGTGCATGTTTAAAATTTCTACGATTAATAATTTTTAACTATATAGCAAACATTTAAAATAATTTGATAGTAAGTCGTTATTTAGCGAGTGAATAAAAATTTAAACTAATTATTAAATTTTTTTTAATTGCCCAACTTTCAAGCTTTTTTATAATTATTGTAATCCAAACTTAAGGAAAATATTGTATTACATTTTCAACTCTTAGCTACTTATACAAGCATTTTTATGAATACTTGCAAAATAATTTGCAAAGATTCATGATTTTGTCAATACTTGAACTTCAAACGCTAATAAAAAAAAAATCGTGCCTATGTATTCTTATTATTTCTGCAACACTATAAGAATAATTTATGAGAATTTTTTTTGTTAAATTTTCAAGTATTTAGACACAGCTAAAAAATTTTTATCGATATTTATAAAAAAAAAAAACTAAACAAAAACCAATATTTCAAATTCCTAAGAATAAAATTAAAGTAAGCGAAATATTTTAAAAATTAAAATAAATAAAGAAAATCCCAATCTAAATAACTGGTGAAATTTTCAAGTATCTACGACTTATACTTTTAGAATAATAATAAATATATATTTAGTAAAATGTTTCAGGATGAATCGTTATCGTTACGTGATTTCGTAAAAATTTAAAATTCAAATGCTCATAACATTTTTCCTATAATGATACTTTGAGTTTTTTCTATAACAATTTGAAGTAAAACTTATGAAAAACCTAGTGTTGAAGTTTTAACCTTGGATATAAATACAAAAATGTGTATGAATTTTCAACTACAAAATGATTAGCAAATTTTAACTTGATTTGTAAAAATTTGAACTTTTAATGTTTATAAAAAAAAATGTGTCCAAAAATTTTTTTTTAACTACAATAAGAATAACTTATAAGAAACGTTGTAATAAATTTTCAAGTTTTTTGGGTTCCCAAAATTTTTTTATCGATACTTCAAAAAAAAAATTCTTAGAAAAATCGAAAATTTATTTTGTCTTTAAATAACTCAAAAAAGCTAAAATATTTTGAAAATTTGACTGTTTATAGATAATACTATATAAACATTTGGAGAAAATTCCAAGTATTTATAGTGATTAGTTTTCGAGTTACAACTATATAAAAAAATCGATTTGGTCGAGAATTGGTTTTGCGTAAAAATTACTGTTTTGACGTCGCTTTTTTTTAATTTTTTTTTTCTTGTTAACCTTGTTTTTTTCGATATTTTTAAATACTGTTGTAAAATGTTTACTTTTTGCACCAAGGATATTCACTTTGACATCTGAAACCACCCCCAAAGTTTGAAATTGAAGCATCTATTCGACAAATTATGGTATACAGTATAGACACAAAAAAAAAAACATACACACACGTCATTGTAAAATCAATACATTCATCACTTCGTTCAAAATCTAAAAATGTATTGTATTTAAAAATATGAAATTAAAAATCTACGCTGTTATTCAAAAAGAGATAAAATTAATAAAAAAATTAAAAATATATTTGCTGAAATGACTAAATTATTTTCAAGAATTTTATTTTTAATGTTATTTATTCAATACCTATTAATAGTTACACAGACATCTATATAAGCGTATTCTACTTAAGTTTATATAATATAGAACTGAAACTATACATTGTCATTACATTTTAATATAAATCTAGTTCATGAGAAATGTAGAAATTCGTATTTTTCCAAAAATTGTTGTGTTACTTCAAGCTATGTAAATACTTTTTTTTACCAACCAATAAAAAATTGACTCGGATAATGTGAAATATAAGTTTGAGTTATAACATTTCCCAATATATCTATATAAAAATGGGAAATATTAAAACGTTCAATAGATTGTAGTTATTATACACAATAAACTTTTTAGGTTAGGTTGTATATAGTAATTGTACTATTCTTGTTGAGTTATGCACAGTAAATATATTTTTTTTAAATTTTTCAAAATAAATAAATATATAAATGCGATCATATGCATGATTAGAGCATAAACCTTTTATCTTTAAAATTCAGTTATTCAAACTTCAAAGTCTGATTTTTTGAAATTTTTACTTATTCTTAAAAACCATAGATTACGATTCTTAAATTTATTTGTTCTACTTAAGAAGCGTTCTGTGCTAATATAAACTGCTTTTTTTTTTTTAAATGAGTATTGGTCTTGGTTGAAAGCTACTTATGATACCTTCATTTTAATACCCACAAGCAATTAAAATGTTAATCAAATAAAAATAGTATTTTTACTAAACTAAGGAAAATCACTCTATATACTAGCTGATTTCCTCGTTTGAAGTTTCTGTGTATTTATCGATGCTTATGTAGTTATGTCTATAAATTGAGAACATAATATATTAGGTACCTATTTATAATATATATATATATTATAATGTATATCGAACAATTAATATTATTTCGTCTAACAATTTCAAAAGCCACCCAAAATTACATTTAACTAAATCAGCAAACACGACTATACAACATGGCGTAATAAATACGCGCTGCTGCATTATACGGAATTACAATGGTTGATGTGCGATATAGTAGAAAAAAGATAAAATTAATTAAGTGCTGATAAAACAAAACTAATAAGCCATACGTATATAGACAACGATGTGACAACATTACTATATAACATGAGAGTAGTGAATACGTTATCTCATTACGGCATTTTTTAAATCAGCGATAATATACAATATACTTATGTATAGGTACAATAGGTATACATATAACAGAAACGTAAATTTTATTGGTAGGATACAGGATCGAATTTATCATGAATCACGTAGATAAAATATGTTTTATTACGCATTAAAAAATTGTAGCTAATAATATTAAAAATGAGGAAACGAGTTAAAAAATATTATTGTTATTATTATATTTTTATTTTGTTCATAACGAATTAATTTCACAGTGCACCCTTGAAAACACAATGTATATTTTGTACAGTAAAATATTGTTTATATTCATTTTTATGTTGTTTTGTTTCCGTAGCAGCCAATAATTACAACTTAAATAATATAAATCATGTATCGTCTCGGTTAAAAATATAAAAAACTTACAAATAACTATAACTATTACTAACTGTTGAAAAAAAAGATTCGTTTTTTATATATATATATATATATAAAAAAAATCCCATAATATGTAATACAACATAATAATATAATGATGGAAAGATTTAGGACCCTACAATTAATAACAAAATATTTGAAATCGTTATTTTTTATTTAGATACAACTTTTCTGATGTATATTAGTATTATCTACATACAAATGTATAGAAATCATTAATTCAAAAAAAATTATATGAAAACGTATGGGCAGTGTTTTCAGGTACCATAATAGTTAATTATAATATATGTAAAGTATGTTTAGTATCTAAAATTCTATTCTGAACAAATATATGAATAATAGTTAGATAAGTTAACCTGAATTAGTTAGGTTAGGTTGAAAAATAAACTATTAAAATATTAGAAAATTTTTATCGTTTATAATGAAATTTTGTTGTGCACGATAAGTGATTTGCATGTATGTAGAAGGTTAGGTTAGGTCTTTAAAATCTTTCTATCTACTTTACGAATACCAACATTTGTCAGAGTCGAATTCCAACAGAAGATATCTACAAATGATTGTCATTTGTCTAGTTTCGCTCACCTATTATATCGATAAAGTATTCACTATTTTATAAAAAAAAAAATGTTGCAAAGTTTACCTTACGCGATAAAATTATTACGAGATTTTTCGTTTTGAATTATCCATCATACATAAAAAAGCGTATTAAGATTTGTGCGTATATATGTATAGTGATATTGTGAGAATATAATACGATTAACCTTAGATATGATATTAATATTTTAAACATAATCATGGCATACTGACTATTACAAAAGATATTAATTATAAGAACAAAATAATATTAAGTTTTTGATTTGCAAAGTTAATATATCTCTTACTCATTTGAACTTTTTTACTAATAATAATAATAATAAAAAAAAATGTACAAAGATCTATTTTTTAAAATGAACCTAATTAAAATAACACGAGAAAAATACTATAGAATACAATCATGTTTTTGAAACTTAAGCTGCAATATAAAAAATACATTTTGTATAGGTATACTTAAGATAAAACATTATACTATTAATTATAATCATACTCAGTTAATATTTCACTCGTACAAATGTACAATATTTTTAATTATATTGTCAGTCAAAGATACGCATATGATTAATAACGTGTATCTATGTAATAATAATAATATAAAATTTACAAATCTATGGTATTTTAAATAAAATTCTGAGATTAAGAATATGTTTAATATTTTTAGTTGTTTAATAATTATCCCAGATTTAAAAACGCAAACATATAGAACATTTAATAAAAATTTACTTACATCAGTTAAGAAAATAATTGATTTTAAATTAAATTATTACAAGTTATTAAATTAGATTTGTTAAGTTAAAATAATGTAAAAAAAAATATTGAAAGATTGTTCAAAATGGAATTCAATTTAAATAATAATAATATATAAAAAAAATACATTTTAAGTGTTTCTACTTAAAATGGTTTGATTTTTAACTTTGAGAGTGGATTTGAATAGAAAATCGGATCTAATTAGTACATACAGATCAAGATTCTTGGTTGTTTGGAACAATACTGGGAAAACAATAAAGTAAGTAAATTTTATTCTCTAATTAAGTTTTTGAAAAAAAATAAGATTTATTTGGTGTAACTCAAAAATAATTAATCGTATTCTTTTTGAAAATGTCATCAAAAGTTTATAATTATTTTCAATATATAATAATATAGTTTCCAAAATATTACAACTTTCTTTGACCTATTTATAGATAATAGAATTTTTATATTTTATCCAGTTATTTTTTTTTAAATATATAAATTATAAATATCGATAATGTTTTCGTTTTTATCTTTATTTATAATTATTTGTTGTAATAAGAAAATAAACTCTAAATACTTAAAATTTTCACCAAATGTTTTAAATTTTTAATCATCATTTGCTATAGGTACCTGAAAAGATTTTCAAAACAGTCGATTACTTTTAAATTATTTATAGATGTTTGAAATTCGAAATTTGTTTTAATTTTATTTCTATAAATGTTGAAAACATATTTTTGCTTAGTAAAAAGGCTTGGAAATTGAATACAACATCTATCATAAGTTACTATTTTAACATAAAAGTATTTAATAATTTATGTTGATTGTATGGGTAGTTGATATAAGTATATTACCTATAATTAATCTGTATGCATTTTGAAATGAAAAATGAAAACAATTTTAAACTCTGAGAGGAGACAGTTTGTCAGACTATATTACTAAGTACATTACGTGTTATGTTTTTTTGATAATAGCTATTAAAGTAATTTATTTTACTTTTAGAATTACAATTTACAATAGGTTGATACTTGATACATATTTTCCCAAAAATATTGAATTTATTATATTATTATATATCTATACCAATAGTATCTTATATAATTCAATATTTAATAACATATGTATTTTTAATATGTTTACATAGATATAAGAACAACTTATCTTGTATTAGACTTTCAAGAATTTCGACCCTGTGGATAATTTTTATAGTCATTTATAAAAAAAAAAAAAAAAAATGAAAATTTATCATACTTATAAATAGCTCAAAAAGAGTTGAAATATTTTGAAAATTTTATTAAGTAGAAATAATAATATAAATATATATTCGGTGAACATTTTATGCATGTTCGGTTATTCATTCTAAAGTTAAATCAAGATTAAGATTTTTGTCAAAAATTGAATTTACGTAAAAAATTACGGTTTTTCTTATTATTTTTTTTTTCTTTTTGTTGATTATAAAAAAAGTACTAAGCATTTTTGTTTTGATATTCTGAAAGTACAAGATATATTCAATTTTCTATTATAAGCCACCCCTAATTTTTAAAATCAAAGATTTTTATGGAAGATTTATACGGGAATGGACCAATTGTGCCTAAAACAACATTTTTATTTTAGGGTCGATATATCAATTACGCTTGTATTCAAATTATACTATTCTAAACTGCCATGCTCAAATTATTATTATTCTTAAAACATGCAATATACAAACATCATGATTACCTTAAACTCAAAATCTTATTATTATTATTATATCTTTATGATTTAACTACTTATTCTCTTATTATTATTAATATTATTTTATTTTAGTTTTCATTAACTAAACTGTATAAATCCTATAAGTTCCACCGACCTGGAAGACTTTTGACTTTTTTTGTTGACTTTAGGGTCAACAAGCAACTTATAGGTCATAAGTAAATTGCTCCCCATTGATTCATGGGTGGTAAGTAGCGCAAAGGTAGTAAAATATTAAAAATCTCACAATGTATTATGCATTAATACCCGCAAAAAAATCGCTACTAACGATGCTCGGGATATTGGTACGGCCTATTGAATTTATAGCAAAAGAAATCAAAAACGCGGAATACTGGTACTCTTCAAAATTTAATTCCTAGGGGGTCCTAAAATATTTACAAATGTACAATGTTTATTTTTGGTTTTGATAAATTACTATCGTCAACAAGTTAAATTTAAATAATACGTTAAAAACAAAAAAATTATGTTATAAACTAATAAGTTTTCCTTAGGTAATGTAAAATGTATTGAACGCAATTGGTCTATCAGCCCTAACATTTTTAGAGCGCAATTGGTATATCGACCCTAAAATGTTTAAAACTCAATTGGTATATGAAAATGTAATTTAAAGTGCAATTGGTAAACTTCCACTTATACTTGTATACGAAAAATAAACATAGATAAGTACATAATTGAAAAATTAATAGATTCATCGCTCCGCTCAAAATGTAATAACAGTACAAAAAAATTTTTATACCGTCTTTTTCATTACTTTTTCATAAAATTGTCCAATTATTTTTTATCTGTTTATAAGCATGACGAATTTTATTTTTTTATTGAGTTTTGAAATTTGAGTAAAAAATAATTGTATTATTTTTTTCCTTTTATATTATACGTCTTACCGATTACAATAAATTTAAAATAATGTTTTCCTTATGGGTGATTTTTCTTATACCTAATTCTCTATTGATTGTGAAAATATAAAAATACATTTTAATTTATGTTGATTTCACGATTGTGGTTTAATGTTCAGATAAATAAGTTCCATTGTATTAGAATTGGTAGGTTGGTATATTTAATTCTATGTAAAATAGATACCCAATCTAGTCTATCTATATTATTCTATCTCGTGACTATAGAGTTAAGATAATAATATAATAACTAGATAGATAATGGATTTTACTTTTAAGACTTTTAATGTATAAATTATAGCTGTATTATCTACGATAGTATGTTTATATTTTATTTGTGTTTTGATCTTAACAAGATTGATATAATAAAAAAAATTCTCGTTAAGTGTTTAAAAAACTGTTTCCCATCTGTTAACAACAACAATAATAATATAATAACATCAATTATTTACGATTTATTATTATAATATATAATAAAATGATTATATGAAGTTAAGTTAACCGGTTTATTCGTAAAAACTAAAAAGGAAAAAATTAGAGACTGGTTTGGGTATTTCCTTGGATAACATTCATGTAAGCCGAAGGTCAATACACTAGAAGTGATTAAAATTTTGTTTACTACAAATATTGACAAAATAAAGAATGTATGCGGATCCTATATAAATGGTAACTAGTAAGTGCAGAGGTATCAGTGTATATTACATTTTCAAAGACGAATATTCAGCAGTCTCAAGAATCATGAAATCTTACACAGCGGTATGTAGTTTATTTAGTATATTGTTAGTCCATTAAAGTTTTTTATTTGAATCATATTTTAATTTTTTGCGATAGATCAATAAATATTTCCCTAAGATAATATTGCACAAAAGATTTTTTGTCAGTTTGAAATAGGTACTTTAAGAACAATTACAACTTTATAATTAAATGAAAAAAACTTAACTTTACCTACATCAAATACAATTTTTGAAGGATTTATTTCTACTTTAAAAATTTTAAGACTTAAACTAATACTTGTATCGAATGTACCTACTATAGTTTTTTGCGTGATTTGATATATATATTTAATGTATTTAATATATTATATTAGTATTAAAATGTATTGATGAAACAATTCGTTATTTTAATGAATAATTGTTTTTATTATTATTTTTAAATAACTGTTTAAATAAGTGAAGCATATTATTATCGTGTCCACTTAGTTTTGTCCACATTCTACTTTATTCTCATTTTTTTAAGCTTTCGTTATCACAAACGATTCTCTTCTCTGCACATTCCACAACGATCTAATAGGATAGGTTAGGCTAGGTTTTTAACATTACCGATCTAATCTTCACCTATCACAGTCTATTTCCCAACATGATCCTCTAGTATTCCTTTTTTTAATTTTTCCAACGTTCTTTTTGGCACTAAAAATATTCTCTTAAATTGATAAAAAAAAAAAAAATCATACTATTCATACTTAATATTATATTATCTTTTTTAACTATATAGGTTTATTAATTTAGTTTTATATTCTTCTTTTTATTTTTGTAAATAACTTTTATTTAACATTGTTCCTTTTATGTTTCTCGATAATATCTAATTATCAAAACTAATTGTAATAGGTACAAAGTTGAAATTAAACAAAAAAGTTTAAATATTTGGACGTATATCAATTGCACCGGAATAACATTTTTACCTGTAAGAAATCTATGGATTACACTTTATATCAACCCCACCAAATTTTTTTACATATTGATTCGACCGAACTTTTTTTACATATTGAATCAGCTTAATTTTTTCGGAATTAACAACTTACTAACAGTTGTGAATTGTTCCATTCAAAACATAACAAGCAATTCATCGAAGCACATTCAAATATGTTTTTTTTCCATGTATTAAATTTAAAGATATAAATTAATTCTAAATTGATTCTTATATATAATAAGAGGGATAAATAATAATAAAATGAGCAAAAATAAAAAAAAAATGAAATTATGAAATCAAAAAAAAAAAAAAATGCAACAAAAATGTATGACGATTATTTAAATAAAAAAGTAATAGATTAACTTATATAAAACTAGCATCAAACCTCTACTTTAAAAATAAATCAACTTAACACTAATAAATTAACCTAACAATTTAAATTGTAAAATTATTTTGTAAAAAACTAATCACTATAAGTATTTTTATTACATTATTTTACTATTTTAACAAATTCTAAATTATATTTAATACCTTATTTTTTTCCATATTATACGTACAATTTGTGTTATATTTTTGGTTTTAAGCGACAATTTTTTATTTATATATAGTAAACTGAGTGTGCCTATATTTTTAGTTAAAAAAAAAATAATTTATTTTATGATACATCAGTTAATGTTAATGTTCAATAAACAGTCATCAGAATCAACATAAACAAATATTCGACGGAATCAATATAGACAAATATCGAGCGAAATCAATATACACAAATATAAGACGGAATTGATAGCAGGCGGAATTGATAATATTGAAACGGCGGAAAACCTAACCCCAAATTTGTCTTACATTTGCATTCATTTGATAAATACATAAAAATATTAAAAATATTAATACTCTTTAGAATTTTATCATTTTACAATAAAAGGATTACTAAAATATAAACTTTATAATGTTGTGTTTATTAATGTTGTTTAGATATTAGCTTTGTGCTTTGTCATTCTCGTAATGATCCAACAAGCTACTTCTGATCCAGCCCCTGAACCACGCAAGGATGGTGGCGGTGGCGGTCATCATGGAGGTGGTGGAAATTACTATGGAGGTGGTGGAGATTACTACAAACCACCTCACCACAAACCACCTCACCACCAACCACCTCACCACCAACCACCTCACTACCACCCACCTCACCACAAACCACCTCACCACGGAGGTGGCGGATACGGACATCATTAAGTTTAAAACAATTTCATTCTAATACATACAGTACAATAATATTATATTATATTAAAAAGTATTTTTTTTTTCATAACTATTGATGTATCATATTTAATTCAAAATCAGAATAAATGATAATTATCATAGAATTTTTACCTATAACAAACAATTGAGTGTTAATTTATTTTTTTCTTACTTAATGTGGGTTGAGATATGATTTAACTCATTAAAAAATAAAAGATTAATATACTATTTACTAAACTACAAGGAAGATTTGGTTTAATGGTTTGTATCTAAAAAATATAAATAGTAGAAGAAAAAAAATATATTATTATATACCTAACACATAAAATGTTGAATACTTCTTTATACATACAAATAACTTCGAAAAATAAAAGCAAAATTAAAAGTTTGTGTTTATGATTGTATAAAACCACGTTTAGGTGTTATAAAAAAAATATTAATTTATAATATGTACATCGTTTTAAATTGTATTCGATAATATATTATCTATTGTTAGGAGGACCATGAAATATAAAACGTTTTAGTAAAAGTCACATTATTTACTATTTACGTTATATATATTTTATATATTACTTATTTTACGTTAATTTTGAGGTAGATTTAATATTTATATCGATTAAGATTTAAGTTATTTAACGGTAAAAAAGCATGGCTGAAATTGTAATACTAATTACATTTTTTTGACATGTATATGTCTTATGGCTGGGGGTCATTCTGTTAATTTGTCCGACACCAAGAATGTTACTTTTTGAGACGGCGATTGTTTATAGCAATTGGTTGTTATAGCAACAGGTTGCTATGTAAAAATGTATAAAAATAATAATAACAAAAAAAAATATATATATATATATTATATTATTGGTTTAATCTAACTATTTTTAACTTTTTTTATTTTTTTTATTTTTACTATTTTTTATTTGTTTTTTTTTTATTTTAATACCAAATTGACATTGACATTCTTATGTCAACTATATTCAGTAGAAACAAGACATATACATGTACCGATGTATCTGCATGTAGTGTAGATACTCTTTAGTTTCTTTTTTTTTTTACTTCTAACCTATTAGGGTTAGGTTATGAAGGTTAGTAGTCAGAAAGGCAATACAAACATAATACAATGAAATAAAAATACATTAACATAATCGGATAGGTTACGATAGGTTACGATTCAAGTGTTTATAAATTATTAAATTCTTTATTTATTTATTTATTCTTTATTTTATTTTTTATATTTAACATAATAAATAAACGTTTAAGAGAATCTTAAAAAGAAACTCGTTTGGTAAAAGTATAGTGAAGTTATCTTATAAGTATAATATAAAATAATTTATATTTTCATAATGACTAACAATGTTATAATATAATATCCACTTAAAGCTTTATTGAAAAAAAAAGAATGATATTATAGGATCATATGTGCGACTGTTTACATTTGAAAAGCACATTATTTATAATCGAAGAAAGTTTATTAACAATTGTTTTTAACGGCGTTTTAAAATGTTGTACAGACACAAAAAAAACACACACATCATTTTAAAATTAATATATTCATCACTTCGTTCAGAATCTAAAACTACAATTGGTCCACAAGTCCTGCATCACTCTGATGGTATTTCCAAAGAAAAAAAATATAATATGATGTGGGTTTCTCAAAAGAAAAATAATTTAAATAATCTCAAAGGCATAATCTGCTTAATATTTCTAATGTCGTGTATTAATTGCATTTTTTAATGTATCATATTAATAAAAAATGACTTAGCCTATCTATCTTCATAATTTATTTTATTTGTATTATAATTATGGTAAAAATTGTATGAACTAGTAGGTACTCACTAATCTCACAATATATGGTGCTGAATTCATGTATGGTCGCAGATCGATAACAATACTTCTTTCGTCTTCTTTGACTTTTAATTTCTGAAATATATAAATATATATAAATTAAGACTAATCGAAAAAAACATTAAAATACACTCCAAATTATATAGACAAGTGTATCTGAGATTTTAACAATATTGCTCATTAAATTTATCAGATTCACTAGATATACCTTCTATATGGATGGCGTGAACTATGAAGTAAAAACTATTTACAATATTATAAACATTCATGCTTGAAAGCATAACTAAAATTTTATAAACTAACCTGGAAGAGTAGAGTATCATCACAAATAAACGTTGACTTTCTAATAAGTTCCAGTTTCGTATAATAATTTTCATCGTGCAAAGGACTAAGGTATAAATTGTGCTCTAGGATGACATTTAACTGGGACCGAAGAATAAATCCTTTAAGTAAGCCATAACATTTATGTTCTATAGTTGTCTGTGAACAGTGTTTTAGAAGACATTAAGACATTATTAACAAGTTGTTGAACTTGGTAAAGCTCTTATTCATATATTTACTCGACAGTAGCAAACTTTTGATGCTACCACGGGAAACCCGTTGTGTTTAGTTGTGTTCAATATATCCACTAATTTTCCAACCATTAGTATATGAGGTATTGCGCAGACTGTATCACTCATAAAGTCTTCTGTCGTTATATCACTAGTTAAAGGTGGTGGTTCACTTATTAATATAGGAACACCAGACAGTTTAATCTGCATTTCATAAATACCCTTTAACACATAAACCAAAATTTGTTACATTTATGATCAATTTTTTTTTTCATTTTTTTACATTCATATAAACAATTTCAAGATAAAATTTGTGTAGTCTCAATAGTAATATTGATCCATTTATATTTAATTTATTTTTCTAGAATATTAAAGAAAGTAGAATTGTTTTTAATCTTGACCAACTAGATACGATTTTTTTATCAGGAACTCCATTTAAAGTAAAAAATCTAATCATTTTTCTATCCCAAAAGCAACGGTAGACAGAAAAAACACAAATCATTGAAAATATTCATCACTCCTCTTGTAATCTAAAATATACTTTCACTACTTGATATTACAGTTATATTTAAATCGTGTAAAAATTAATAATCATGGTTAGGTCTTAGGTAATCAAAATAATTTTTAATTTATACTGAAAATAGCCAACAAAAACCTTACGCAATTTCGTAAAAATTTAAAATTCAAACGCACCTAAAATTTTTTCCTAAAATGATGCTTTGAGTTTTCTCTACAGCTATTTCAAGGAAAATAAATGAAAAACTTAGTGTTTAATTTTTTAATCTTTTCGTAAAAATTTTAACTATTAATGCTGATAAAAAAAAAGCGGGTAAGTGGGTACCGCTCTGCTGTACATTGGGTGCTGTGTGGATCACTATTATATATTATAGGAGTGTTAAATTTGAATCCAATGATAGGTATCATTGTACATAAAAAACAATTCTGAACGAAGATGATTTGTTAGCCTAGGATATAATTTTCAGTGGTTGGTAAAAAAGGTGGTTTATGTTTTAATGGGTTGAATACATCAACATTTAAGTTCTTTTATAATATTATTGTAAGCCAAATTTATGGAAAATATTATATTAAATTTTCAACTATTAGCTACTTATACAAAATTTTTTATGAATTATACCTACAAAATAATTTGCAAATATTCATGATATTGACGAATTTTTGTCAATATTTGAATTTCAAATGTTAATAAAAAAAAATTGTGCATATATATTCTTATAATTTTTTTATCACCATAAGAATAACTTATGAAGAACTTTGTATTAATTTTTCAAGTATTTTGAATCAGTTAAAAAAATTTAATCGATATTTATAAAAAAAAATTAAACAAAAACGAATATTTCAAATGTTGAAATGCCTATCAATAGCATTAAAAGTAAAATATTTTGAAAAAAAAATTATGGAAAGAAATGCCAATCTAAATAACTGGTGAAATGTTCAAGTATCTATGAATTATACTTTTTAAATTACCTATAACAAATATTTAATTTGGTAGGAAGATAAATCGTTATCGTTACGCAATTTCGTAAAAATTTAAAATTCAAACGTACATAATATTTTTCCTTTCATGATGTTTCGAGTTTTCTTTAAAGCTATTGAAGGAAAATGTATGAAAACTTTAGTATTGAATTATTTAACTTAAGATATAAACTCAAAAAATTTTATGATTTTTCAACTTCAAAATTACTTCCAAATTTTTGTGATTTTGACATATTTTGTAAAAATTTTAACTATAAACACTTATAAGAAAAATTGTGAAGAACAACTTATAAAGAACTTTGTATTAAATTTTCCAGTTTTTTTGGACAAATTTTTTTATCGACACTTCAAAAAAAAAAAATTTCAGAAAAATTAAAAATTTCAGTTTTAAAATAGCTCAAAAAAATTCAAAATATTTTGAAGATTTAACCATGTATTAATAACGCTAATATAAACATGTGGTAAAAATTTCAAGTATTTACAATGATTAGTTTTTGAGTTACAACCATATAAAAAAATCGCTTTGGTCAAAAACTGGTTTTGCGTAAAAATTCCCGTTTTTCCGTCACTTAAACTAGTTTAAATAAGTATTATTTTTTCAAATTTTATGTTTCTCATTTACTTAGAAAATAACTGAAAGTTTTATAAACTAAGTATCAACTACATAACATTTCTTCCGAAACTATCCTCCCACAATATTGAAGATTGAACCAAAGACCTACAAAAAAACAAAAACTATTTTAAAACTTATAACTAAAATACACTTATTGATTCACTATGAAATGTTTACATTTATCAGTTCACTTGGAATCTAAAAAATAAGATTGTTATTTAATGTTATAAATGCCTAGATTAATCCATTAATTATTTAGTGTTTCAAATAACTAAGAGTGTTGAAGCTGTAGTCTATTAAAAAATAAATTGTTATCAATTAATATTTCTCTACTAAATAAAATTTGTGATGAATAAATAAATTTGTACAATTTCAATTATATCTAAGCAACATAATACGATAATAGTAATCTTATAGTCTTACTTACATCTGTAAAAAAATCACCAGTCCATTTAGCGGTGAATAAAGTAATCATCAGTGGCAATAAGAACTGAACATTTCCTGTAGCCTCTATAAAAACGACAGTCAGACTTATAGTAGCTCTGACGATTCCACCTAATTGTGCTGCAGCACCAAGTAATGCGTACTTTCCTGGATCATTTCCAATCTAAAATTTAAAAAAATAATAAGACTCACGAAATCAACATCAAAATTAAATGATATGTTTTTATTTAAAATAATGTTTTTTTATAAATAATGTAGATAATAATTAGAAATATTAAATATTAACAATATAATATATATGTATATCAATATACTTAATTAAATTGTTAGATATATATATGTTCATAAAAACACTTTTGAAATATTCTGTGTTTAAAATTTGAATATGTGAATTTCCGTGAATATTGCATTACTTGCGTTGTGCAGTTTCAGCAATAATTTTTTTCTGGAGATAACGCTTACCGGCGGAAAAAACTACTTATCGTTTATAATATATTAATATGCATATAATTTAACAAGTTAGTATAAACAATCTAACTAAAAAAAATATTTTGATTTGTTTGATTATTTTATGTATGTTTTGAACTAGGTATATGCCTATATGATCCGAATTTTTTATTAGGAAGCAATTTTTTAAAACATTCAGAAATAAATGCACTTCAATCTTAAACTCACACCTTAGGTTTATTCAAATAACAACATATCATAATTTTATTATAAATTAAGAAGGAATAATAATATATAGTTACATAATTATTACCTTAGAATGTCCTATTCTCAAAAGTTATTAAAATATTAAAAAAATATACTTCATATGAGTTTATAGTTAATTATTATTTATTTCATATTATTTAGTTTTGTAATATATTATATTCTTATGTAGTTATGTAACAACAGTTTATTTTTACTATGCTGGGAAAATTTAAAAATTAGTATATTAAAATTTAACTTATAATTCATTTATCATCTGATTAATTAATTTTATTATTGCTAAAAAACCACTTACAATACCAGGAGAGTAATAATGAATAACTTTGCTTGCAATACGTCCCCAAGCAGCTCCGATCAATAACGAAGGTAAAAACAATCCAGCTGACATGTTAAGACCAACAGTTAACTCGGTTAATATGAAATAAGTTACACAATAAACTAATAATGAGAATATTGAATATGCTTCTGTAAATAAACAAATAAAAAATGAAAGTGGATTTACATTGTCTTAAATTCTGTTAAATGTAAATTAGGTACCTACATATATTTTTTAACACAGTAATTTAGATGGTTTTGAATAAATATAAAATAAAAATAAAAATATATAAGTACTATTTTATTTGTATAATCTTATATCGATAAAAGAATATTTGTTTTTAATGAGGTTTTTGCCAATAACTCCCAATATTAGCACTTTTTAAAAATTTTTAATATTGGTTCTATATTCTTTTTCTCATGTAATAATTATCTATGAACCAAATTTCAAAACAGTAGACTTAGCTGTGTATCGTTTACACACACATACAGTATATACATTGCTTTTTATTATAGATATTGAAAAATAAACAAATTATAACAATAATACGAATTAATAACATTAAGAGCTTTTTTTTTAAAAAAAAAAAAAAATAGAATCTGGTATAAAAAATAATTCTTTAATGTTATTATTACTGTTCAATAGGTATTCGATATTAATAATTTTAATATATTATAATGCGTACATTGTCCATACTTAAATACATGTAGTTTTTTGCTTGTAATAATGTTAAAATATAATAGGCGTATTAAATTTAAAATGCATTTATATTTTTATATATTTATATTACATACGTATTATTCTCATTCTAGATTCTGTTTAATATCTAGTATTTAACAAACATTTTTTTTATAGAAGTACAATAAGTAAATATCACGTACATTATTTATATTATTTTTTTTATAATATAATCATTTAAAGATTTTACATTTTAATTCTAACCTTGCTTAAGTTATTGATTTTATAAATTATTTACTTGTATTTGATTTATAGGATTCAAAATAAAAAATATGCAAAATGTAGTATACACAATTATACAAAAACACATAATTACCAATTGGATAATGGAATAGTGACCTAATATTTTCTTCTTGGGTATGGAGCCAAAATGAGCTTATTTCATTATAACTCCCTGCTGGACAAAACATCTGCAACAAACCTATCATAAAGGTAAAAGCCGTTTTCATAATAACTATAATCTAAAACTATAAAAGTATTCGTATTTCAATATTTTATTTAAATTATCATCGCTATATTGTACACCATTTAAATGCATCATATTTTATGTACAAGTTGTTTTCATAATAAACATTATGACAGATTAACTGAAAAAACATACAAATTATCAACATAAAATAATTAATTTTTAGATTTTAAATTAAATATCAATATTTTAGTTAAGTGAATAAATATAATGTATTCATTATACACTGTATGTATATGTATAAACTATAAATCATTTAAACTCTAACTTTTTTTTTTCAAACACTGTGAAGATTATAATTTTAAGTTTTTAGTATAATATCTAGTTGTTTGTAATACAAAAATTGTTAACTACTTGTAAGTATTCATCTAAATAAAGACATTTTATACCCATAAGAGAAAAGTATGCTTTTCTTTTTTAGTTAATACCATAATACTATAGTATTAAGTAAAAATAAAAATAATTTAAGACAATGAGAGAAAATTAATTAAAAATATAAAGACACGTTGAACTCTTCTTATCTTATTGGATTATTTTTAACGTGTTTCTTACTTGTACTACATTAAACGAGCTTATCTCTAGTTTTTTTTGACAGTTGTTTAATAAAATCATGGTTGTTAAATTTACTATAGCAACAAATACAGCAACAAATACAGATTCCAGAAGTTTTTTTCTATTTGATATAATGTGTCTAAACAAATAAAACATAATGCTTATTAAAATATATTATACAATAAATTATTTATTGAATAAAAAATTTATCTATAAAAACGAACTTCATTCTGAAAATGGATAATCGATAATTAATATTGACAAATAAAGCTCCAAGTACACCGCCGAATATCCCAAATATAATGAAAATGGGAAATTCAGAATAAGAAAAATAAATTGTATTTTCATTAAACTTTCCAAAAAAGTAAATACTTTTGCTATGAACAGATTCTGATGGATCTATAGAAAAGTATAAGTATATTAAATCTTTTATTATGAGACATATTTGTACAATTTAAGAAAACTCACTTGTATTATTAGTATACAGTATGTTTTTACCAGCATTATATGTTGGAAAAGCTATTGCTGCACAAAAAAATACTTTCCACATAAGACTTGAGCTCCAAAAACTTGTCCCTTCTTCAAGACTCATTAATGTCCCTCCTAAAAAAAAAAAAATAGTACCCACACAAGTTTTTATTTTATATAATTTAAACATAATATATGAAGTCTTGTAAAAGTTATAGTTTTTCTTTTAACCATTATTTATTTTTATTTTTTGCTGTTATTTTTTTTCATTATAGGTATTTGCTTTGGAATATATTTTAATTTATTGATTTATATTTTTAAATAATTTTATTTATGCACTCATAAAAAAATTTATCAAAAGAAATAATTATATTCATTCATAGTAAATGATTTTTCATATTTAAAATATTGTTTAAATATTAATATTACCTATATTTATGGATTTTTATTTTTGTTATTCTAACTATATCTAGTTGATCATCATTATCATTCACCTAAAAATTCTTTGAACGACAAGTATACATTTTAAACATAAAAGTTTAAGTCACAAAAAGTAAAGTTTATTATCCTTAAAAATATTATATGTTGACCTTGTATTTAAAAATTATATACAAATAAGGGCATCATAGGTTTAGGTGAATTATCTTTTTACACACATAATAAAAATAATGTGTTAGGGCGAGTATGATACAATATAAAAGATCAAACTACTTATAAGGATTAAGATAAAAATATTATATAAAATCAACAGGGAATTTTTTATCAATCTAAAAAGACTTAAAACTTAAAATGTCCATGAAAAATGATTTAAACAACAAAACACAAATAATTTTTTTATTATTATATTATTTTATTGTTTTTAACCATTCAAATTATTTCATTTTTTTATCATGCATAAACTACAAATCATTTTTTACCATAGACACCATATCTATAGAATTCACGGAAGACAGTCCCAAGTCTGTCAGGAAGAAAATGGATTGATAAAATATTATCCAAACGCATCCCAAGATACTAAAAAAGGTTACCCAAAAATATTACTATGTTTTAAAATCACACGCCCAAACGTATTATGTTAAATTATCCAAAGACATTATAATTTTTCAAAATTTGCCCAAACGCAAACCACCTCAATATAATTATAAGTATAACGTATAATATATGTATATTGTAAAGGTTAGGTTATAATTGTTATAATAGTTTATTTTCTGTTTTTAATGACTACAAATATTTTTAATTTCTTATTCTAAAACCGATTTTTTTCACTTGAAAATCAAAGTATGTATTTTTATTTATATGCATTTTGAACTTAAATAATTGATTAATCGTCGGACTTTTAAAGAAATACCCTCGAATACACAGTAAACACTGCACTAAACTTTTAAAGCATGGTATCGACTTTTGTCAAACATTTTAAGCTTAACTATCATTTACATTTGTAACATTCAATCAATAAATTAATGATGGTATCTAATGACAAAATTGTGATAATACATAAAAATATTAAATACAATCATATAATTATAATTTATAAAGGTTCGTATTAGTTATCAAAAGTGCATTACCAATATTGTCCAGAATCTATCAAAGTTATATTGTATTATAATTTATAAATATATTATACTTACCATAAGAAAATTTTATTTTTTTATAATATTAAAATCTAATAATTTTTGAAAACTAAAATTATATATTATTTACCTACAGGTGATCCAAAAGCAGCCGATAATCCTGCGGCAGCACCTGCTGCCATCATGTCTCTCCTTTCTTGATCATTTTGTAAGGGCCCAATGATTTTCCGACCAGGACCACTTCTAAAACCTTTCCACCAAGCTTCTACGACTGAACCACCAACCATTGCTCCAATGTGGATTAATGGACCTTCCTGAAATATTGATACATTTTCAATAACAATTACCCAATAAATGATCCCAATAATTTGTTCAATATATAAATATTAATTTAATTTCTAATTAATTAAAGTTGTATAAATATATTTTATTGCATTAGGTATATTGTTCTATATTGTTTTTTAATATTTGTAAATACGTATATTAAATTAATTATTTATTTATTTATTTTTTTAATTATTACACCAAGTTTCTAATACATCAAATTTAATTTTTCAATAGTAATCAATAATCATCATTTCTTGAATAAGATTATATAATGCTGAACATTTTGTCTGTACATTTTGATCACAAATATCACAAGTATTGTATATAAAATAAGGGGATTGGTAGTAGTGTTAAAATATTTTTTTACTCCAGTTTAAAAATTCCATATTATCATTCATTGTAAATAAAGATAAATAATATAGCATAATTTATTATTATTAGAGATATTATTATAGCAAAATATATAATAATAATATTATATTGTTTTAATTTTTTTATTCATATTTAATAATCAAAATTATTTAAAAGATTACTCCTTACCCCAGCTTAAGGAAGTTGATAATATTATTTATTTTTTTTTTTATTATATTATCTGTGTATTACATACATAAGTATAAAAATAAAAAATAAATATACCTTTCCTCCACCAAGACCTGCTGCGCAGACACATATCACGCTTATTACTTTTACCAATAAACATCGAACGGCTGTCATTCTTGGTATACGAACTCCGTTTAAATAAGATATTACAAATGGAATACCACTCCCAGCAGCAGAAGGCTAAATATATAATATTAAAGTATTAACTATTATAATATGGAATAAAATAAACAATTATTGGTAAAAAAAAAAAATACTTTTCATTTCATTTCAGTATATCAAAGAACGTTATTATTTTATAAGCCATTATTATGACAAAATAAAAATGTAAAAATTTCAATCAACAACTTTGTTTTATTTAAAATATGTGTTAATTTGCATAGAGAAGTTCGAAAAATAATTCAATTATATCGAATGTTTATAAAAAATATACATATTTACTTTTGAATAGGTAATACCATTGAGTATAGATAGTACTATCTATATACTATCTATACTCAATGGTAATACACATATATACAATTAATCATAATAATATACTATAATAATTATAATTTATTTATTTTTAGTTTTTTTGTAACAGTTAAAATAATTTACGTAAAGTATGCTGAATTTATAAAACTTACAATGTTTAAAAATAAAAAGTCAAAACATTTTTTATAAATAGTTTATTATATCAATTTGTTTTATAGCAAAATAGTTTGAAACATAGTTTCTACACTATGTTGAGTAACTATTTAATGGGTATCATAGTATTTTACCAAGTTGATATAGTTTAAATTACTGTAATACTTGTTTTTGAATATTTGTATTAGCTGCTGCTTAAGACATCATCATGTTATACAAACTATTACATATAAATAAAACTTTATAATTAACCTCCATAAATAGTACTACACAACATCCAATAATTGTAGGAATGACGGTGAAAAGTATCCAAATAATCAAACACTCCATCGTCGAGTGCTTAACATCAATGCAATTTCGAATCGATTGAAACTTCCAATTACACAAATATTCAATTATGGTATCAATAAAAATTCCAACTGCTGCTGTACATATAGCAATCGAAAAATAAATAAGCCATCTAATCACATTAGTCGCTACTACTGTTTTATAGCCGTTTAATTTTTCTTCTCTAACAGTAAGTTCACTTTCGTAATGATCATAATCCAAACTCTAAAAACATAAGAATTTATTGTTTTATTAAAAGTATTAAAAATCACCACTGTACATTTATTATTTACAAAGTTAAAATCTCACTTCATAATCCGATGATACGTAATTTATTGAGTGAGATCTAGGTTTCGAGTTCACTGCAGCTAAAGCGTTACTAGTTGTTGATAGATTAGATCCCTGTATAAATAATAATAAATATGGTAAAGTAATTAGAATACGATTAGTAATTTTTAAAAAGATACTCGTAATTAAGTGGATACTACTTAGCTGTTTATTAGGCGTCAAAACTACAAAATAGTTTGCGATTTTGACGAATTTCATCAAAATTCTAACTTATAAAATAAATAGGTATATATATAAAAAAAAATTGTGCCTATATTTTTAATTTTTTTATACAGATATAAGAATAATATTTGTGAGATCTAGAACTATATTTTCAAAAATTTTGACCCATCGAATAGTTTTAAATTGATATTTATAAAATAAAATTTTTAAAAATTAGAAATCTCTTGTATCTATAAATAACTCATAAAGAGTTAACAAATTATGAAAATATTTTCAAATAATGACAATTATAATATGAAAATTTGGTGAAAATTTCAAGTATCTACTATTTATTGTTATTTTGTTTTTACTTCACAATATACCTAATATCAAAAATTGTTTGAGAAGAAATAACTATTTTACGGGTAAATATTGAATGCGTAAACTTCTGAACTTAAATACTCATAGAAAATTAATTTACTTTTCAGTAAAATCTTTTTTTTTTCACGATGAAGTTAAAAAACTAATAAAATGCCTTATATTCAATTTTTAAATTTAAGGTATAAAAACAAAATTTTTTATGAATTTCTAACTACAAAATAATTTACTAGTTTTTGCGATTTTTATCAATTTTGTTAAGATTCTAACTTAAAAAGCATATGAAAAAAAATATTGTGTTTGTATAGTTTTTGACATTTTTCAATTAAGAAATTAACGACTTATGAAAAACTTTTATTACATTTTTAAGTATTTTTACCTAACCTGACCTAAGTATTTTTAAATAATTTTTAATTGACATTTATTAAAGCAAAAAAAATAATAAATTAAAATTAAAAATGTCTTACATCTCTAAGGGGTTTTATCATTAAACACTTATTTTTTCAAAAAAAAATGTATACTTTTTAAAATTTTTAGATAAATGTATTTCTACAAATGTATTAAATTTGTATTTTTTTCACTCTTATTATATTTAATAGTAAAATAACTATCACTACTAACCAAATACTTTTGGTTTTCAAATTTCAATCTTTATTAATAATTTCATAAATTAATAAAGCTATTTTTTTTCATGAATTTTTACGTTAAAATTTTGAACTTAAATTTATTCGTTGGCAAGTTATAACTGCTCAAAGTTGGGTGGTTTTAGAAGGTTTGTAAGTGTTATACATACATACTAATCAGCACCATCAAAAGAAGGATTTTTATTGGTGGTAATTAATTGTTTTCAGCTGCATTTTATATCCATAACAGAGTACGAGCTTTGTGCAAGACTTACAATTTAAATGGTTTAAATTATAATAGCTACAAAGCGCAATAATTATCAATCGTAGATTCAACGGTATAAAATTTATTACTATTATAGCTACTGGTCTTTGGTCTTTGAAAATAAAAAGAACTAGTTTCGACGGTGATGATTAGTATGTATGTATAGCACATAAAAATCTTCTAAAAACACCCAACTTTGAGCAATTATAACTCAGGAATAGAATAACAAAAGTTGAAAATGTTAACGTGGGAAATGTATAAAAAAAAACTTTATTGATTTATGCAATTATTAATATTTAAATTCTGAACGGAGTACGGAATGTATTGATTTTACAATGATATGTGTTTTTTTTTACACCATAACTTGTCAAAATAATGATTCAATTTAAAACTTCAAGGGTGGTTAGTTTCCGATGGCAAATTGAATATCCTTAGTGCATTAAGGAAGTCAAAAGTAAAAAATTTCCAATAGTCATCTAAAAAAAAAAATCGGGAAAAACAAAAAAAAAGTAACGGAAAAACGGGAATTTTTACGCTAAACCAGTTTTCGACCAAATCGATTTTTTTATATGGCTGTAACTCAAAAACTAATCACTTTAAATACTTAAAATTTGCACCACATGTTTATATTATGGCTATTAATACATGGCTAAATTTTCAAAATATTTTGATTTTTTTGAGCTATTTATAAAGTATATACTAAATCATGTTGGCACACTTATGAATATTGGATATACATCAATAAAAATTCAAAAGAAATAATATTATTTTTAATTTATTGTACAATATTATAAATTATAATTGATATGGTTTTAGGGTTTACTTCAAATAATTAAATAAAAATTAACTTAATATACCATTTACTAGTTATTTTATAATTTATATTATAGTATTTATACTCAGTGCTATAGGTAGTAGGATATTCGTGCATGCATTGCCTAATGACCTATAAACCTCAAATTGATATATTATGTTAAGTATCGGGTTATATCATTTACATTTAAAAATAAATATAATTATGAGATGATGAGAGTCTATAGTTAGACTTTTTAAAGAAAATGAATAAAAAATGGTGGTTAAGAGTGTTACGCTATATAGTAGGTATCGAGTATTCGAGTGAATATTGCCACATCGGAGTAGGTAACTATAAATTATAATGGATGTATTAAATTTGAATGCAATGATAGGTATCATTTTTCACGAAAAATGATTCTGAAAGGAGATGATTGGTCAGCCTAGGATATTTTTTCACTGGGTGGTGAAAAATATGGTTTATATTTTAACGACCTGAATAGCCTAAAATTGAATCATGTACACAAAATGCCGATTCAAACATCTAGTGTATGTTTCAAGTTTCAACGACTAGTAATTTTTAACTACTATAGTATAAAAAAAATCTAAAATTATTTGATAGTAAACCGTTATTTTAAGTGTGCATTTTTGATTTCGTAAAAGTTTAAGCTTTAGATTTAGTTGTTTTCATTGGTCAATGCTCAACTTCTTTTATAATTATTGTAAGTAAAAATTATGAAAAATCTTCAATTAAATTTTTAATTCTTAGCTAATTATACAAATTTTTTTATAAATTTTAAGCTACGAGTACCTACATATTTTAATAATGATATTAAAAAATACGTTGATTAATTTTAAGAGATTATCTTTTTATCATATGAACATATTTCCATAATTTTACAGTATTTATAGTAAATAATATATTATGTATATACTATACTAATTAAATACTACTATTAGTATAATTAACTACCAAATATACTTCTCTAGTTTAATATAAAAATGCGACTTAAATTTAAGTTGAACAAACCACATTAGGTACATCGAGCAGTCGTGATAGGCACTACACTAGAAACTTATTTTTCTGTAGAGCGCTAGATCTCCAAATTTCTTATTGGGTGTAAACCATTTCAACTCAAATAATAGAACATGTATTGGTAGGTACATGCAATATAAATAATAATTGATTAAAATATGAAAAACAATGTTATTTTTTATGTACACAAAAAACATATTTTAATATAACAAAGGTAATAATTTTTATAACAAAACAAAAGACATTTTTGTAACAAAACAAATAGAGGTATAAAATAACCAAAAAACGCTTAAAAACTATTGTGACAGGTCCAGATGGAAAAAAAAAATTCAAGATGTCTGCAGACTTATAACGTTGTGCACTTGGACGGGGTATAACGGCGGTAGCGGGCGATGACGGAAACTCAGGTGCAATGGCTGGGATGGATAGCGGCCGGCCGCTCGTGCTCAGCCGACGGGATACCGGGGCAAAAATTCGGGGTGAACCACCGCACTGGTCCGTGTGTCCGATATGTAGTTTTTGCCCAGGTGCCCTGGCGGTCGAGTTCGAACTACCGGCAGCCGCCGATGCCGCAAGACCGGATGCACCAGATAGGAAACGCCGGTGCACGGTGTCGCAGACATCCGTCTTTAGGTTTTCTTCTGCTTATTTCTATCTATCTGAACGTCTGTCAAAAAAAACTCTGTTATCCTCTGCTAATCAATATCACGTAAATCTAGCTTTACACATCCACAGCAAACTGTCCTGAAGGCTCTACGTACATCACTCCGAACGACAGACAGAAACCGATGTCTTTTTTGTTGTCATCGCACTGTCTCATCGTCTAAGCCAAAGATAAAGGCTACCACTCTATCGTCACAATTGTACGGATGCTCCTCTACCGCCTCTGGGGTTATGGGTCGGAACCAATAATTTACATTTAACACAATTTAAGACAATGTAAATCCACTTTCATTTTTTATTTGTTTATTTACAGAAGCATATTCAATATTCTCATTATTAGTTTATTGTGTAACTTATTTCATATTAACCGAGTTAACTGTTGGTCTTAACATGTCAGCTGGATTGTTTTTACCTTCGTTATTGATCGGAGCTGCTTGGGGACGTATGCAAGCAAAGTTATTCATTATTAATAACTTAAGCAAGGTTAGAATTAAAATGTAAAATCTTTAAATGATTATATTATAAAAAAAATAATATAAATAATGTACGTGTTATTTACTTATTGTACTTCTATAAAAAAAATGTTTGTTAAATACTAGATATTAAACAGAATCTAGAATGAGAATAATACGTATGTAATATAAATATATAAAAATATAAATGCATTTTAAATTTAATACGCCTATTATATTTTAACATTATTACAAGCAAAAAACTACATGTATTTAAGTATGGACAATGTACGCATTATAATATATTAAAATTATTAATATCGAATACCTATTGAACAGTAATAATAACATTAAAGAATTATTTTTTATACCAGATTCTATTTTTTTTTTTTTTAAAAAAAAAGCTCTTAATGTTATTAATTCGTATTATTGTTATAATTTGTTTATTTTTCAATATCTATAATAAAAAGCAATGTATATACTGTATGTGTGTGTAAACGATACACAGCTAAGTCTACTGTTTTGAAATTTGGTTCATAGATAATTATTACATGAGAAAAAGAATATAGAACCAATATTAAAAATTTTTAAAAAGTGCTAATATTGGGAGTTATTGGCAAAAACCTCATTAAAAACAAATATTCTTTTATCGATATAAGATTATACAAATAAAATAGTACTTATATATTTTTATTTTTATTTTATATTTATTCAAAACCATCTAAATTACTGTGTTAAAAAATATATGTAGGTACCTAATTTACATTTAACAGAATTTAAGACAATGTAAATCCACTTTCATTTTTTATTTGTTTATTTACAGAAGCATATTCAATATTCTCATTATTAGTTTATTGTGTAACTTATTTCATATTAACCGAGTTAACTGTTGGTCTTAACATGTCAGCTGGATTGTTTTTACCTTCGTTATTGATCGGAGCTGCTTGGGGACGTATTGCAAGCAAAGTTATTCATTATTACTCTCCTGGTATTGTAAGTGGTTTTTTAGCAATAATAAAATTAATTAATCAGATGATAAATGAATTATAAGTTAAATTTTAATATACTAATTTTTAAATTTTCCCAGCATAGTAAAAATAAACTGTTGTTACATAACTACATAAGAATATAATATATTACAAAACTAAATAATATGAAATAAATAATAATTAACTATAAACTCATATGAAGTATATTTTTTTAATATTTTAATAACTTTTGAGAATAGGACATTCTAAGGTAATAATTATGTAACTATATATTATTATTCCTTCTTAATTTATAATAAAATTATGATATGTTGTTATTTGAATAAACCTAAGGTGTGAGTTTAAGATTGAAGTGCATTTATTTCTGAATGTTTTAAAAAATTGCTTCCTAATAAAAAATTCGGATCATATAGGCATATACCTAGTTCAAAACATACATAAAATAATCAAACAAATCAAAATATTTTTTTTAGTTAGATTGTTTATACTAACTTGTTAAATTATATGCATATTAATATATTATAAACGATAAGTAGTTTTTCCCGTCGGTAAGCTATAATTTCTAATTTTTAAGCTATAAGTTCCTATAATAAGTTAGTCCTATAGTGATCCTAGAATTATAAAAATACATAGGCATTAGGCACAATTTTTTTTATTAGTATTTGAAGTTTAAATATTGACAAAAAAACGTCAAAATCATGAATATTTGCAAATTATTTTGTAGTTAAAAATGTATAAAAGAATTTTGTATTAAGTAATAGTAGTTAAGGGTTGAAAATGTAATACAAGATTTTCCATAAGTTTGTCTTACAATAATTATAAAAAATGTTAAGCGTTAGCAAAATAAAAAAAATTGTCTTTTGTTTAAATTTTTATGAAATCCAAAATTCATTCTAATAACCATTTACTATCAAATAATTTTAGATTTTTGTTTAGTTAAAAATTACTAGTTGTAGAAACTTGAAACATATATACCAGTTGTTTAAATAGACATTTTTTGTACATGGTTTAATTTTGAGGTGTTCAGGTCATTTAAACATAAACCACCCTTTTCAGGTCCATCAGCCCGAATTCAAATTTTTTACCCCGAACATTTTTTGATAATTACTACCTTATTTGTATTATTTTATAATACAAAAATTAAAATTTATTGTAACACAAGTCTTACCCCCGAAAAAATTTTTTTTTTCGCTGGGCTGACGTCAGCCCAGCACCACAAATTCAAAATTTTCAACTCAGCCAGCCCAGAACCCCGAAAACAATAACACTTTTTTCGGGGGTAAGACTTGTGTTACAAATTCCAATTTTTGCGTTACAAATTGTTTCAAGTTAGGTACTAACTATCTAAAAAGGTTTGAGTTAAAAATGTTTAATTCGGGGTGCCAGGCTGACGGACCTACCTTTTTAACTATCCACTGGAAAACATAACCTAGGCTGACAAATCATTACTGTTCAGAATCGTTTTTCGTATACAATAATACCTATCATTGTATTCAAATTTAAAATATAAATAATAGTGACCTAGTGTATCGCAAAGCGTTACTCACTTGACCACCCTTTTTTTAAGGTTGACCTATTAAATTTATATAAATACTTTTATTGATAACTTATCGTATTCATTACCCTGTTTAAAATTTAAAAAGTATTAGGTTAGGTTAGTATTTTAAGTTATTATATTAAAGCGCCCTATATCATATATTTTCATTAAATCTTTTTATTATTATTATTAAAAATACATAACACTTACAATCTGCACATTAAACAAGATAATAATAAAAAAAATAGATAATTAAGAATAAAATTTAACTTGGTGGCGTTAAAAAACGTGTTTTTAACACGCCACCAAGTTAAATTTTATTCTTAATTATCTATTTTTTTTATTATTATCTTGTTTAATGTGCAGATTGTAAGTGTTATGTATTTTTAATTATAATAATAAAAAGATTTAATGTACCTTATTTAGATACACTAAATATTTCGTAATAAAACAAATTAAAAGTTTCACATCAATGCCAAATGTCGACCTCTGCTTCAATCGGGCATTCATCCAGTTGGCAAAAAAAAAATGTATAAATATACTATAGAGTTTTTTAATACTATTTGACATATTTCATGTCATTAAAACTTAAAACATTTTGGAAACAATTTAAATAAATGTATTATTAACTTGAAGTACAGTTATTATATTTGTTAGTTTATGGTTAATAAAATTGGTATTTTTTTTAACTATGTACCTACTAATTTAAAATTAAAAAAAAAAAACCTCAACAATTATAACATAGAACATCATAGAAAATCATTGAATATTTATGGATATTTCAAAAACAAAATACATAAAAATTATGAATGAAGATTGATAATATTTAAAAATATATGTACAATGTATCTACTATTTTTTTTTAAACAATTTAAAGAAAAATTAAAAATGTATCAGTAGATTACAAAAGAGATGATAATTAATGATAATTATGGCAATAATTTATAGGTTATTTTTAGATATGCAGTTTAAATAAATAATGTTGATAAATACCTCACGATTATGATTCATACATCCAACTCCGCTCATAAATTTCGGCTTATGCCAATGATAATTTAAAACATGCGTTGTACATTTATAGTTATCAATTGCATTATTCTAATGAAAAAAAATATATATATAAACACATAAATAATGTAAATTTCGTCAATAACACTATAAATATAAATAATGTATTATAAACTTGCCATTTTATTTTATTTTAAATATAATTAATATGAGTTTACATCAATATTAACATAAGTTATTGTTAAAACACTAACAATTGATTTTTTAATGATTTGTATAATTATCGGTAGCGATGTAACACACTGAATGCAGTCGTTCTATTGGCACCAAAATTTATCACACAACGTCTACCAATGACATTTTTTTGTGACTTATAAAAGGTTTCGTCACAATGGTTATGATTGTATTTTCTATATAGTTTTATTAGAGTTTTAATACAATTCTAAATCATAGAAACCGTTTAAAAATACACTCAAATTATTGTTAAATTAATTATTTTTAGTATTCAATATTTATATATATATATATATATAAAATATATTAAAATATAAATAAATATATGTTTATATTAAATATTTTGATGTTTTTTTTAAATATAAAATATATAAAAAGGGTAGACAAGTGGATACCGATACCGCTTTGCTAAACAGTAGGTTAGGTTATGATGTGTTAATATTGAATTCAATGATACCTATAATAGGAATCATTAAATAAAATAAATATGAATAAAGATTATGAGCACAGACGATCTATGAACTTATATCACTAAGTAAATTTCATGATATATTTTATGACATTTATATTCAAGTAATTTATTTTACTATTGTAGTATTGTGGTAATTCGTTTTAAATTTTGTCGAAATTCTAACTTTAGACACTTGTAAAAAAAAATCGTGACTATAAATATTTGATATTTTTTAATTGGTAATTGAACGAAGTATTGACGTCCTACGAATATTAAATTTTAATAACAATCGAATAGTCAATTTGTCAAAAACTGCATAAAAATTTCAAAATTCGAGTTTTTTCGTCACTTTTTTGTGGTTTTCCCCTACCCTTTTCAATTTCTGGAAATTTATTACTTACTTTTAACTTCTATAATACACAAATAATAATTAATTTTCCACTGGAAACCACTTCTGAAGTTTTAAATTGAAACATTATTTCGACAAATTATGTAAAACCAAAAAAAAAAAAACACATTATTATAGAATCTTTATACCTATTCATATTCATCATTCCGTTCAGAATCTAAAAGGTTTACTAAAAATTCACATTACTTAATTATTTATTTTTTATGATCGTTTGAAATTTTTACAATATTGAATATTCACCTGTATAATAACTTTTTAAAGTCAAACGATTTTTGTCTAGAGACAGTCTATGACCTTATATTACAATATAAGTGTATATTTCGTAGTATATTTTATGATATTGCTTATAATACTTGTATCAATAGATTGATATCATTTTACCGAAAACATTGTATTTATTTTAAGTATTTAATTATTATAGTATTTATAAATAATAATAATATATACTCAACACTCGTATACATATAATCTCAACCGTCTCAATATGACAGCTAGTGCCTCACTTCCCAAATCAAATACTCAACCCATTAATTTGCAAATTGCTATACACCCTACATCGATTACTGATATATTTTGTTCTATTCTGCCCACAAAATAATTAACTGCTAGCCTTTCTTCGTCCATAAAGTCAAAATTTATTGTTGGTTCTCAAAAATACTCATCTTCCAAGCTGTCATCAGTACCGGTGCGAAAGCATGTTGATATTTTTGTCTCAAGGCTTGATCCATGTGTTACAACTACCTTGTTAGAATCAGAATTCTTCAAGGGTTACTCTGACGTGACAATCAACAAAATGGTTACAAGACACCCATCATACTCTTCTTTCCATGTACGCTTACCCTCAGAAAAGCTTAATATTGTCTTCGACCCTAAATTCTGGCTTAATGGAGTAATTGTCAAACTTTTTGGAGTCGTCGTACTCCCGAGATGATTCAAAACACCACTCAAAAAACTAGTATCTTCGTGTTCGTCTATCAGTCTTCCTCTTATTAATATACACGTTAATAATAACAATAGTAATGATTATTGTTTATGTAGTGATTTAGTGATTTATTTATTTGTAACTATATTATCTTAGGATTTTATCAAAATGTTCACGGTCTAAAAACCAAACTATGTATTTTCAAATGTAATGTTGTTATTTTTGATTATGTGTTTATCTGTCTCACTGAAACATATTGGCTATGTGACAGTTTCCATGATAGTGAGCTGGGTCTTCCCAACTATACTATTTATAGATGTGTAACGTGCCACGTACAAGCAGTAGAATGATGTAGTATCGGATAGGTTGTTGTAAAAAATGAAAACTCTTGAAATATTTTCAAAGTGTTTTTTATTGAAAATTATTCTAAGTCCAATAAATTAAATAATTAAACTTGTGAAAAATATTCTAAGTTCAAATGACAAAACTATTGATCTGGGTGACGTGAAGGTGCTTGCTCTAACTCTGGTGGATCACGTCTGAAATGTGCCTAATCTGGGCCCCCTTATATATCGTCCAGGGACTCCCGCGGGTTAGGTTAGGTTAGGTTAAAATTTCAAGTATTTACAGTAAATAGTTTTTGAATTACAACTATAAAAAAAAAAAATCAATTTTTTCAAGAACTGGTTTTGCGTTAAAATCCTCTCGATTTTTTTGAATCTAACCTAACCTGAAAATTCTTAGCTTACTTCTGACCTCTTTAATGCTAAATGCGCCAAGGATCTTCACTTGCTATCAGAAACCACCACCTAAGTTTGAATTTGAAGCATGATTTCGACAAGTAATGCTGTAATCAGACACAAGAACAAAAAAAAAAAACACACATCATTGAAAAATCAATACTTTCATCACTTCGTTCAGAATCTAAAATAATATTAGACTTTGACTAGTACGAAATAGATTTACCGTTGTGTTGACTGTGTGGTACGTCGTATAATAGTTATCGCCAAATATTTATCACGCGGTAAATCCTCCAGCTGCACTAACAGGTATGCAGATATTATAGATTTTATACAATATAAATATATATATATATATTGGTAAAGTTGAGAACCGATCGTAATATCGCGAATTCAGCCCACTTCATACTCGCCCCTTGACCATTTACCAGCTCACTCCACAGTAGGTATATAGTAATCCAGAAGTTATAATCCTTTCGAGATTATTTCAAAGGGTGCGGTAGTATAAGTACGAGCGTATTCCGGAACATTATGATAAATTTATGTTTGCAGTATTACGTACTTACATACATACACAAACATACTATATTATATACAGGGTGACTATTTTAAAGTTCTATAAAACTGTCAATTTTGACTAGCAATTATGATTTTACATTGTTAAATAGTTTAATACATAGGTATTAAGTAAGTTAAAATTAACAAGCTTGATTATTTGAAAAAAAAAATCAAAATATTTCCATTAACAATTGAGTAATGATAATTTATTATTGAGAAAAATTAATAATTTGATCATATTTACGTGGATATTGAATTAATTTTCAAACTATAATTCCGAATTAATCATTGTTTGCATCTATTATTGACAATTATTGATTAAATAATGCATATTTATTATTAAATGATATGATAAATTCTATAATTGAAAAATAAAGTATTAATATATTTTGGTCCTTAATAGGTGTTGAATTATTATTATGAGGTGTGTGATGCTGATTTTATTAGATAGATAATTAAAAATTAGATTTTCACCGATTGTTATAACCGGACTCCTAACCTAACCTAATTATTAAAGGTGCATTGACGTTTTCTGGTGTTCTAATACGAGAAGTTTAAAACGCGGTAAATAAATGAAATATTATTGCAATAAAAATATTATAATATATGAAAATATGAATAAGTACAGAATTTCAAACAGAAATCCGACCGACGATAAAATGTATGACAATATTGCGCGTTGTTAAGATGATCGTCCTGTATAAATACATATGTATTATAGGTATATATAAAGGTATTTCTCACATGGTATAATATATATATACACACAATCGCATTTCGGTTTGTAGAGGCAATCGAACGGTATGCGGTGATTGGTGGAGGGGGTACGAGAAATAAATGCTGGTATTACGAGTTTTTTTTTCTCTCGTACTTTTTCTCATTTTTTCTCTCTTGCCGCTATGTACATAGGTTCTCTTGCATCCGCATCCACTGCCGATAATGCCGGAAATCTGTAAAGTTTCACGGTTCGCTAGAATCGCTGCGATCGTTTTCTAGTTTGCGCGATGATATCGCGTAAATGTCCACCGAAAAGCAGCGCTACACACACACACACACACACACACACCACACACACACACACACACACACACATACACATACCCGCTCGTTCAAGTTAACCCCGTCGGCCGCGGCGGCAGGGTCGATGTAGTCGTCGTCATCGCCGTCGTCGTCGCCACCGCCGCAGGCACACATTGGTGAATTCAGTGTCGTGTCGCGTGCACTGCAAACAGGATATAATTCGTTCACCACGTAAAAACGCGTGATCCACCTCCGTCGTTTCCGCCGTTGCGAGCGTATTTACACCACAATAATATACTATTTCCATATAAATATAATATTGAAATGTTATTGCTTTTCCGTTATTTCGTCCACCCCGCGCACGCAGAGTACAACAACAATAGTTATATTAAAATATATTAAAATTTAAAAGGTGTAAAATATATTTCAATATTGTTAAGAAAAAATTATTTATTTAAAATATCCTCAAATATTCGTTTATTTTTAAGCCATATCCCGCATTACTATCGGTCGTAATACTCGTACGCTACGGTTATCGTCGAGATCAGAATTTTATCGAGTCGTCTTAACACGGAGCCATTGTCTGTAGGTACAAAATTTTCCAATACCACATTTTATATTATTATACCTATAACTTCTTTGTATTTGAATGATGATTATAGACTATAGAGTTGTATGTCTTACACCTAAATAGTTACATAATATTATTTTTAGGAATATGCGTTTAATAACTTTTTTTTGAAACTTGGTGTACACTTAAGAGTTAAATATAGATTATTTTTGTTTTATTTATTTTATACAATTCAATTTTCAGTTTTTATTTCCTTAGTCAAAACCTAAATGTACTCAAATGTTATTTTATTTATATTGTTGAATTATTTTGAAATGCTTGATAGTCATTTTGTTAATGCTATTTAAATACTAATAACCCCGCTCAGAATCGCTTTACGGTTTCAGACTAATTTATCATAGTTTCTTAACAAATTACTTTAATAAGAAATCGGCACGGCTTTTTGACACCGAATTAAGCAAATTGATACAAATTTCCAAAACTTATTATTTGGATTCTGTCTTGGTTTTTACTTTTGACTGTAAACGTTATTCATTTAAAATATCAAAATATCTAAGAAAAAATAAGTTTATAAGCTGATGTTGATTGACATTGAGTAAAGTAAAATAAGCATAGTATAATAAATAAATTGTTAGTTTGTTAGTACCGTTACAAACTTATGACCAACTCATAATGATAAATTAATACGTATAATGTCTATTCAATATACAAATCGAATTACCATATTATATAAATTTAGTATATACAAATATGGTTGTCCCAATTATTATAAAATTAGTACTGTTTTCAGTTACTGATGAATGTTTCATACACGAATTGTGTACATTCATTATACGAGTACACCCTAAATACTGCATTATCTAACAAAATGTTCCATGTTATTTTTACTCTGAAAACTAGAAATAATTATGCATATTTAAATTAAGAATTTATAAATATTTTACAGTTTATATTGTATTGTAATTTGAAAATGTATATGAATCAAATTAAATATTCAGTTAGTAATTTAGCTAAAAAATGTTTATAAATATATAATAAGTCCATAAAAAACAAACTGTAATCAAAAAATATATTTTTTAATTTTTAGATAAATAATTATTATGCAACACCTCCAAAATTACTTAAATACACACATTTATAGGTATAATAATATATAGGTATAAGTATTCCTGTCTAATTAACAACTGCTACAAAGCACATACACTTATTATAAAAGATTAAATTTAAATAAATATTATACACACTCGATGTGTATATTATGATACATACATTAATCATATTTTATGATTAAATATTGTATAGGTACAACTAAAAATATGACAATAATATCATACTTTATAGAATGAATTTATCAGTAAAGTTTGTCAAGCATCGAGTTGATTATTATTATACATATGAATTTATTATATTTTGATATACCTACCTACTATCTAACCGAATAGTTTTTAAATAACATAGTAAATCATATTCGGTTCAGTAATAATAAAAAATTATAAATTCACGTACTAAGCTTAAAATTTCAGTATTTGTCAAGGTAATATACTTAGCTTAACATTTTAAAATTATTATTAAATTAACGATATTTTCTAATACTAATTTTTCATGTTCAAAAATTAATTGCAAGAAGAAAAAAATATTTAACCCTATAAAATATACTCGTAATTTGAAATTATTTACGAAATAAAAGTTAAAGAAAGTAATTTTTAAACAGGAAAATAAAATCAGTAGGAATATAAATATGACATTTTAACAAAATAGTTCCAATAAAATGAATATATTTTTCATGTTAATCATTTTTACTGTTATACAAATACATATTATTTTATTTCAAGATAATGTTCGATGTTTAATTTAAAATAATCCTAAAAAGTCAATTCATAAAAATTGAATTTAAAACTGCAGTTTACTTGTTGTTTTTATAAGGTTGTACGTTAAAATATTATAAATACATTGAGGTTATAAACAAATTTTCATAAATATTTTATAAAAATTTTGATTAATAAAAATATATCAAAAAATAATATTAACTGTTAATATAATTACTAATAATAATCTAATAATAACATTTAGTTTTTAATTATGTTTAATTTATAACTTAATAAGTATTAATAGTATCTTATAGCACAACATGTAAATAATTTGCATAGATGGACATTTTATATTTTTTTAATAATGTTAAGTGATGATAACATAATCCAAAATTTTACCTAACCTAACTTTATTTATTGATATATTAACAATTTGTAATTATAAACTAATTAAGATGATAATATTTATTATTGTCAATGTATCTTTTGTTTTCTGCTTATGTAAAATTTATCTATATTGTTTGAATCCATGCGTAATTATTTCTACTTTAAGAGTATTTGAATTTAAGTTAGGTATCTTTAAGCGTAAATCAAATCTTGCAGATTAGCCAAAGTTAAAATGTATCATTAATTTTTATTTTAAATGTTTATTTTCCTCACATGTATAATAAAGCTTTGCATCATTGTTGTTTAATTCTCAAAAAATTTATTTGTTGAAAGGATAAATATAATAAAAATAGAAATCTGACATATAATAGAAATGTATATAGTCTGTAAATGGCATATCTATAAATTAAAAAATGGTTTAAAATTATTCTAGGTTTGATATAATTAAAATTAATTGAAAACAATTATATAATAAGCATCTGTAAAAAATAGTTGTTATAATAATAATATAACCATTAACCATAGTTTGTTATTGAAGCTTATAGTTACAAATATTTGTATACCTGTGTTTATAATTTAAACTTTCTAAAACTATATAAATTATATAACAGATATCAATGATAGACCATAAATAGGATATTGTTAACAATTATTACCTTAGGTATTATACAATTATTTCATAGAAAAAGTAATAGTAATAATATCATTACAATATTATTAGTAATATTCATTACAGAAAATTAAATTTGTAAATAACTGATATTTTTTATATACAAATCTTTTGCTTGTCTGTAATTTATATTTTATTAAAATGTACAATTATATCATTTATTATTAAGTAATTACTAGTTATAATCAATTTTTATTTTTATTAATGGAATTGTTTAGTTTTTTTATAAATTGAGATTTAAAGACTTTAGCACAGTTTTAAAAAATCATTTATTATATTTAATTTATTCAGACTACAGAAAGTTTATTTTTTATTGTTTTTTATTTAATATTTATACATAGAAAAAAAAACTAGAAAAAATGAATAAATAAATATCAATATCAAGACAGTTGTAGGCATGTCTAGAGAAGTTAACCAGCATTGAGACTTCAGTGTGTGTTGTTAATGGGGGTTAGATAGTAGCAGTAGGTTTCAATATTATGTTCGCTTCGGGTGTCTTTTAAGGTCCCCAGAGATAGTGTGGCTATCAAGTTCATGTATTAGTTTAATGACTGTGTATATTGGAATGAAAATGTTTATAGAAAATGTTGTCAATATTTAGAACTGTTTGGATAGATAAGTATTTTTGAAAAGTATCGTTAAAGACATAGTACGGAGCCTTTGTTAAGGAATGGAAAGCCAAAAGTATAAATTAAAAATGTTCCTTTAATATACAGCTTAGATAGTCCAAAATTTTGTAATTTTCTAAACCACGCTTGGTCGAGATCAAAATTATTTTTCTTGTAGAGAAATATTTTCGTTTATTAAGACCAATTAGGTTTTGCATGTTTTCTTTGAGCAATTTAATATGGAATAACCACTTATTTTTTAATTATATTTAAATTTAAATTTAACACTACTTAGCATTATGAATTGTTTGCCCTTTTGGCTAAATATTTTTGTAAGTTTCATATTAAATAAAATATTAAATGACACAGCACGGACTTAGTAGAATTAACACTTGTTTTAGTTATTATAATATTTAGTATATTTCCTTAAAACTTAAAAATAAATTGGAACCTCACAAATCTTAACAATTTGTATCCAACATAGGTTAGGATAGGTTTAATTAAACAATACATGTAGATTGTAGGTATATACCTAATAACACATAGGTATATACTGTATATGATGCATGTATATATGTTATCGTATCGGTAATCGGTATGTATATACTACATAGTATCTAAATATATTTATATAAAATAAATTGCTGGAGTTTGTATTATGTATCTTATGATATTATATGGCCGGGAAATATTCTAAGTTGTGTGCCACAGGTCCATATAGGTTTAAAGAGTACATAAGGAGTTTATTTTTGATATTAAGATATTTTGATGAAAGTAGGGAGGGTAGTTGGAAGGAACTGTTATTTAAGGTGAAGCACTTGAGATAGATATGGGTGCCAAGTTGGACGGAGATATAGGTACAGACCCAGATATCAAACATTTTGAGCAATTAGGAGTAAGTACGTTGTTGAAGTATACGTGGGGGCAGTTTATTTTAGTGTAAATGTGCACTAGATGGATTTTGTTTAGTTAACTTTTATCCCCCATTATTTGTACTAAATGGATTGCAAGTTAGGGTAATTTTGGATAAGATTTGAGGTCGTCACAGGGTCAGAGTGAAGTGCTAAGAGAGCTTTATTATTGAAAAGTTTTCAGTGGTGGTATAAGGGGTAGTGAGATAGTCAAAGATGAAAATATTGCATAGTAAAGGTACTGCAAGCTTGCAACAGCTCCTGGGTTTAGCTTCTGCTACTACAACAATCAGCGTTGATTGATGATATTTCAGACATCATAGATAATCCTGATCTTATATTCAAATAAAATTTAAATAGTTTAAATAATAGATAACACTATGGAGAAAAGATAGATTTTAATTTGAAGAAGATACGTTTGTTACAGACTAGTAGTGGCGTATTTAGGATTTATTTGAGAAGAGATATGACTAAAATAGTTTTTCTCTCTCCACTCGAAATCCATAAAGATTATTATTAGAAGATACTATCAATTAATTATTACTTCATACGTCATACCCAATATATAATACATACAGGGCTTGGATTTTAAAACATAATAAGCAACAAAAAAAGCACACGATTGTTTTAATAATGCAAAAAAGAAACATATTTATTTTTTTAAAAAAGCACGATCAAAAATTAACATGAATTATAGTTATAACAATGAATAAAAAAATTTGAAAAGTTAATTTAAATTAAAAAAAAAAAGAATTATTTACCATGTATTTCCCTAGATTTACAGTAGTGAAACTGACTCTAATGTCCTACAGAATAATTTTATATATAGAAAACAAACTCTCTACATCCACTAAAATGATCGGTGCGTACTTCATATCAGAGATTTCAAATTACAACACTAAATCTTAAATGTTGAAACGATTGATATTGATGTTATAAACATATCGACCGTATAGGTATTGCAGGCTATATGTAAATCGATAATCTATACGTTTAATATATTTAATAAACGAGTCAGTAACGAAAACAATAATTATCCAATATAACCATTTAGTTTGCATTCTGGGTTTTTACATTTCTTATTAATTATTCATTTTTTTTTTTATTACAATAGCATAATTAACATATAAAAATCCATAGCTGGAATAATTTAAAAAAAAAGCAAAAAAAATTGGTTTATTTGGAATCAGAATGACGTGAAACGAATTTATGTATAAAAATTAGATCTCTATCTCATATATATAAAAAATGAAGTACCTATATGCTTTAAAATCTGAGTCCTTATTATATATGTTCATAGTAAGTTCAAAAATCTTATAATTATAACATAAAACATATTAAATAATGAATCATTTATTTATTTATCATTTACAAAATAAACTATAGATATCCTTCTAGTTTTTTAGCTATTTCTTCAACATTCAATCTTATATTATTATGAATGTAAAGCTTTGTAAGTCCATTCAATCTGGACTAAAATTAAAATAATATTCAACGTTTAAATAATTAATTAATATAACAAATATTTCATTAGTGAATAGGGAATATTACCTCCTTCATAGAGTTTCTTAAACATGTTTTTAATATTTTAATACAAGCTAATTCAGTGATATAAGCTAAAAAAAAAGATAAAGGGGTGTCAATATATCTTTCTCATCTCCCCTCGTAAATACGCCACTGTAGACTAGATCAAAGGCTTGAGCTACATCTAGGAAGGTGTCAATTATGAATATTTTAACTAATTCAGTTTAAAATGTTTACAAAAAAGTATATTGTTATTAATTAAAACACTATAAGTTACTTAATTTATTTTTTTTTAACATTTATTGTTGAATAAAATATTCTCTTACGCTTATGAATATTTTAGAAATTTTAACATTAACTGTCCCTTTAAAGTACCGAGTAAATGAACACACTAATCAAAAAATAGATACACAAAAAACTTTTGAAATAGGTACTCTTGCTGCTAGTATTTTTTTTTTTTTTTAATAAATTATTTTTTTAATTTAGAATTATATGTATGTTCGTTATTCATAAAATGAAATGTTAAGTAAAATAAATTTTTCTATAGATTTTCTAATAGAATTTAAGTTTATTGTTCCATATAGAAAATATATGAATAATTATAACACGTTTATAAATTTATTTAATTTGAATAGGTAAATAAAACATAATGATTTTTAATACCTATACATCACTTTTTCAGTTTGGAGTTTTGTATTTGTAATGTCAATACACATTTACTGTACGGGATCTTGAGACGTCTTCATTCAGTTCATTCAATGGATATAATGCATTTGTCAACTTCTGTAGTATCTATCGATAAAACAACATCTTCTTAAAGTACGATTAAAAAACACATTGATAATGAAAACGTGCTCCAGTCTGCTTGGTGTACTAAGCTGTTGGTACATACTTACGTCGGAAATGGTACAATCTGATTTTGGTACTTCTACAAAAGGTTAATAATGCGAACGCAATTAATATTTATTAAAAAGTAGAATAGTCAAACAATAATACTTATTTTTAATGTTACCGTACTTAATACATCAATTAATCGGAGTGAAATATTTATAGTAATTTTAACTTTTATTTACTATAATATAACAGATAAGGAAATGCAATTTTCAAGTATTAAGTGGAAAATAAAACTAAAAGAAGGCAGGCAAGTGAGTACAGCTTTGTTTTATATTAGGTGTCGAGTGGGTCACTATCATAGTTGTGTTATTTTTGAATTCAATAATATAGCCTAAGTTAGGTTAGCCTAATATAACCTAACCTAACAATATTATATACAATAAACGATGCTGCGTGAAGACAGTAGGTCATTTTATATCATTAAATGTATGTTTTGATATAGCTCTTAAATTTATTTCACTTTTAGTATTATGGTAAGTTAATAAGTTTTTTCCCAAAAATAGTAAATTTATTCGATTTTATTACAAAAATATGTTTATTTATTCCATATTTTTAATTTTTTCAATTTATAAGTATATAATTCAAAATTGAAGAACATTTTTCTGTAAATACTGTAAACAATAAAAATAGATTTATATTTCATAGCATAAATAGATATCATCTAAAAAGAATTCAAACATTCCATTGCATATAGTAAATTTCATAATAATATAATAAGCAATAACAATACATAACAATAGTTTTAGTTTTTCTTGAATAGGTACAGAATAGGAAAACATCATTATTTATCTTTAAATAAGTAATTTTAAGTTGTTTTAACTATTTTGTGATTAGAAATTTATATTAACTTTTATTTTGTATCAAATGTTTAAAAATTTAATACAAGATTTTTTATAAGTAGTTCATATTGAAACCATAAAATCTAATAAATACATAAAATCAATTATTTTTTAAAAGACATTTTCAGTTCAAATTTCTACGAAATCATTTATTTAAAAGTTAGGTTAACTAATTAAAGGTTAGGTTAGTTAATTTTGTAGATGAAAATTCATAAATTTTCCTTCAAATAGCTATAGAGAAAGACGAAACATCATTATAGGAAAAATTGTATGTGCGTACCTATATGAATTTTAAATTTTTACGAAATCGCGTAACGATATAACGATTTATCTTCAAACGAACTTCAATAGGTACTTGTTATAATTCAAAAAGTATAAGTCGTAGATACTTGAAAATTTCACAAGTTATTTAGAATGGCAATATTAGCATTTCTATACATGATTTAATTTTTAAAATAATGCTATTTATAGGCAATAAGATATTCTTTTTTGTTTTTTATTTTTTTTTTGTTTTATAAATACCAATAACATATTTTTGGCCGAATTAAAATACTTCCGAAAATTTAATACAAAGTTTCTTATAAGTTAGTCTTATAGTGATTCAAAAATTATAAGAATACATAGACACAATTTTTTTTTATTAGCATTTTAAGTTCAAATATTGACAAAAATCCGTCAAAATCATGAATATTTCCAAATTATTTTGTAGGTATAATTCATAAAAAATTTTGTATAAGTAGCTAAGGGTTGAAAATTTAATACAATATTTTCCATAAGTTTGGCTTACAATAATTATAAAAAAAACTTAAATTTTGGTGTATTCAGGCCATTAAAACATAAATCACCTTTTTCACTAACCGCTGGAAATTAAATCTTAGGCTGATAAATCATCTTCGTTCAGAATTGTTTTTGTATACAATGATACCTATCATTAGATTCAAATTTAACACTCCTGTAATACATAATAGTGATCCATACGGCACTTAATGTACTTAATGACTGATGACTGACTTTTTTTTTATTTATTATAATTTTTGTAAAATGTGTGTGTATATTATATTATTATAAATTTTATTATATGCAATGACACTTTTGGTGATTGGTAATTGTCCCACATTTTATCTACCTGCTTCGTATTAACTATTTGTTTACCTTTTACTACCTGTAAATTAAATATATATTTTAAAAGTGTATCCGAAGATTGGATTATGTGTCTATCGACCAAGTATCCAAAAGTTACGTAATAAGTATAACACTGTAATATCACCTCGTATAATATTATATTTATTAAAGGCGCCACATATAATGAATAAAATAATAACACACTAAAATGCCAAACATACAATATAAAATATTAAAAATAAAGATAGATAATATATAAATATTAATGAGCTGATCACTCGCACAAATTTCATAACGGCAGCGGACGCAAAACGACTGTGTAAAATAATAATTAATACAAAAATATAAATAATATAATTAATAATGTCTTTACGATAATCGCGACAACTTATTTATATTTATAAATATAAAACATTATGTAACGAATACGTTAATAATATTATGTAATAAAAACTTTATAATTAAAATATATATAATATAAAATAAATAATAATTAATAATTCCCCGCATATGTTATATTTTATTATTTTTTTAAATAATACCATACAGATTTTACAAAGTTAATAAAAAACAGGTTACATAAAATTAGTCAACTAGTTGTAAATATTTTTTTCTAATACATACTAATATAACAACACTTTAAATAATATAATACAGATTTTATAAATTCAAATCTGTTTTCTCCTTCTTCATATTTTTTAATTTCATTAAAAATATCATTTTTTCGAATTAAAGTTCATTTTTTCCTGTTTTTAAAACTCCTATACGCTTTAATTTTAATATAAACTTCTGATTGAACTCACAATAAAACATTTTAAAAATTATGAAATTTATGTGGGACATATTATATATTAAATATTATTTTATTAAAATTTATTGGTGTCCAATTACAGGATACAATAATAAAAATTAATGGAGATAATGGATCAACCAAGGGTCTACAGGTTTTATAAAATATGTAGAACAGTACTGGACCAATTATTATTGTACAACTTTTAAAATGGTTAATTGTGGGCTAGTTCCTGGGCGCTCTCATTTTTGATTTAGTTGTATTATGAATCAATTTTTACCGTTTTACGGTGTTTATAGAAATATATTCTTAAATTTTGAGTTATACGGATAAGTTGATATAATATGGCATAACGTTTAAATACATATTATTATTGTTATGTTAAAATATTAAATACTATTAAATAATAATATAATAAATCTAGTATTTTTGGAAAAAAAAATTATCAGCCTACTATTATACTAAAAATAAAAAAATGACTGTAAGCACTATATCAGAAAAAGATATTATCATAAAATACATTTAATGATATCATATAGGATGACAATCCATCTCCGTTCAGAACCGTATTTTGTATAAAATTAGGTATATATCATTGAATTCAAATTTAAAACAACCATAATAGTGCGTTACTCAACATGTAATATACTGTAAAATAGTATCCACTTGCCTACTTCAAAAAAAATAAATAAATAAATAAATAAATTTGAGATAAAAGTAGTTATTTTATGGTTGAATATTGAATGTCGTAAAAATAAAAACCTTATCGAAATGCTCATAAATAATTATTTTGCTTGCCTATGTAGAATTTTATATATTAACTATAATATATAAACTTATATTAACTTATAAAAAACCATGTATTAAATTTTCAAATCTTAGGTATAAAAACAAAAAAAATTTAAATGTGTAATTACAAAATATTATCAAGTCTAACTTTAAACACTTATAAAAAAATATTGAGACAATAGATTTTCTATGTATTTCAACTAAAAAACACAATGATTATGAGGAGCTTTGTTTTAAGTTTTCAATCATTTCTACCAAATTGATAATTTTTAATCAATATTTATAAAAAAAAATTAATCGAAATATTTTGGAAATAAAAAAAAAATATAATTTAAACGTTTGTTGAACAATTTTATCTAACTAGGTACGGTTATTCCTTTTCAATTTACATCAAAAAACCAAAATCGATTTTTTTTTCAAAAATTTGATTAAAAAAAAGTTGTCATGTTTCTTAAAATTTTCTTTTTGTTTTTTACTGATTATAAATAAAAGTACTGAGAATTATTTTTGAAAATTTCATATACAGTTTTTCATAAACAAATTATTTACTAATTTGTAAATATCATAATGTATTTTATAAGCATTTACATTTATCAAATTTTAAAAATTGTTTTATAATAAATTAACATATTTAACTAATGATATATTTTTTTCCTTAATTTTTATTTGTTTATCCCGATTATTTTTTAAAAAAAATACTGTGAACTTTTAATTTTGAACCCTCTAAAGTAGAAGCTAAATCAAATTTACAAAACACACAAACAATTGTAAAATCAACATATTCATCGCTCTGTTCAGAATCTTGAATTAAATTCAAAATAAACTATTTGTCTACATCAGACGTATGCTTAATATAATACGCCTATTATTATAGTATATAGTATATACAATCTGCTGTTGATCAATAATTCGTATAATAACAATTAGGTATGGGAGTTTCATAAGAATCGTAAAATATTTAAATATTTCTGTCATTTTTGTTAAATGTATTATGTTTAATCACTATTAATATTATTAGAGGTAATAAAAATATTAAAGAAAATATAATTCTCATTACAAAATACAACATTATTTACTGATATTATAATTTATTTAATATATTGTTATAGTAGAATATTTTATTTACTTTACCTACTTTATTTACACTCATCTTTCAATATCTTTAATATACTCGTATATTACTTTACAAATATTATAAATGTTTTTAAATAATAAAATTATTACTTTTTAGTTTGAATGTTAAACAAAGCGTAAATATTAAAATCATTTTATACATTGTTCCACTAAATTCAGTACCAACAATTTTTACAAAAAAATAAAACTTATAAATTAGTTTCATAAAAAATATTGTTCCCTTTTCAGACCATGTTTATGCGAAACGACCTTTTGCAACTGGAAGTTTATTAACTTCCTGGCCCTTTCATTTAATTTATGGTCTCAAATATATATAAATATATTCTCATTGGCTATAACAACTGAACGTATTCCGGATTACTAAATAGAGATTTGTAAAAACAAAAAGAGTACTACTAATAATGATAAAAATACAAAAGCGTTCATTTATATTTGTTTGAACTGTTCTAAATAATTTATTACATTTATGTTGATAATATATACATACTATTATACTACAATACATGAATTATATTCCTATACACATTTCGACACCTAGTACTCATATTAAACAAAATTGATGAACTGAATATACATTTCCTTAAACGTTTTATACGCTAGTAAATTACACAACATTATTATAAAAGATGTTTTATTTATCTAGTATAACAAATTATATCATTAAATTTTTAACTATGCATTTTTCAAGTTAAAAATTTTTAAAACATATATTATTAAAGGACTATAATTATAGTTAAATAATCTACAGCTAGCGCAGTTTACTAATTGAAGTCCGTAAATATAAACATTTTATCTATGTTTTAAGTAATTCTTTAATATTATTATTATATTATGATCATTGATCAATGATCATATTATACTATGCTTTAGTCTTTAAAAAAAAAATGTACAACTTAATTTTCTAATCTAACAAATTACAGATTATTATTTTATTTTTTTCATAAATTCTTTCTAATTGTTTTAATACGATTAATATTCTTATAATATAACTTAACTACATTTTGTTAAGATAATTATTTTAGAAAATATTAAAAATATATTTAACTGAATCTTATCGAACGACGAATATTATATAGTGGATATTTATTTAGAAATCATAGCACGTTATATAGGGAAATTTACAACCTACATAAATGTTTTCAATAAAAAAAAAGAAACAAGTATAATAGTAAACTATAGAGTATGTCAACATTTTTTCATATGCATAAATAAATTAGTTTTGTGTAAAGGTAGGTATTTTATCGTTTGCTGTTAAGAAATATTTGTCGAAAAAAAATAATTATTTTAATATTAAAAATAAATTATCTTTAATAAATTATACAAAATAAAAATTTAATTATAGCATCATATTTATGTGTATAATATCAAAAACGTCAAGGCTATACTATACTCAACATTAACATTTCAGTTGAGTTTAATAAATATTTTAACATTATAACACTAATTTATACCTAACATATATTAAAAAACCTAACCTAACCTAGGTACTTCTATCGTGTTAATCAATGATATCATTAGTGAATAGTGATTGTGCAATGCATCTAGTCAGATATATGATTGATAGATGATAGACTTTTCAATAAATTATCGTGGATAAGATCATAAATTAAGGTTTACAATATTATAATAACAAGTAAAACTTAATTGTTGATCCAGTCTGTTATTGTATAGATTTTTCAGTGCATTGTGTAAATTATTTTCACTTTTCCAAAAATTCATAGAAATTATATAGCTGATGAATATTTAAAAAAAAATATAAATTATGATTAAAATGAAGATTTTATTTCGGGAAATTAAAATTTATACAATTTAAAACTAAACTTGAATAATAACATGATATAGTCAGCGGCCATATTTAAATTTCTTAAATAAATAAACAAAATCAAAGTTTATTTGTGATATATTTTATTTCTTATTCGTATTTTTACGTTTTATTATAAGAGGTAAAAATCCAGATTGCTAATATGGTTGGGTAGAACGCTAGTGATCAAATCGACTGTGAAATTGGACAACATAGTAGTATATGTTTTTCTTCCGGTTCACATCCCAATTTTCACGAAGAATAGTTAAAATATAGTATACGTTATTCAATAAATATTTTAGTCATTGTTATTTTGTTTTGAACAATGAGTGTTGTCCGTAATATTACGAAACTTATCCCATTCTAAAACATTGATATAGCATTCAATAAAATAATGGTTTAACTGTATAATAGACGTTATATTACAGTCAAATTTTATTTATTATAATTATTTTCGTATAGCCTTTATTAAATTCAATATAATTATGATATACTATTAATAGCTAAAAGGTTATATTTATTTATTATAAAATATAATAAGGAAAAAAATTATTTAGTAATGTAAAATGTGAAAATTGTACAATATGGTTTTGTATTACCTTTAATTATACGAGAAAGTTACTATAATATACAATAAATTTACTTGTTTAGCTTTGAATTTAATAAGATCAAGTATATGAATAAAATACTTATTATGTTTGTATTAAAATGTATATATGATGTTTTCTTTGATAAAGAACCAAGAAGAAATGATAAATCAGAATCCATTAAAAAATATTTAACCCAATTTAGGTAAATTATATTGATGTTTGAATTTTTAAGTGAAATAAATTAAATGGAGATTAGAATTTAATATAAGAAATTTTTAATTATTATATTTGGAAGAAAAATCTATACAGTTTATCACACATTTTAAATTATTTCTTAGTTTGAAAAGTTGATAATTATAAAAAAATAAGTATCATAAATTTAAAAATGAGTCTTATAATTTTAGCTGTAGGCAATAGTACACTTATTTCAGATAGGTACTCTTTAACGTTACAACAAGATATCGAATGCCTACCATTTATTGCCCATAAGCTAATAATAAATGTAACATTGCATTGCTAGTTACATTGTATATTTATTATTCATAATAAGTATAGGCACTATATAATATGCTTAGTATAGGTTAAAATAATAATAATAACTAGCAATAAATCCAAATAAGTATAATATAAACCTGTATATAATTTCAAACTAACACTAAAAGGTAACGACTTAATTATGCTGTTCCCATTTAAATTTAATTAATATTTTAGTTTGTGAGTAGAGTTATAAATGTATTACTTTTACAATTATGTGTCAAATGTATTTTTATTTATTTGTTTGTATAGATATTTTGGAACAATAAGAATGCATAAATTTTCAACTTTGAAAGTGGTTTATGCCTTATGGTGAAAAAGTGTGGAATCTAATTATTAATAATTAACCTCTTATGGTCAAAAGTAAATTATTCCCGGTACTTTTTAAAATAATAGAAAAAAATATAAATCAATTTTTTGGTTCCATTTCTGATCAAAAATTAAATATTCTTAGTGAGTTTTTTAATTTTAGAAATAATTATAAAAAAATAAAAATAAAATTATGGAATGAAACAATATTTACATAATACAAAATTGATTTTGTTCTTTTGTTGTAATTTTAAAATTAATAATTATGGGCTCTATTTCAAATACTATAATAAACTCAGTCGACAGGCTTCTGCGTATGGCAGTGGCAGTGGCAGAGGGTGTTAACACGAGCGTATACCACACTCTCAAAACTCGAAAATGTCACTTTATTATTCCGATAACCACTTGCAGTTTCATAATATCAATACAGAAAAAATTGTTCAGCCACAGTAGATCATTTAAAATAAAAACTATCGACGAAATTCAATGAAAACCTATTTAATGTAGTGTAGACGTATAGTCTAACCAAACCAAACAAAATCAGTATCCAATAGAGATTATTCTTATTTGAGACAGAGTATAGAGATTTCAAATTCTCACCGAAAATTCATTAAAGCATTTTCTATTTTTTTTTAAAACAGCTCTTTTTGTGCTATTTATAGATATTGAAATTGTTCTATTAATTAACCTTTTTTTATGTAAAAATGATGTTCCTATGTACTATATACTATATACTATATTTACTATTGTTGTACACTTCAATTGCTCGAACATATACCAAAATAAAATAAAGCCAAAAATGACTTAAAAATAGGTACTTTATTCGAACGTGGTGTCCAGTGGTGATCAAATCACACGATCACCACCACTGACCCCTGGTGCTGCCTTAGCCATATCTCTTGTATATTAAACTTACAATCGAATTACTATCGATCGTTCTACATATTATATGCTTATATTATATTATGCTAATTTACAGTTCATAAACACTAACTTACGCAATTGTTATTTTAACCCGTTAAATTATTAATCCAATTTATTAATATTTCTTATTATTATATTTTGCTTACTATGCTAGTTGAAATATTAATGTTTATTGACACTGAATTACATAATCGTAATTTTAACCTATTTACATGCATTTTTTGGTATTGCTTAATTTTATTTATTTATCGAATTTTGCCGTTGTAATTAATATCTATGGTTATTTTCTTAACTTAATCCTTACGTACTAACATCTCTTATTTTGATGAAAATTCATTAAGGCCTAATACAACATTATATACTATGTTCTTTAGGTATAAGTTGTTTTATTTTAAATTTGCAGTATAATGATATTAAAAATACAGTACTGGTCTAGTTGAACCCCGTCAAGAAGGTATTTCCCCTATTATTTTCTGTATATTATATTTATTCATATATGAATGATACATAATTTTTTTACGATTTATTTATCCCTATTATTTATCTGTTCCCAACCAGGGGGAAATTAAGAGTCTTCTCGGGGGAGGGGGGAATATAGTGATGATAGCATTACGAAAATAATGATGAGTAAAATTGAAATCACTATATTAATTTTCAGATTATCGCTCATCGATAACAATTATACAACGATAGAATCGATAGTCCTTTTCAAAGTTTGATTCTCACAACTCACGGCTATCTGTTTGCTTTCGATAACGGATACTTGAATCCAGATGTGAACATAAGTTGAAATGTTATTTCTATTTTTTAGACACAACTTTATGTTTACAGTTTACGCATCACTCGAATTGTACTTTTAATACCGTCGTTATGTATATTTTATAATTTTATATTAATATTTTTGTTTTTATACTCAATACATTTTTCTTATGCTTAATATTATTACTTCGTAAATTGATTTATACCTAATACATTTGTAAAATGATGAAAATAATAAAATATAATAATAAAAGTAAATAGTTGTACAATTGCTTATTGTATATTTGTATAATACATAATTATTTTGTATGATTTATTTGTACACTTCACAAAAAAAAAATCACATAAACTCTAATTTAAGGGAGGAGATGAGATTTAAGTAAATTTACAAAGAGGGTGTTGAATAAAGAAGGTTGGGAACCACTGCGCTATAATCTAGCGCCTTTCAAGCATAAACTAGCATAATAAATGTATGTATTATAAACAGCTGTCCAGATTAAACCAAGTCCAGACTAATCAAGTCCGGATTAATGAGGTTTTAGTGTTTTACTGTGCTATTATATTGAACTTAATATTTTTTTTTAGAGAAATTAAAAAATGATTTTTTAAAATTAAAATTCATTATTATAATTTTTTTTAGATTCTCAACGAAGTGATGAATGTATTGATTGTACAATAATTTTTTTTTATCTGTACGGCATAATTTTTCGAAATAATGCTTCAATTTTAAACTTGGGAGGTTGGTTTCCAGTAACAAAGTGATTATACTTAGTGCATTATGCATTATGGAGGTTAAAGTTTAGTTTTCATAAAAATGGGAAAAACAAAAAAAGTGACTGAAAAACTGGAATTTTTATACAAAACTGGTTTTCGAAATTATTGATTTTTTTATATTGTTGTACCTCAAAAACGAATCACTATAAATATTTGGCATTTTCACCAAATTTTAATGTTAGTGTTATCCAGGCACGTACACAAAAAAAAAATTCGGGGAGGCACTAAAAAAATAAAAAATTTACAATAATCAATATTTAGCGATGAATGATGATATAAATTAACTATACAACTATTAATTTTTGTTTTTTTTGGGGTGGGGGGTTGAGCCCCAACCCCCCCTGTATACGGGCCTGGTGTTATCTATACATGGTTAAATTTTTAAAATATTCTAGATTTTTTTAGCTGTTTATAGACAACTGAAATTTTAAATTTTTCTATTTTTTTTTTTTTTTTTAAATGTTGATAAAATACTTTAACATTTAATAAAAAGTTTCTCATAAGTTCATCTTATGGTGATTTAAAAATTATAAAAATACATAGGTTGAATTTTTTTATATTAGCATTTAAAATTCAAATATTGACAAAAATTTGTCAAAATCATGAATATTTGCAAATTTTATGTTATAGATAAAATTTATAAAAAATTTTGTACAGTAGTTAAGAGTTAAAAATGTAATACAAGATTTTCCATAAGTTTGGCTTTCATTAATTATAGTGACCTACTATACAGCAGAACGTTACTCACTTGACCACTTTTTATTTTTTATTTTTTGATTAACTTATTCAAGAGAAATTATTGATTTTGAAAATATTTTTAATTTTATTTATTTGTATAATTAATTTTTATGTCAATTGAATTTCAAATGATAATAGAGTCAAAACAGTAAAATATATTTTATCTGTGAATTTAACTTTTACCAAAAATTTAATTTAATAATGTTTTTTAAGTTACTTTTGTAAGTAGATACTGTTACATTGATTAACATCAGGTATTTTCGTTATATCTACTTTATTAAATTACAATTATAGAATTACGTAATATTATAATTGAAAAAAAAAGTTTTTAGCTCATTATTAATAAAAATAATATGATTTCATCTGACTACTAAAATGTTAAAATATAAAATTATATTTAATTTTAAAATTCTTTATAGGTATCTATTAGGTTTAGGTATATTATATAACTTATAAACAATTTAAAAATATTAGATAAACAGTTTTAAATAAACAATTATTAAGTAGTGCGTGAATCGAAAAATTAATGATGAAGTTGAATATGCAAAAAATTGATTATTAAAATGAAAGTTTTAGAATTTAGATAAATTAAATAATTCTTTGAAATATAAGGGAACTCTGCTACTTAAAAAAAATAGCTTTTAATCGTATTTTACATTACAGCATATGAAAATATATATTTATTATTGCAATTTTAGTAAATCACAATAACAATTTAAACAAAACTAGTAAAAATTAAACTTCATTATACAAATATCTTTTAAAAGGTAGCAATAGTTGTATATTTAAATAATAAATTGTTATCTATTTACCGACTTCTAGGTGGTAAATAATTAATATACCTATACAGTTCTTCCCTCTTAATATATTTGATTAAATCAGATTCAATTGCATAATATCAATATACTTCACATGTTTTTGTTGAACTAATGATTATTGTTTCAAATAATTTTTAACACGTTTTAAGACAGAAAACGATTTTGCTAACGAAGTTTTAAAAAACGAATGTGATGTGTTTGTTTGCAGCAAAACAGATGATAGTTTTCTCTATGAAGAAAAATCCTTAATAATACATTAAATTATATTATTTTTCTACAAAATCTAAATCCAATCAAGATTAAAATAGTTTAATGTTATGATTTCAATTTATAAATAATTTTTAACTGTGTCATAGTAATTAAATTGTTAAGAAAAACAAATGATTTATAAATTATTATTTTAGGTATCATCTATTTTTTTTTTTTTTTTAATAAATAGTTAAAATTTAGCCACTCTTCAAAAACTGCCGCTTGTCCTTTTGCATCTAGGTTTATGCGGCCACGAGAATAAATTAAATAAATAAATAGGTAGTATAATATAAATGTAAGCATATAAATATGTATGTATATACTGACTACTGAGTGTAATAGATGTAGCTAACAAAATATGTAATTAACTAACTATATGTGTATAGTGTATTTTGTATTCATTAATATTATTTTTTTAATATACATATATAATAGAATGGTTAATATATTATATTATGTTATTTCTGTTATATCTATATGACTATTTATTAAAGAAACTAATTATATATAGTATATTATATTATATATAAGTTGTGAAATTTGAAATTATGTAACAATTATACCTAGAAACATTATGCAGAGAGTAATAAAATTAGTATTATTAAGTTAATGACCATTTTTAAATGATACAGTTATTTTATTTCATTTAAATATTTACGGAATAAATCCATTTAAAATAGTTATATATAGTGTTGCAGTATTATAAAACATATAGTGAACATTAGTTTAGTGATTACATCATATTAAAGAATATTTCAAACGATTAATCCTGTAGATTAAAATTGTCTTTATTTAAACAGTATATTTTTATATGTGATTCGTCAGTCAATTGATAAAAAAATATCGACTAAAACTCTTGGATTTTTACTAATGTCGCATAATAAATATTTATTTAAGAAAATGCTAGGTATAGTATATATTATATCGCTTAAAATGGGTAATTTTTTATGTTCTTGGTATAATTTATTATATATTTACCTTAGCTAATTTGTCACAAACGTTTAAGAGCTGTAAATTAATTACATTTTAAGCAATCGAATGAAAAGTTACTTTATACATTGTATTGTAGTAGAGATTCGAGCAATCGTTTGTCAGGATTAGAGCGCTTTAAATTTATACCCTCATTTACACCGATGTTTTTAGACTCAACATTTTTCGTCCTCAATGTCATCCTCTTTCACTAATTTTATTGCATTAAAATGAACAAAACTAGTGCGGTGAAAAGTTTGTCAGAAAACAAAAGAACGCTTCATCTAGAACGAGTAAATTGAACTTATTAACGATTTAAAAAAACCTTAGTTGTATACTTGCCTTTATAATTCCTAGAGCAGTATAGCTTAAAATACGTGATAATGAATGTACTATTAAACCTATGTCTTATATTTACTAATATATCTACTGTCTACTATTTACTAACCGGAAACCATCTATATTGTTTTCACAAAATTATGTATACCTAGCACACAAAGTAAGAACAAAATCAAACTATAAATACTATGTTTACGATGCAATTTTTTTTTTTTTATTGTGTGAAAATAGAATAATTTTTGTGGTCTAAAAATTATTGTCGAACAATACAATTACAGCAGTGTTTAAATATAATTTGCGTTTCACGCTTGACGTCATAAAATCACACCACTTGATGTGCTGTACGCATGGTATTGACTTCGTATCATTAAAATAATTATTTGCCTTTTAAAATTTTAAATTATAAAAGTACGTTTTTAAAACAATTCTATATTTCTTCATATGTTTGTGTTATTTCTATAGTAGGCATCAAACATTTTTTCAGGATTATTTTATAGGGACGATTAAAAATAAAACTATCAAAATAGTAAAAATAAATGATATTATTATTCCGTCCACAGATGATATTTTATGACATCAAGCGAGAAATGCGACTTATGTTTAAAAACTTAAGGAATTATTCGACAACAATTATTAGACCACTAAAATGTATTGTTCTTTTTGGAAGCACTATAATATGTTTTCACGTGATAAAAAAAAATCAGTTTTCTTAAGTCTTTTAATACGGTGTGTAGTAAATATTGAACATGTATTTATTGTCTCCAATTTATAAACGTCGAACATAGAAAATGTACATTCACCACAATGAATTTAGTGTTGGTAGCATAAATATTAGAGTGAATTGACTACCTAATGATCTAAACTTGAAGATGAGAATATTACCTAGGTCACCGGTCACCTCATAGGATTTTATTGATATTTCATTTTAAAACGATATATTAATGATATTATATTCCCTAGACTTAAATTTGATAATAAGTTAATACTCTAACTCAGCGGTTCTTAACCTGTGATCCACGGCCCCCTGGGGGTCCGCGATACTCATGTCCGGGGTCTGCGGAAGCTTTAATACATCGTAATTTGTATTCGAAAAAAATTGATAAGGGGGTCACAGTATCTAAAAATGTTTCATCAGGGGTTCGTGATCTACAAAAGGTTAAGAACCACTGCTCTAACTTAAAAGATAACAACACAAAATTGGTTCACAAATTGTTTATAGATTACATTTTTATAATTGTCTACATATTTTATACAGTACTATATTAATACTTTGTCAAACGGATACAATACGTGCCGGTTTTGTTTTCTCTCGACTCTTAAAAATAATTTAAAAAGATGAAAAATAAGTATATATTTAAATTTACATCCACAAAATTATATAGAATTCCAGAAAAATAAAGTACGTTACCTATGTATATTTACATTTTATGCGTTTTACGCAGTGTATAAACGAAAAAATATTGAAATCAAAAAGGTTATATAATACATATAATATGTATGAATAGGTAGTAGGTACCGTATAACTTCGAAAACGGATATGCCTATAATCTATGTGTATAATGTATATATGTATTTTTGAGTCTATAAAAGTTAGAGGTTAGGCATAAAGTATATAATATAACGAATTCTGGAACCAAGGGATGCAAATATTTTCCGAATAACGTGTTAAGTAAATATGTGTGTACTACAGTACTGCGTATAGAAAACCCGCTACCAAATCCGGTGAATACGATAAAAATAACAAAAGACAATCTCTACTATATTATAAGTATGAACGCCACCACGTGATATATTTTAAATATCAAATTCGTACTATACTGATGGATAACTATCTTATCCACGTGACAGATACGGTCAATTTATCACATGAGGAGGGGGTAGATAAGAGCCTTTCGTATTACAGATTATAATATTAATAATAAAAGTAATACTTCGATATAACTTAGTATATAGTTGAACAAAATACACATAAACATACAATATTATAATAATTTATAGTTACCCATCAGCTACCTCAACTATGGCTTTGTTATAATCGTGTTACACTATACGACCTCGTATTCGACTATAATTTATTATAAGAAGTTCTTCTTAAAACTATAGGTATAGTGTGCTTTTTGCTCCTATGATGTAAAAATAAATTTGGACAAAATATTGTGTAATCACTAATCAAGTAAATTGTAGTAAATAGTAATTGTACAGTAATACTTATATATTATGATTATTATGACGTATGATACAACTATACAAGCAGTTGGTATTCCATACAACTAGTGTAAATCAGAGTTGAAATATTTATTCATTATTTTATTATGTGATTTCATTTAGATATGAATAATATCATTTTTTTTTTCAATTTAAAATAATATCATAATACACTGTAATCTATAGGTAGCACAAAAATGACCGTCATAAAGAGTTGTTAGAAAGATACTACTAATAAAATTATATCCGTTTGAAATTTTTTCCCGGCGATGCGAAAATTATAAAATCCAACAGAACAGTTTTCCCCTCCAACCTAACCTAACCTGTATAATAATATATTTTGTATTTCTATATAAAATTTTGAATAAATTTAATAATATTCATAATACCTATAATTTAATTTAATATGATAATAATATTATACTAAAACTAAATTATAAATAGATAATATCGATAACGTATCGCAATAAATGTATATACGACAACATATGTTAAACGTTATTATTATATAGTTGCAAAAGAGCTATTGGTGAGCTATATAATATAATAGTTGGTATTAGATATATTATAATGTATAAAAGTATACACACTTTCCCGTGTTGCTATTATTAAATACCACAACTATGGTAAATGCTATAATATAATTCCTCTATCCTTTATCTTCTATACACAGAAAATTCTGTTTAACAGTTGCACTTGACTTCCCTAAATTTTGAAATAGATTTTTTTGTTTCAATGTATTTATTTATATAACTTTAAAAAAATATAACCAACTTTTTACTATGTTTTATCACAGCGTTACGATTTCAACATATCGATGTAAAAATAATATTAAAAATTAATAACATGGTTTTTAAAAAAATATAATATTAAAAATTCCAAAAATCAGATTTTAAGTAATTGTACTATTGAAGAAGAAAAAGAGGGTGATAGTGATTGGTGAATCACTCTGTATTATACCCCAATATATGATACATAAATACGACCGCGTGTATGTGTGGTGTAAACGCAATAAACCGCTGCTACATGACGTGTCTACGTGTGAGTAGAGCGGTGTTAATGCGATTGCCGCAGGTGTGAAATGTGATTTGCAAAAACTATGTTCGGTTCAGCGGTGGTAATATGACTGCCATTAAAATTCGTATTTTTATAATAAACATTTTTTTCTTCAACTGCCCCTTTGCTACCAACTGTTCCACAGGCCCACGACAAAAACTATTAAACGTTATTTCACTCACTCTCTTGAAACTGCAGGTCCCCAAAACTCTCTTCTTTTCCTCACATACACTCGAATAACCCTATTTTATTGGCATTACCATTTTCCACCCGCCTTTCCCTAACTTAACCTTCCCTTACGGTATATCGGATACCGTACACCAACAAACGCTGCCAACGCGTATTAAAATTCACGTATACGTATACACATCATCCCCTCTGTGATTCGCTCGTTTAATTTAATTGAATATAGGTAATCAAAATCATATTTACACACTGACCGCCACGGAATATACACGGAAATTTACTTTTATATATATATAATGTGTTTATGTATGTGTATGATGTATGCATAATATATTATACTAGCAAAAATATATATAGAACATACGCGTATATCGAAAAGTGTAAAATATAGTATGTGTGCATAAGTGAACATTTTTCACCTCGACACACTGAACATTTTCAATCCAAGGAAAGATAAAAAAAATCAAATCAAACATACTAATCTAGCAATCAAAAAATCGAATTAACTGGGGCTTAAAATAACTCTGCAGGGAATCAAAAAAACCATTTGTGCTTTTATATGGTTATACACTACACACACACATACATTTTATGTCATAACAGTGGGTGAAAAGAGCAAAAATATATATCGCGAGAGTACATCGCGAGACATCATAATGCGTGCAGGGTGTTGCAAAAACATAACCGATAAAAAAAAGTATATTTTTGTTTCTTTATTACCTACCTAGCTTAAGTTTTCATAAAATAAAAGTACGGATGTGTCTAATTTAAACAGCATCTGAACGAGTGAAAAAAAATTATAGCGTGTGACTCTGCACCGCCTGGTCCCTATGATAGTACCTATTACAAAATAAACCATTGTCGTTCTAAAAATATTTATTTTATTCTGTATTACTTTTCCATTTAATATAATTTGGAGTATTTAATTTTAGAAACTAATTTAAACATCTCGCATAGTGAATTAGTTCAACCAAGATAGTCAATCTGCCTGTGGATAATTTAATATAAAACTTGGTATATTTTTAACATGATTCAAATTACTCTCTAAATTTTCCTAATATCTTCAAATACAAATTTTGAAACTTTCGTTAAAATCGATCGAGCAGTATTTGAATCTTAAAGTTACAAGCAATGAACAAAACCTACAATGTTGTGTATTTGAATAACAAACAATAAACTAAATGTTATTTTCTTTATTTAAAACAAATCCCATAGCAACCCATAGCCGTGGGTGGTTAGTGTTTACAATTTTTATTTTTATAAATCTTTATTTTTGTAACTTGAAAACCTATAGAACTCAGATTTATACGTAATAATAATATATTATTCGATTTTTGTGAGCTAAAACGAAATTTATATTTTAGCCACTCAGCACTCTATAACAATTTAAAAGGATAAAACAAAGAAACTTATAACACGCTCCAAGTTTAAGGGAATTTATTAGTATAACTTTTATTGAAATGAGGTTAGTAGTTTCTAACCAGAACTTGGTTAATATGAAAAAAAATTAATAATAAATATATATATATATAAATACATATATATGTTATTAACTCAGAAAAAAAATCAAAACATGTCCTCATTATGACAAAGCTAAAAAAAAAAAAGTATAGGAAATATTATAATAAATTAAAAACTTTTTATTGGTACATTTGGCGGTGGGAAAGAAGAGGAAATTCACAGCATAATTAGTCGAATATAGAGGGTCGTTTTAAATAAAATAGGTACGTATAATAATTATTAGAACATCCTGTGAGAAATACACACCAATAGAGTTCTCGTCGGCTCAGGATATACAATAATTAATATAATGTTATATAAAAATATTACTATTGCGTATACACTAACTCGCACGGTCCGCCTTCCCATCATCTACAGGCGACGAGTTTTAATTAATAACAATACATTATATTATAAAATGACATATAATATACATTTGTTATATTATATGCACGTTTATGTAGAACACCTATCGTATAGCACTATAGCGAATATTGTTTTCCAAACTATGGAGTATAGAGTAACACAATATTATACGCCCATGATGTTTGTAAATAAGGGCGCTCATTTTAATCACTGAGTACGTACACAATGTAAATCATAATTTATGATTCACATGCATTATAAATATGTATATTGTATAATATAATAAATAAGCTATATACCCGTATATAAAAATTGGTGTGAAAAATTTGACGTCAATTTATTAGTTGATAACGGCGGTACCGATTTAGCTCAAATTTTTAGATCTAAAAAAAATGATGAATGTATTGATTTTCAATGATGTGTGTTTTTAATCTAAGTTATTCTTATTGTAGTTAAAAAAAAATCAAAAATCGTTAGTCAAAATTTTTTTTTATAGTTTAAATTTTTATGAAATACGTTAAAATTACGAAAATTTGCAAGTAATTTTGTAGTTGAAAATTCATAAAATTTTTTGTATTTATATCGAAGGTTAAAAAATTTAACACAAAGTTTGCCATAAAACTTCAAATAATTTTAAAGAAAACTCAGTCTCATTATCGGAAAAATGTTATGAACCTTATGAAGTTTTTTTTTTATAAATATCAATAACATTTTTTTGACTGAGTCAAAATACTTGAAAATTTAATACTAAGTTCCTCATAAATTATAGCAGTGATTCCCAACGTGGGCACTATCGCCCCCTTGTGGGCATTTTTTATTTTAAAGGGGCTGTTTTTTTGAGTGGGGCGCTAATTGCAGGGTACTCATCTATTATTTACAGTTTTATTATTCATATTATTAGTAGGTATTTAAATATAAAATTTTAAATTATTTTTTTTCTTTAATTAAATAGCTTATTAAAAACTAAAATGTCAATCTTTTGAAAAAATTTATTGAGGGGGGGAGGGTGGTATGAGATTTTTAAAATCTAAGAGAGGCGTTGAGTAAAAAAAAATTGGGAAACACTGAGTTATAGTTTTATAGTGATTCATGAATATTTGTAAATTATTTTGTAGGAATAATTCATAAAAATTGTATACAATATTTTCCATAAGTTTGGCTTACAATAATTATAAAAAAAATTAAATTTTGGGGTATTCAGATCATTAAACATAAACCACCTTTTTCACTACTAACTGGAAAGTATATCATAGGCTGACAAATCATCTCCGTTTAGAATCGTTTTTCGTATACAATGATAATATCTATCTTTAGATTCAAATGTAAAACATAAATAATAGTGACCAACTTTACAGCAAAACGGTACCCACTTTTTTTTTTTATTCAATAATTATTTTATACATTTTGATTTTTAGAATATTTTGGGTTTTTTCATTCTAATACCATTAATATTATTTTAATTTGTTTTTGTCAGTCATCGAGTAAATCAATTATTATTATGCATCTTTTAATTCTATTATCTACTATTACATGATCTATCAGATTTTTCATTCGCTTAATTCGACAAGGCTATTATGTTTTTGAGGAAAATAGTGCTACTTATTATTATACCTCATGCTATGAAAAATTCTTGTGTCATTGCCATTTGAGATCTTATGTAAGCAATTACTACCTATTGTCGAAATATAGATTGATTCTTGACCTACCTTCGTTAACATTTCCCAGTAATATTTTTACTTTATTATTTGGTAATAACTAATAAGTCATATTATATAGTATGACATGTGCATGCCAGTTAATTGTAACTAGTTTATAGCATTTAAACTTTATTCTAAATAACATATTCTATTATTAATTGCTTTAAATTGTTTTACGTTAGGTGACGATTTGTCGCTTATAACAAAACCAATCCCTGCTTGTTGATTCAGTCTCCACTACAGAAATAATTTCAATTATTTATTATAATTTTTTTTATCTGGACCTTTTTGTTTCTTGAATTGCAATTAGATTCAGTTAATATCATTCAAAATTCCATATCACTATCATAAGATATTGATATATCTATGAGCCCTTTACAACGATTTTACATTTCAGTTTCCCATCTAGAAATATTTTAGCTTCGTGTATTTTATCGGAGGTAATTTTGGTAGGATCGTAATGATGCGTTTTTCTTTGTAGGTTTGTCAGATTTACGACAAGTACCATTAGTGCAAGGCTCAACAAACAGCAAATGTAAGACCTTTAAGCTTCCTTCGGGGTATGGACTTTAAAAGAGATAGTATTTTGCGCATATTGTAGTACTTTTAATTTGCAACTAACAGGTATATTTAGTACATACATGTGTAAGTGTAACCTACGCCATATTATAATAAGGCATGCTACACTAATACCTATGCATGTCTTTATTACATTGTTTCTCAACCTGGGGGGCACGATCACCTTAACTATAGGAGTCACGTAGATCAAAAATAATAAAACGATAATTTACAAAATAAATATTTTTATTTAAAATTGTTTATTGAATAAGAAAATACTTATACCTGTAACAAGTTTAAATTAGGTACTACACATGGTATTTATAAATGGTATATTTCCTTTGGTTAATTGGTTAATGATATGATATTTATATATTGTTTAAATTTGTACTTACTTAATATACATGGGAGGGTCGCGAAGTAACTTACTATATTGTACACCAATTTGGGGGGTCACCACACTAAAAAGGTTGAGAAACACTATTATAAAATATTCTTGTGTTAATAACTTACTGATAGTAAATAAAACAGGGACGAACCGGTTACTTATCTATGAAATTCATCTAATGAAAAAATTGATCGGTATATGTAACAATAACAATTTATTTACCTACTTTATAATAATTAAAAATTTACTGTCAAAAAATATATATATTTGAATCAGTTGAAATATTTTCAACAAATATAAAAAAAAAAAAACAGACAACAAAACCTTTTTTTGATTTGAAAAATTAATTATATTTATTTAGTTATTATTAACTAGAGTATACATAAATTGTTAAACCTATATAAAGTAAAATTGCACTTGTTTTTTTTTAATTTTTAAAAAACATTTTTATTTTACTTATGTGCATTTTAATTATTTTCTTGAAAAATATCTATTGAAATAGACTTAATTTATGAATGGATAAAATACATTTTTATAAATTTAATTTATATAACAATATTATTTAATATTCTAAAGTGACGCAAATTATAATTTTTGTTGATACAAGATGATATAAATAATTACACAATGCCCTTTTATCTAGTTTTATATAGCTGTAATACCAAAATTAATTTTTAGATGTAGATCAAATCATATATTTTTTTTTTTTTTTTGTCGCAAATTACATATTATGCCCCGATTCTAATATTGCTTATACTGACACAAAACGTTAATCACTCGACCTTCATGATATAACCTCAGCAAACTAAGGTGCGTGGAATTGTTTAGCCCGTTTTTCTTTGTAAAGTTTTCTTGTAGAAATTATATTTTAAAATATATTTGGACCATATTTTAAAATGTTGGAGATTTTTTCTTTAAGGAGTATCATGTAGAATTTCAAATTTATGTTTTTTTTTTTAAAAAAAAAACCTTCTTTTCTTCTATAAATTATTTAATAGATATATTTTTTTTTTAAATATTGATTTACCTAATTTAACATTTTGTGACAGTTATTTTTCAGTTATTAAAATTTTTATATTAAGGATAGTAGTTCTTAACAATGGTTTGAAAAAATTATGAATTAAATGAAAAATTGGATCTAGACTCTAATATTTATAATAGGCATTTGGATAATTTTAATAAATTATAAAAATTAATAAAATTAATTATAATTATATTATTTTAATAGGTAATATAAATTACCTAATAAAATATTCATATCCCCATAGATCTCATATTAGTTAAACCAATTATCACTGTCCAATTGTCCTTCTTATATAAAATTAAATTTAAATAACTCATAAACTGCTGACTAAATTTAAATTTAGATACCTACGCCAGTATTTACAGAAAAATTATCCACAAAATTATTAACATTAGAAAAAAAACTCCAAAACTCAGATTTCGAATACTTGCATTATTAAAAAAAAAGGTAAGAATGGCTAGCGAATCACTCTTTATATAAAACAAATAAACATTACAGTACACAAAATAATAAATGTACGTAATTTTAAATTAATTTATTATCAAATTTTAATGTAATGTGGAATTAAATTTATATCAATAAGATTCGTAGGTACATTACGAGTATAATATTATAAGTGCATATAAATTATGAATTTATCAAAACAATAATAACTGCCCATCGTTGTGGGTACATTATAAGAGCATTAATATATAGAATTGATACGCATTATTTCAATTAGATTTGTATATAAATATTTAGTATTATATGTTATACTTTACTTTTATTTGTACGTTTTTTATAATTTTAAATGTTTTCAATGTACACTAACTACAATGTCTTAAAATATTTTGTAATTTTAAGATAACATTTTAAATTATCCTTCAATAAAAAGACTATAAAAATATTTTTATGTTTTTATTAATTTACTATGATGAATTTTTTCGAACACAATATCTACACAAGCAATAATCTAAACATAAAAAAAAAATTCTTACTTAAAATATTGCACTGGATTGAGTTAATGAGTATTTTATACTATAACATAATGTTTTGCATTTATATTTGTTAAAACTCATAATGTATTGACATATTGTACTTTTAAAAAAATATATATTATCTAACACATACTTATCGTTCATAATTGAAGTTTTTCATTAAAATAAAGTGTATAATAAATTATGATACCAATTTGTAATTAAGATAAATGCTTTGAAAGAATATATAGGTACCGTTAATTATTTATAAACATTATGTAATGAAAGCTCTATTTCATAATTAGTATTCTTGAAAAACAAACATTAATTTATTATTAACAAAAATGTGTCTTTGTTTTTAATTTATATTTAAAATAAAAAAATTCATCAACGATTTTCATTTTATTTCTTAATACCGTAATACTAATAGTAAAATAATTAATTATTTTATAATAATATAATTTAATAAATCATATAATTTATTAATATAAATATTAATATTTTAATAATATGTAATATAATTATTTTAACAATTACTTCAAAAAACATAATATCATGAAATAAGCTTAGTGATATTATAATCCGACAGATCAACTCCGTTTAAACCCGTTTTTCATGCACAATGATATATTATTGAATTCATATTGTTATATTGAACACAATCATTACAGTTATTTACTCGACACCTAATAAACAGCAAAGTGACATAGCAAATAGTACTTACTTGACAACCTTATTTAACAATTCAAAATGCTTTACAATTAAAAAAATTAAAAACAGATATTAATTATGTATTATTTTAATGTAAATAAAAACTTTAAGAACAATGTGCGTAATAACCTGGTACTCGTATAAATACATACTTCTATGTATATATTACCAAAGATAACTCGTTTTTATTTGTTATATGGTTTAAACTTAAAGTTTTAATACATAAATAAACGTTAAATAAAACCTAGCTGATTCACAGTAAGTCAGCTAATTATTAATTTATTAAGAGTTGACTTACCACGTATTAATCATTTTCAAAAAGCTTACACCTTTGGGATGGATTAATACGAATTGTGTATCCTCTTCACATTTTACAGGTTTATCTATATAAGACATTTTTTAAGTTTATTATTTTTAATTTAACACAATAAACAATAAATTTACAAACGACAAAACAGTTGTACGTTTTTTACGAACGTTTACATTTATTACCTGCACTACATTTTAGTTACCTATATATTATACAGATATACAAAACATTTTCTACAAATACATTTTATTTTTTTAATTCTAACACTCTTTAAAATTAAAAAATCAAGAAAAAACTATAAAAATTAACTAGATAATATTCTTTCTTTGAATTGAGGATAGGTTAATTCACTCTAATATTATTAAACTTACCAAGGCTAAATGAACGACAAATTGCCTATATTATGCGTTTTGAAGATATCGCATTCAGATGTAGTTTCCTCTAATATATTTTAAAATCGCATGGGTATTTATTTCATATTCCATTAATTACATACTTATAATAAATTTTACTCTGTACATAGATGATTTAAAATATTTAATTAATATATTATGATGTAGTATAATTTTAAAAATTTGAATGTGTATAAATTATATAATATAATAGTTTTTCATAAAAAAACTCAAAATTGTATACATAACGAATTTTTTTTAAAACAAATTTATCTAAAAACTGACTATAGATCAATTAAGTTGATAAATATTAAACTATTATACTAATTTGATGTTTATTTTTTAGGTAGAATAGATCATTGCAATAAGACTGTTGATATCTATGAAGATATCACTAGTCCGGAAGTAACGTCATCGAATTTTGGAAAACCACTTTACTGTTCGTACAGATTTCGTTCATTTAAAGGAACGCCCAAGGACTATATTCTTCGAATAAGATTTAAAAAATTTAAATTTGGAGTATTAGTCAATGGAACATTTTGTCAAGGAGGATTCATGCAGGTAGTTAATACTAATATATGCGGACTAATTAAAACTAACATCGTATTAAGGAATGTAAATTATAATAAGTTATTTTATGGATGTTTATGTACCTACCTTCACGTTATAATAAAGGTGTTGAGACTAAAATATTATAATAATAGTACTTTAGGAGTGTGAAAATATTATATTTAAGTAATCTTAAATCTTGTTTATTAAAATTAGGTAGGTACTACTATCATTTTTAAAGTAGATATAATAATTTCAAGAATGGTATCACAAACATATTTTCTATAACAATAAAAACTTCCTTATTATTATACGAAAAAATATATTTATAAAAACGAGTTTCCCTTTAACCAAACGACAATCTGGGGAGTAAACTTTTACGCTTAATTATTTCAGTTCATAACAAATTATATTAAGTTTTAGACATTCAAAAAACTTTATACTTTAAAGTGTGGTTTTATCAGTTGAATATCATATTTATTTTATAAATATTAAACAAATAATACCATACAATTAAAACCAAAAATATTAAAATTTAAAAGTATAATATGCTTTAAAGCATTAATTTTAGAACTAAAATACAATTGTACAGATGTAAAAATGTCTTCAATAATATTAATAAATTTAATAAGCCAATATTATTATTAATCATAGCAATTTAATTAGAAATATCTAACTAATAAAAAGATCAGCCAGTACTCAGTATGTATCACTCCTTTACTGTACAATAGTTATCGAATTTATCACTGTGGTATTATATAGATAATAATGTTCAATTTGAATTCAGTAATGTATTATTATATACAAAAAACGATTCTGAATGGAACGATCCATTAGCTATTATATTATGCTACTGAGTAGGTACATGTCATGAAAAGTTTTTTTATTATTAATAAAGTAATTTATTTTACTATTAGAATTGCAGTAGGATAATTGTATTTATTTTTAATATTTTCAAATAACTATAATAAAAATGTATAAGAAATCTTGTACAACATTTTTATACTTTTAAAAACTAAAAAAAAATTTCTCATTCCTATAAATAACTAAAAGAATTAAAATATTTTAGAAATCTATAAAAAATAATAATATAAAAGTAAGTTAAAGAAACTATGACATTTATTTTTAATTACAACGAAATATCAAAAACAGTTTGAGTAAAATTGTTATTCTACGGATTCAATGTTCTTAAATATTAACTTCAAACGATCATAAAAAATTAATGTGACTTTCAGGCAAACATTTGTTTTATTTTTAATAGGTAGAAAAACGTCAGAATTTAGAAGTTTTTATTGAATTTTAAAATCTTTGAATAAAAAGAATAATTTTTGTTAATTTATAACTGGAAAATAATTTGTAAATATTTGAGATTTTACGAATTTTGTCAAAATTCTCATTTTTAAGGCTTATAAAATAATTTTGTGACTGTATTTATGATGTTTTTATTTAGTAAATTAACAACTTATAAAAAACTTTGTATTTAATTTCAAAGAAGTTTTACCCAACGAAATATTTTTTATTGATATTTTTGAAAATTTCGAATATTTAGATACGGTTATTCGTTTTTAAATTATCCCAAAAAAAAAAATTCAATAAATTTTTGACTTAATATAAAATAATAATACTTGGGATTTATGTATTTATGGTTAAGTTACTTGAACAAAGTGTAATTTATAGGTACTTAAAAATAGCCAAACTTTATTTTATAAACAATAATTTACGAGGATACATAGAGAAAATGACCTACAAAAGCGTGTCTGGTGGCATTAACAAATTGAATTCTCCCTTTAAACACACCTAGTTTGAAGATTGGACGTTTACTAGTCTTTTTTGAATGAAGTATGGAGACGTGTTCTATAATGTTATATAAATGAGAATTAAACAGCGAGCTGTTATCGAATTTTTAACTGTTGAAAATGTAATTTCGACCTGTCAGCGAGATATATCATAATTTAAAAGCTCTTTATGGTGACAATACAGCTTAAATTTCTACTGTAAATCGATGAGTAATAAAATTTTGTTCAAAAAATCAAAACACAACCATTCACAAAAAACTCCTTTTGATTATATTTTGGGATACTTACCGAGTTTCTGTGACTGATTATCGGATTATCTATAGAATGATGGTTAATGATATATTCTTCCAAGTACATAAAGACTCTACAACACCCTCGATGTTGAGTTTGTCGAAGTAGAGGCAGTTTGGTGTCAATAATCTTGCAAGTTGCAACATAATAACGCATAACCAAAAAGCCTCTGTGACCATGGGCGCCCATAAGTAACATTTTAGGGGGGGGGGGGGGGGGGTAAAAATAAAAAAAATAAAAAATGTAAGTTAATGAAGATAATAATAATGTTATGATAATATTTATTCAGCTATACAAGTCCATAATATTTATTGTCTAGGGGGAGCAAGTGCCCTATCTTGCCCCCTCTAATTGACGCCCATGTCTGTGACACTTGAGATTTGAACTGATTCTATACCCTTTTTACTCCCCCGATTTTGCGCCTTGCTATTTTTAATTCTTTTCTCTACTCAAAGGTAATCATAACATTTCAAACGATTAAGTGAAAGCAGTTATCATATCTTGTATTCAAGAAAAATCGGAAGAATTCTTTCGTGATGGGATGGAAAAATTTGTTTGACTTTGAAAAATAAACCTTAAGAAGTGTATTTAATATTCTTTTAGCCCGATCTTACTATTTGCTTTTGTTCGCGTTCTCTAAGAAATAAGAATGCGTGTATTACTTTTCAGCCTACCCTAGTACAACTATATTAACTTAAATTTATCCAGTATAAAATAAGTAAGTATTATCGTTTTCTAATATTATTGTAAAAATATAACTATATAGAACAAAAGTTGAAAAGAAGTCTATGTGTCTTTACTAAATTCCGATATTCAGTTAAAAGATTCAAATATACAAAAATAATTTTAAATATTTATAATATTATACTACTGTACTTAGCTGATGGCTGAAAGTAATAAAATATAATGAAATAATATATAAATGGTATAATAATTAATTATATCAATTAATGTCAATAAAACCTAGGATTTACTGGTAAATACTAGGTTTCACCGGCATTCTTACTTTTACCATAGGTAACATATTATTAATTATGTTGTTGTCATAAATATTAATTTATAAGATGGTCATTTTTCATGATTATATTCAATAAACGGTTACTGATTAGTATAAAAAATTGTTCAAGATTTTATAAAAATAAATAATGTATACGATGATTTTCGAGTTAATTTATGTTAGATAAATAAACATTATTCATATTTATCAAGTATATTCAAAATAAATGATGCGTTCAGATATATTTATACATTATTTTACACCATTATAGATAAATTTTTTTATAATGGAATATCAAATTAAATACATATAATATAAGAATAATGCGCTTCTAGTATTTTAAATGATTATTATTTTAAACTATTATGTATAGTGTATACGAGTAAGTAGTAAATACAAATCCCTGTTAAAATTGAACATTATGATTCATAATAATAATAATTATATGAACATTGTATATGTATTAAAAATATATTCTTGAAAAAATAAAAAAGTTATGAAAATAAAAAAAATTGACAAAAAGCTTACATGCTTTAGATCTATTTTTATTATCCTCTTTAATTCTTCACCCAGGGCTAACTATTATGAAACACTTTTATTTTAAATTAGACACTAACTGAATAAAATTATTTGTAGAAATAGAAAAAATTTATATAGTGAAGTAAAAAAAATAAATCTGAGCGCTCCTCTGGTTACATCTCATTCACTTCGGTCACATCATTCACTATTATTGTTACTTATATACATGCATATATATACATAAGAATTTTGCATGTGAATTGAATGCAAAATTACATTTGCACTATCTCCAGGTCAAATAATAATGCCTATTTTGGTAGAAGTATTGATGTTTTAGTATTCAGAATAAACTCTACGATTCATAGAAAACTTTGCCACAACTTGAATATACTATACAATATATTATATAATATGAAATATAGCAAACAAAACATCTGCTGACAATAAAATGCTCCTATAGGCTTAAAATTACACTAAATCAAAATGTATTCCAAACCTATATACAATTTCATATATAATACGCTTATTTTAATCCTAATCGCTAAATTTGAGAATTTATTGATTGCCAGAATTTTCAAAATGCTGGCATTTAAGCACTGGGCAAATGTTTAAAGCTAATGGAAAAAAAACCTAAAGCCGTTTTGCGCAAATATTGTGATCACAGGTATAAACGACGGTCGAGGGTCCAGGAATGAGATTAAAGCTTATCCCTTTTAGGGACTATGCGGCAATGATCTCATAATACTGTATATATTAATATAATGTCTAGTGTACCTACGGGGAACGACGCCAAAAAACGCGGTGAATATCCAGCCACGGCGAATCTAACTGTGTATAACATTTAATATTTGTGTTTTATGCTGACCCTAAAACACTTAATTAATTCCATGCGCATGCTTTAAATTATCATTATAAAAAAAACAATGTGTTTTTGGATTAGTTATATATGTGAATAAGTGACACGTAACGTGTCTATATAATTTAGGTAAAATAAATAAATGACTAAGAAATTATAGTGAAGTAAGTAGTACAATTTTAATAGTTATATATTTAATTTAGGTCGATTTAACTTTGTATTCCACAAAAAAGTTCTACAAGAAATACATTTTTAAATAATCCTTATATGTGTAATCAATAAATAATTAATGTTAATAATTAATAAAGGTAATATTAAAATAAATAAATGAATCACATTTGTAATGTTCGCATTTAAAATTATAATTGTATGTAACAGCATTTATCTTTAACTAGTTATCGTTATCGAAAAGGAAAAGAAAGACATGCCTACAGGCTACAGTTTACACAATTAATGATGTGTATAAAGTAAAGACAATAAAAAATTGTCTCATTTGTCATATAGTGATATTATTGTTTCTCCTGAACACTATCAAAAATTATTGAATATAATTGATAAAATACCTACTAAATAGAATCTACATAATTCACTATTGAAAATAAATTATACCTATACAAGTTATACTTCAATATCCATAGTACCTATAATCTACATTGATCGTTTTTAAAACTAAATGCATATTAAAAACTTGAATTATTTATAACATTTAACTGTTATTAAATATTATTTACTTAAATTACTTTTCAAAATATTTACAAAAACAGTAAAAAGTTAAAATTAATTGAGTTAATCAATAAGCTTCATTTAGAATATTTTTCTAATAATTATACATAGTCAGGTATATTTAAATAATATGTTATCTTGTGCTAAACCGTACCTTATTAGAAAGACAATTTATTTATATTTATATATATTTATATATATATATATTTTTATATTTTTTTTCTATGTTTTATTTAATTGTATTCTCATTTCTTGTCACTTCCGTTTTTATTTAGCACGTAGGTAAATATAACGTTGAGAATACCTATATATTTACTTATCGTGTAAAAGAAATTTTAATTACTAATTCTAATTAGATATTTTTTGTGTTTTAAATTTATTTACCCATTTCTAGATAGGGAAATATTTGTAGAATTCGGGTCGGAAAAAGTTTTGTCGTCCACAGAGTTAATTGGCAGAGGGAACGCCCATTAAAACGATCGCTGCGATAAGCCGACTGGACGAATCATGAGCACGATACTTTAGATTATATCAAATTGGTTGGTAGATTCTATATATGGCTATGGTACTAACATAATATGATATACCTACATATATATAATATATAAATACATAATAATGTGTGAGATATACCCTTAAGAGGAAGGTAAAATCCTCAAAAGTAACTGTAAGTATTGATTTTTATAATGTACACACTGTTTATATATCCCTAACTAAAATAATATTATATATGTAGGTAGGTACACAGATATAATATTATGTATTATGTATAACACATATATTATATATTATATAGATATACAATGTATAGATAAAGTAATATTTCAAAATCATTTACGCCGAATTAAACACGCGTTGAGATTTCTATAAAGGGCTCGTCTATAATTGGAACGATAGGCAATCTTGAACAATGGGTGAGTGGGCAAATACGTTCCGTAGACTGCTAAGAAAGTTAAGATGTTGATTTGACTATACTTATAAGCTCTTTTATCTTATTATACTGTATATATCTTATTTTTGTGTTATGAATGGCCTATAGTAATATGATTGCACCAGACATATTTTTACCTAAATTTATCATTATTTAAAATGAGTTCTTAAATTTAAAAAGTCGGTAAGTGGGTACCGCTCTGCTGTACATAAGGGGTTGGGGTGGACCTCGGACTAGGGTAGGTTAAATTTGAATGCAATGATAGGTATCATTGTATACGAAAAACGATTCTGAACGGAGATGATTTGTCAGTCTAGAATATTTAACGTTAGGTACAAATACAAACAATTTTATGAATTTGGAACTACAAAGAATTGTGCCTATTTATTCTTATAATTTTTTAAACACAATAAAAATAATATATGAGGAACTTTGTATAAAATTTTCAAGTATTTTGATTGAGCCAAAAAAATTTTATTGACACTTCAAAAAAGATTTTTCAGAAAAATTTAAAATTTCAGTTGTCTATAAATAGCTCAAAAAAAAGTCAAAATATTTTGAAAATTAAAATGCCAATCTAAATAACTGGTAAAATTTTCAAGTATCTACGACTTATACTTTTTGAATAATAACAAATATTTAAAATCGTTTGAGGATAAATCGTTATCGTTCCAATATTTCGTAAAAATTTAAAATTCAAACGCACTTAAAATTTTTCCTATAATGATGCTTCGAGTTTCCTCTATAGATACTTGAAGGAAAACTTATGGAAAACTTAGTGTTGTATTTTTAATCCTTAGTTATTAACACAAAAAATTTTATGATTTTTCAACTTCAAAATTACTTTGCAAATTTTCGCGTTTTCTACAGATTTCATAAAAATTTGAACTATAAACGCTTATAAAAAAAAATTGTGACTAACGATTTTTAATTTTTTTTAGCTATTTTTAATTGTATATAAATAACACTAACATAAATATTTGGTGAAAATTTTAAGTATTTACAGTGATTAGTTTTTGAATTACAACCATATAAAAAAATCGATTCGGTCGAAAACTAGTTTTGAGTAAAAATTCCCGTTTTTCCGTCTTTTTTTTTTTTTGTTTTTCTCGATTTTTTTGAAAACTGTTGGAAAATGTTTACTTTTTACCTCTATAATGCACCAAGGATATTCACTTTTCCATCAGAAAACACCCCCGAAGTTTGAAATTGAAGCATTATTTCGACTAGTTATGCTGTACACAGACGCAAAAAAAAAACATACATCATTGTAAAATCAATACATTCACTCCGTTCAGAATCTAAAAAATAAAAGTCATCTTTATTTTTTGACTGAAATATACCTATAATGAACAAATCGGATGATTTTCCAAGCATCCTTTAATTTATAATTGCGTGCATTAAATACGATTACATGATAGTACAATGTTACCAAATTTAATAACACAATAATATGAATTCTAAGATAATTAATGTCGTATTTATTTCATCTTTATCGTAATTTTGAATTTTCCACTTATACTTATATGTACTCACACGTATGTAATTAAGGTTCCTACTAATATATTATTTTCAGTAATAATATCAATAAAAGATGTACGTGTTTTTTTTATTGGAAAAAAAATTAACTCGTTGTAAAAAAATTTTTAATATCGCTTAATTAATAAAATAAATGATAATTTTACCAACCAGATAATTGTACTTCCAGAAAAAATATGTTCAGTTACAATATTAATGAAATCGAATAACACAGTTCTATCAACAATTGTAAATAGCGATCACGAACATTCAAATTTCAACGAAAGACAAAGCTACAGACTACAAGTATTAAACATGTTTATAATTATTTTTCATCCACTTATCATCCTTTACTAGTACTTTATTATTTAGTTTTTAAGGAACAATTGCAAGCAAAAAGCTTCTAAATCCATATCTACAAGACTAGTAAGACTCGGAAGAACTGAATAAATAAGTTTCCAGCAGAAACTGAAATTATATTAAGGTCATAAAAAAAAAATTTATATAGAACGTAGAAAATTGTTTCAGAATTTCCAAAATCTATAATTAATATTTTTTACAATTAAAGTAATAAATTTTAAATGTATAAAAATCAAAATTTTGTTTTTATTCCGGACAATGATGATTGATATTGAGAATTACCGTCCTGTTAAAACGTTCGAAATAGTATTATGAAAAATGTAAAATGAACTCAATCATTTTTTAATGAGAAAAAAATGTAAAAACCAGTTTTGAACTTGAGATTTATTGTAGTTTATATACTATTTCAATTTTCAACTATCAAGTCATATACACTAATAGAACATTTTATATTTTTAAGTACTGGGATGCCTATTTTAATGAATATATAGGCATATAGCCGATATAGATATATAAATTGCATTTACAGTTTTATTACCTATACAGCGCTAATGCACTATTGATAAAATATATTATGACATTTTAACTAACTTAAGAGAACGCCACACCTGTATGTTGTCTCTGTCTTATACACGTGTAACAAAATTAAAGACTGTTTTGCGCGAAGATGACTTTACTCCCTCGATATTTATAACAAAATTGCCAAATTTATAAATCACACTGGAAAGAATTTTATCTGTGTCGTAGCATTTTGATTTTTTGGTAGTAGTAACTAGTAACCAATAATTTTTAATAATTAAATGAAAAAACCTTAAGTTCTCAAACTGATAACTTTAATTTTATTAATATTATCAAAAAAATTAAAAAGCTACAACACAGGTAAAGTTTTACCCGATGCAATTTATAATTTTGGTAATTTTAATATAAATATTGAGGGAGTCAAGTCTTTCTATGCAAAATATTTTTTTAACTATGTTACGCATGTATACGACAGAGACAACACACGTAGGTGTGGCATCCTCTTAAGCAAAGTATAATTTAGTTAATTTATATTGATAAATACAAAATAATATAAATAAAATAAATGTACTTTGCTTAAACCAGTCAAAATGTTGCTTAATTTAGTTTGGTGATAAAAATGCAATTTATTGAAAAGTGTAGGTATATCCATTTTCCTTATATTTAAACCATTACAATTCATAAAATTAAACTTGAACCACAAATATAAATAAATAAGAACACCAAAAAAATTTAAAGATCATTTAATTTATAGGATAGGCCGTATAGGGATAAAAAATGAAGAATTATTATTGAAATATTATGTTGTAATTTGTAAATTTTCCTTAGTGGATTATTTATTCGTGGACTTTTTTTCTTGGGTTTTTTCCACGATTCATTAAACTTCATTATAAAATCAATGTATTTATCGCTCCGCTCAGAATCATAAATAGGGGTGAATATGCTTAGTGTACAAAAATGTAATTGAACCAATTTTTTAATAAATACAATGATTTATTTGTATACTATACAATAAATTTTAATTATTACGTGGTAGAATAGAAACTATGTACGGTACAATCTCAAATGGCTTTGCTATTTCAAAAATAAAGTTCTATTATCAAAACTCTTTTCATAGTTTAAGAACATAATTTAAGAAAAAGCTAGGTTAAAAAAGCCTTGGTATTAAATATTATCTTTTTTAATACTTACAATATTCAAATGTATTTAAAGAACCTCCTTAAATATTTTACATGATATCTAATAATATCATCTCAGATTTTACAATAATGTATTTTGTGTACCTATGTTTGTGTACACAATAAATAGGTATTCGATAAGAGTTTCGATATTCAACTTTAAAAGTAGTTTCGGGTAGTAAATATTTTTAATATAAGCATCATTTATTAACATCAAAAATATTTTGTTATAATTCAAAAGCGAATACCTAATTGTAGAAACTTGTAACTTTCCCCAAGTGTTTGTATTATTATTTATTTATATTATCAATTTTATTATAGTGTGATACAATTATATATTAAATATTTTGAATCTTTTTGAATTATTTATTGACATGAGAAATTTTTGACTATTTCTTTCAATACATTTTGATTTAAAATTATTTGCTGAGTCAAAATTCTTGAAAATGTAATACAAAATCCCACATAAGTGGTTCTTATTTCTATAAAAACACATAGAACAATATTTTGTTATATGTAGATATTTAAAATTCAAATTTTTACAAAATTCTTCAAAATCATAAAAACTTTCAAACACAATTATTTTTTATGTTTATTTGTAACTAAATTGATAAAATCAATGATATATTATTTTGTTATAATTCAAAAACATTATTCGTTGGAACTTAGAACTTTTATAAACATGAATTTTACTATATGTAATAACATTTTAAAAATATGTAGTTTAATTTTAAGATATTGCCTATTTAGAAACCCTGTATATATGTACGGCTATAACTCTAGGCCGAATCGTGTGTGTGTATACTATATATGTATGGAATGGAATTTGGTGAATCGTGTATGTATATCAATAGCTATTAAAATCAACACGATTCCGCAAATTTGCGGAATCTTTCTCCACCTATATATACATACCTATATAAACATATTTTGACCTTAGAAGTATATATAGACTGACAGACCGTCTATTATTGAATTTTTTTTCTTATATTTTTACAATGATTTCTCAATACATTTAAATTTAACATATCCATAACAATGACCTTACTCAATGTTGAGTTACATGCAATTAAAATCTACTATTCATTATTCAGCTAAAGTTATCCCTGGTTTTTAATGATATATTTAAACTGTCAGAAATATTTTTTTCTTACTATTCTTCTTTTATTATAAAAGAGCACATCATTTATTAACGAACTAAGTTCAACAATTTTATTTTCATACGTTATTAATCATTAAACTATTTCTTTTTAATTTAAATTTTATTTGTTAATAATTGTTTATAAATGCTGGACTTTTGTTTCATAGATCACAAGTTCTTTTTGTAAATAAATAGAAATATTGTTGGATCGTTTTAAAATAAAAATTCAAAAATGTTTTAATAAATCTGTGATCAAATATAAGGTTATACAAACGACAAAAATTTATGATCTGAGAGCAAATTGTATTTATTTATATTATTTAATTACAATTGATCACTTATTAATGTCTTTATAATATTATATGAGTCATAATAAGTGTATTAGGCACTTATTTTATTTTCAATTAAAAAAAAAAAAAAATTTACATAAGAGAAACGATAAAACAACTAAATTCAGAGATAAGCAATGTGGTAAAAATGTGTGTTAAATTTTTTAAATAATAATAATTTTAATATGATAAAAAATTGAAAATTTATAATGCCAGTTAATTGCCCAAGAGTCAAAATATTCTGAAAATTATACCATGAATAGAAAATGATAACAAAAATTTTTAGTAGGTATCTACGGTTATTCGTTTTTGAACTAAAAAACATCAATTTTTTCAAAAACTGGTTTTAAGGAACATTTCCCATATTCCCTTAATCTTGTGTTTTTTTCCTTAAAATCTAACCTAGATCTAATTTTTTATTTAAAACCATCACCCTCAAAGTTGAATGTCAAAGCATTTTATCGATTACTTATGTGTACAATGTACACACTAGACATATATAAACAAAAACACACACACACAAACACACACATACAAACAAACATATCTTTATAAAATCAATACATTCATCGCTCCGCACAGAATTTAAAATTTGTGTTGTCATTTAGAAATGTAATAACTTAACAATAACAATAAAAAGTAGTAAAAATGTAAAAATATAATTTTTTCTAAAAAAAATGCAGTTTTATAATTACTTAAAATTATATAAAAGTAATATGTTCATAAACGTTAGTGTTTTTTGAAATAATGTGTTTCCTACGTTAAATGGATCGAGGGTATGTACAGATTATACGATAAAAATTACATGGCGTAGAAAACGTCTCGTAGGAATTGTATAAATATGAAAAAAATAAAACCATACTTCTACTCAGGGTCGGCCCAAAGCGGTAGCAAAATAGGCAGCCGCCTAGGGTGGCACTAGTTTAGAGGCCGAACATTTCGAAATTTCGAATGAACAAAATTGATTTAATTATTATATTATTATCTAAAATACAGAAATTCTAAAATTGCCTAGGGTGGCGAAAAACCTAGGTTAGCCCTATCTCTACTTGGTACCAAATTAATGATTATGAACACTTTCTATTTACAATTGTTTAGATAAAAACTCGTAAGCGTAAGTTATTCGAATGTATATTGTACAATAATAATTAATAATATAATGTATTATACTACAGCTATTGACTATTGTATATTTATTATTTTACTTTCCAGTTTCACACGCAAATACAATATTGTACATACATAGTAATATTCAACTTTAAAAATCATTTGTTCCATATAAACATAATACAATACATGGATTAAATGTGCATGTACTTGTATAGATTTTTTTATACATTTATAAATGTTTTAACTGTATAAAACAAATTAAGCAATTCATTTAAACAAGCACTGTTTGATTTTACGTTATAATTTACTACAATTTTATAACTTTGGACATTTTTTTTAATTGATGAATAATAATAACAAAACTAAATTCAGATAATCTAAAAAAAAAATAATTATGAATAACAAGATCCTAGAGTCTAGACCAATCGTTAGAGTTGTTTATAACAATAAAATTCAAGCCAACTCAGTACGATATTAAGCTCTCTTGACTTACAACTGCCATGAAAAGGTTAGGTTTTAAAATACGGAAGTATCAGCACAGATTATTGATTATACATTATATATCAATACATCGTCCCTTTGCAGTGTTAAAAGTAGTAGAATTAATTTATTATAAAAATTAATGTAATATAATTACAGAAAACGCAGTGAATGATTCAATCGTACATTATATTATTATTATCTGAAATAAATATAATTAACTTATAGTATCGGTAAGAAACTCTCGGTCAATAAAAAGAATATTATTTAAAATTATACTTTATACATTTTTTAAAAAATAAGAAAAACTCAATCACAAAAAGTGGTAAAGAGAGTAATTCCCTACTGTATAGTAGGTCACTATAATGGATATGTTAAATTTGAATCTAATGATGGATATCATTGTATACGAAAAACGATTTTGAACGGAGATGATTTGTTAGGCTAGGATATATTTTCCAGTGGGTGGTGAAAAAAGTGGTTTATGTTTTAATGACCTGAATACCCCAAAATTTAAGTTATTTTATAAATATTGTAAGCAAAATTTATGGAAAATCTTGTATTAAATGTTCAACTCTTAGCTACTTATACAAACATTTTAGATTCTGAACGGAGTGATGAATATATTGATTTTACAATGATGTGTGTTTTTTTTTTGTGTCTGTCAACAACATTTGGAGCAGTAAAAATGCTTCGAATTTTTTTTAAATGAATCGAGAAAAACCCTAAAAAAAAATGAGGGAAAAACGAGATTTTTTACGCAAAACCAGTTTACGTCAAAATCGATTTTTTTATTTTGCTATAACTCAAAAACTAATCGTTGTAAATACTTGAAAATTTCACCAAATGTTTATATTAGCGCTCTCCGTACACAGTTAAATTTTTAAAGAATTTTGACTTTTTTTGAACTATTTATAGACAAATGAAATTTTCAATTTTCCTAAGAATTTTTTTTTGAAGTGTCGATAAAATTTTTTTGGCTGAGTCAAAATATTTGAAAAATTAATACAAAGTTCCTCATAAGTTATTCTTATAACGATAAAAAAATTATAAGAATACATAGGCACAATTTTTTTTTTATTAGCATTTGAAGTTCAAATTTTGACAAAAACTCGTCAAAATCATGAATATTTGCAAATTATTTTGTAGTTCAAAATTCATAAAATTGTTTATATTTATATCTAACGTTAAGTATTCTAGACTGACAAATCATCTCCGTTTAGAATCGTTTTTCGTATACAATGATACCTATCATTGCATTCAAATTTAACCTACCCTAGTCCGAGGTCCACCCCACCCCCTAATGTACAGCAGAGCGGTACCCACTTGCCGACTTATTTTTTTTATGAATGATTATACCTACAAAATAATTAGCAAATATTCATGATTTTAACGAATTTTATCAATATTTGAACTTCAAATGCTAACCTAACTTAACCATATAATAAAAAATTGTACCTATGTATATTGTATTCTTATAAGTTTTGAATCACTATAAGACTAACTTATGAGGAACCTAATATTTAATTTTCTAATTTTCTATTGTATTAAGTTTTTTTGGGCACCTATTTTCTTTTATTAACACTTCAAAAATAATACTTTGAAAAATCGAAAATTTACGTTGTCTTTAAATAACTCCTAAAAAGTATAAAAATTCCCTTTTTTCCGTCACTTTTTTTTGTTTTTCCAATTTTGTTTGAAAACCACTGGAAAATTATTCTTTTTGAGTTTTGACCTCTATAATGCACCAAAGATATTCGCTTTGCCATCGGAAACTACCCCCAACGTTTGAAATTGAAACATTATTTTGGTAAGTTATGCTGTATAAAGACACAAAAAAAACACATACACATAATTTCGTTTAGAATCTAATATGAATTTAATACTTACATAATTACATTATACTTCTACATAAACGTACAAATTATTAAGCTATTTTAAAAATATTTAGTTGATTTTATGTTTTGTTGTATTCCTGTCTAATTGTAAATCGTAAAAGCATGATTCCAACTATCTACTGATATACCTACACCAAGGAAACCATAATGTTCAGTTTAACCGAATCATAAAACACATTCGAAAATTACAATAGATACTCTATTATTGAATATCTTAAAATATTCCTCTAATAAACTCTACTTTAATTTGTAAGTTTATTTTATATTTATATTTATGTAGAATACTAGAACTTACTTTATAGATACATTTGTAATAATTCACTTCCATTTCGATCAAAAGAAAAAAAAACTTTAAATTAAGTTTTTTACATTCAAAGAAGATAAAACTCAAGTTTTTTGTCGGTTGTTGGAAATTACTTTTATCTAAGAATTTAAAGTTTTGTGTTTATATATTTTTATTTATTTATTCATATATACGCACAATATTGAAGCCAAAAATGATAAAGTTCTATTTATAATTTCATAATTTTTGAATGAATTTTCGAAAAGATATTAAAACAATGTAATTATTTTAAAAATATTTTACATTTATCATTTGTGTCAATTATATTGTAGATATAATTAAGTAAAATAATAATAGTTTTGTTTAATATTGTAGTAACCGAAATTTTGAAATCTAAAATTACTTTTAACAACTTTTATTACTAACTTATAATTTTAAAACTTAAATTCCATTTTGATCAGGGGCGGCTCGTCAGGGGAGACTTTGAGACTGAGTCTCCCCCTTAAAAAAACCCAGTTACTTGTAAATAATAATTAATTAAAATAATAATGCATAAAAATATTTTTATTCGAATTGAAAATATAATATTATATAATTTATATCGTTTTCTTTGTTTAATATTATAAATTGAAAGCAACCAAATCTAAAACCTTTAAATAGTTATTTTAATAGAAATGCTATTTTAGTTTTATCGATGACGGTGACGGTCGCCGTTACAGTGAAACTGCCGCCCGACAGTTTCAATCATAACATGTAAAATGGTACGGCCGGTTCGTTGGAGGGCCGGAGGGGGCAGGGAGAATAAGCTGCGTATTATAGACTCTATTGAGACTGGGTTCACGACAATAATTGCCGTACCGCGCTCCGTTCTTAGTCGCTGACCGCTGTCATAATTTAATGCATTTTTATGATTTAATAACTATAACACGTTTACTACAGGGTTTTATACTATCTTCTATTTGATATTTGTTATATTTCTAATTATTTTAAAAATGCAAAAATACAATATAATAGACATATTATTAATTAGTGGTTTTAATACTTTAACTTACGAACAAAAAAATCAAATTAAACTTAAAAATATTAACTAAATATGTAATACTATAATATTATTAGATTTTCAATAATAGGGTTTTTCTTGTTCGTTGTTGTACGTAGTTTATGTTATATAATTTTAAGTCTCCCCAGAATATTAACTCACGAGCCGCTACTGATTTTGATACATTAATATGTTAATTAAGCAAAATATATTATTCTTAAAACGATTATAGAATATGTGATTGTTTTATTAATTTAGACGAATTGACATAAGTTATAACTATAGATTATCAATAAACTGTCCAAGATGTAACCAAAGCAAAACATTTTGAGCACAAACGCCTTAAACATTAAGGAAAATTTGTATTTGTATAGAAGAGCGTACAATATGTTTTTATAATATTATTATCAAAGTACCTATTATACATTGATAAAATATCAAGATATACAATATGTCAATAACAATCTAATATGTGTATTGTGTATCTACTAGAACTAGGTACACAAAATAATACAAATACCATGGCAAAACAAACATGTATGCTTGTAATTTACATTTTTCGATTTAACTAGCAGATTTCTGCTAATTATATTTATAATGGAGGCTTTTCTTTGCTGATCGTCATCGTTGTTATCAATTTGTTTTGTCATAATTAAAATTTTTAATAATTATTAATTTTATATTCTGAATTATATACTTATGCTTGTTACCCAATATTATAATATGGGTAATACGTGCAATGTCGGATAAAATATTTTTGATAATTTTAATATATTATTTTAGATTCTGAACGAAGTGATGAATGTATTGATTTTAGATTCTGAACGGAGTGATGAATGTATTAATTTTATTCATTATAAATAGCTAAAAAAAGTCAAAATATTTTAAGAATTAAAATTCCAATCTAAATAACTGGTGAAATTTTCAAGTATCTATGACTTATATTTTTTGAATTATAACAAATATTTAAAATCGTTTGAGGATAAATCATTATCGTTCCGATATTTCGTAAAAATTTAAAATTCAAACGTACTTAAAATTTTTCCTATAATGACGCTTCGAGTTTCCTCTATAGATACTTGAAGGAAAACTTATGGAAAACTTAGTGTTTTATTTTTAATCCTTAGTTATTAACAAAAAAAATTTTATGATTTTTCAACTTCAAAATTACTTTGCAAATTTTCGCGTTTTCTACAGATTTCATAAAAATTTGAACTATAAACGCTTATAAAAAAAAATTGTGACTAACGATCTTTAATTTTTTTTTTTAGCTACAATAAGAACAATTCGTAAGGAACCTTGTATTAAATTTTCAAGTTTTTTTGGTCATCCAAAATTTTTTTATCGACACTTCAAAAAAAAATTTGCATAAAAATCGAAAATTTCAGTGGTCTATAAATAACTCAAAAAAAGTCAACAAGGTTAGGTTACAAAAGAAAATTTAACTGTATATAGATAACACTAACATAAACATTTGGTGAAAATTGTAAGTATTTACAGTGATTAGTATTTGAGTTACAACCATATAAAAAAATCGATTTGATCGAAAACTGGTTTTACGTAAAAATTCCCGTTTTTCCGTCACTTTTGTTTTGTTTTTCTCGATTTTTCGAAACTGTTGGAAAATGTTTACTTTTGACTCCTATTATGCATCAAGGATATTCACTTTTCCATCTGAAACCACCCCCAAAGTTTGAAATTGAAGAATTATTTCGACTTGTTATGCTGTACACAGACAAAAAAACACATCATTGTAAAATCAATACATTCATTACTTCGTTCAGAATCTAAAAAAAGAAACAGAAACATTTTTCAGAAAAACAATATAAATTAGATGAAAACTAAGTTTACTGATAATACGTTAAACTTCTTGAAATTATAATATAACAACCAGATTCTACTTACGCTTTTTTTAAGACTTACACGTGCACTATCTGTGGTTAATTATCATTATTGAAACCATGATAATTTTAGAGCGTTATTAGAGAGCCCATCCTAAATTAATAGACATTCGATGTTCACGATTTCATACAATTTTTATCTGCAAGCTGCAACTTTGAAGCACTGTTGCCATTTTTTGTTTTTATTCCCAACAATAAATTATTTGTTTGTGTTACTAGTATTGTTACGGAACAAAATCTTACTTTTAGGACAAATACAAGTGGTTTACCAATAGATAAATATACTGATATAATATTAGGAAAAATATTAATTAATTCTAAAGATTAAAGTCGTTGCCAGATAAATTGAGACAGCGGCGGTGGCTCTTTTCAGTAGGTGTATCCCAAACTAGTCGCGATGTGTAAAATCTATGTATTATAATAATCTATCTATGTATAAATATATATATAATATATATATTAATACATTATCGGTAGTAACACTGAAATTCAGAGAACCCATGGTTTTTCGTTATTGCGCCGCCACCGCTGTCTCAATTTATTTGGCAACGACTGTAACACTCGGTCAAAACCAGAAAATTACGATTACCACCTTTCACGCTATTATCAAGAACGTCATTTATAAAATGTGTTTTTCTATATAAGCCCCATATGCTGCCCCTGGACTTTCTTCGAAACTACCGCGGCCAATAAATATTGAATAATGGGCCTCGGTAAAATTATATTTCCACTAATTACGACCATTTTAAATTAAAAAAAAATTACAAAATTCGTTTCTTTTTCTTGGTAAAATATCAATAAATATTTTAGGATTGTAGAATTTACCAGTGTGTAAATAAACTATAATAGACCTGTCTACTACTGCTTTAAAAATAGTCATGATTTTAAATAGTAAATATTATCTATATAGGCTTGTGGAAAAGTACACCTTTAGTAGCTTGGTAGTTGGTCCTTACTGTACAACTTTTTATAAAAAAACAAATAACCAGTATAAATTAAATTGTGATGCCCAATAGTAAAAAATTGAAACTATGGGCCAGTGAATTTGGAGGAATGGGCAGAATTAATCTCTTGCTGCCTCTGAAACCGGAGGCTGAGCACGCTTATGATAAGCCCTATTCGTCCCCAAGCATGATCTAAAACCAAACTGATGGAAACTCTTTTGAAGGGAGCTTATATTTTTCTAAAATATTATCAATTATCATGAACCTGTTTTTAACAAATTTTTTCAATATTCTAGAAAAATTGCTAAACATTAAAAATATTAATCTATAACTATATTTTAAATTGTTAATAGATTTATCTCATCATATTTAATATTGACTTTAAGATTTTAGTTTTTTAATAACATGTTCATAATTAATAAATTAGATGAACTTAAAACCATTTTCTTTAACAACATACATAGTCTTATATAAAATACATAATATTATATTGTGCAATACATAGTATTGTTACTTGTTAATTATTAATAACTATTAACTACTTACTTTGATTATTTATTTATTAGATATTTCCCTATCTTTTGTTTATATTAATTGACTTACCTTTTTTCATTTTTAACTATTACATCAAGGTTTACTTTTGAAGCCTTAATGCAAATTCGGTTATGATCTTCATTGGTTTATTAGGTATATTTGTACTTGTATTAAAAATTGGAAATCCTTAATCAATTACGCTGATTGACATGTTTTGGCTGAAAGATCTTACTCTATTTTTTCAACTCTGATACACTAATTATTTCAACATAATTTCAGGTTGATTTTTGATCTAGTAAATTCAAAGTTTAGATAAATTGAAATATTTAAGCACAATTTAATATTATTTTCTTTTAACAATTTAATGTCATCTTTCAGATCATTAATATTATTCGATACTTCTTTCACCCGCTTACCAAAATCATCAAATTTGGCACTCATACATTTGACCGAAGAAATTAAATTGGATACAGTCTCATTTAATCTAATAAACTTCTCTTAATTATTTGATTTAACTTGCCAGACCTAAGTTGACCTATTTCTTTTTTTTTTTTTGAACAGACAAATTTTAGCTTAGTTTCTTCAGGACAGGTGTTGATTTTCTAAAATCCGTTTCTTTATAACTAGAACATTAGAAGTATGAGAATTATATACACTTTATACATTTAATTTCGTCAACATCAAAAATTGTATCATTACAAACTAAACATATAGCACTATAAATTAATCATTAATGTGAGAAATAAAATAATATACTCTATTTTAATTGATTATCATGTTAATTTATTAGGTATAATGCATAAAAACAACAGATAAGATGACAGTTATATTTTATATGGGTATAATATGGTCACAGTTAGTTAATAAATACACAGATACTTATTATACTTTTATAATCTTCTAAATATTCGAAAAAATACATGATATACATATTCTATATCTAGATAAAGTGAGGAAAATTGTAATGGTGGTGGAAACTTTTAGAGACTCTATTAAGTGCTAAAAGAAGATCATTATTTGTACAAGATTAAAAATATTATCCAATAAGTACTGTATTTATATCTTTACTGTAATTATTAATTCAAAATGTATATAAAACAATAAAAGTGTATTCACATTACATAAAATATTGTCCTCTTATATCTAACTATAATTATTTTAATTTGTTCGTGATCGTGAATACTCTTCAAAGAATTCGAATAAATTGGTTATATTAAATTCAACAATAACGGAACTACCTATACATGCATAATTTTTCAAAAATAAAGTTCTATTAAACAAATTCAATTCAATTATAATATTTTTTCAAATTGTAAACTTAATTCATCTAAAATAATTTTATAAGTTTATAACAAGCCATAAAATACAAACGAACCAAATGTTATTATTATACTGGCAATTAACACGATTATTTACTTGAAACAGTTGAAACAATAATAGACCGGTCAGAAATAACCATTAATGAAATACGAAAGTATTATTATACATTTAAAACTGCAATCATTAGATGAAGACCAGAAGACTATAATAATTAATAATATATAATTAATAAAATACGTTTAAAATAATAAAAGGAACACTATATTATACATTGTATGGTGGTATACTTGGTATAATTACTATTTAATAGGTACCTACCTACATTTATACGCAAGAGCAATTACATTTTTTTAATTCTATAGCCGTTTATGTTTATTAACAGTTATTCCTTTGTAGTTTTGTACACTGGCTTAATGTATGAATGATCCACAATTCATTGAATTAAACAATCTATAGATACGTCTTCTTATACGTTCCATAAAACGATGATTGTATGCATTCTTAGAAATGTATGTAGGTATTCAGCACTTTTGCAGCTTCGTATTATAAAATTATAAGTTGCTAATTTAAAATAAAAATTTAATAGTAAATCCAATAACAAACATAAAAGTGAAAAGGATTGATAATATGTGCATTTAATGATGTATTTGATTTGAATAACACCTTAAAAATATTTTTAAAAAACAATTGAAATTATTTTTCAACAATAAAGTGTTCACTATTAAATAAATCGAATGTACAACTGCTATACTATTACACAGTGTATAGTGTATAGAACTAAGTACTATATACTTACCCATAGTAACTATATATCTATGTAAGTAAATATATAATCAGAGTTTAAACTTTAAATTAATAATAATAATTTTGTTTTTTTTTTCTATAAAATATTTAAATAATATACCGAATAGATATCAAGAATCCAAGCTCAACAAATTGTCAAAACAAATTTTAAATAAAAGGTGGTCTAGTACTCTAGTGGGTATTATGGGTAACGTTCTACTTTACAATAGGGTTCGAGTGGATCTTTGATATAGAATGGGTCACTAGGTACAATGAGTGTATTAAATTTGAATACAATGATAGGTACCATTATACATAAAAAAGATTATGAACTAAGATGATTTGTCAGTCTAAGATACCTATATATTTTTGTAGTGAAAAACAAAAATTTAAAATTATTTTATAGTAAATCGTTATTTTACGAGTGACTTTTGCATTTCGTAAAAATTTAAACTAAGGATAAATTTTGTTTTAATTGGCCAACGTTCAAGTTCTTTTATAATTATTGTAATCCAAACTCATCGAAATTCTTTTATTAAATGTTCAACTCTTAGTTAATTATAAAAATTTTTTTATAAATTTTAACTACTAAATAATTTCGAAATATTCATGATATTGACGAATTTTTGTCAATATTTGAACATCAAATGCTAATAATAAAAAATTGTGCCTATGTTTTCTTATCATTTTTGTATCTGCGCTTTATGACTAACTTCCGAGGAACTTTGTATTCAGTTTTCAAGTATTTTGACTCAGCCAAAAAACAATTATCGATATTTATAAAAAAAAAACTAAACAAAAACGAATATTTCAAATACCTATAAATAGCCTTAAAATATGCGAAATATTTTGAAAAATAAATTCTGTAAATATAATACCAATCAAAATAACTGATGTAATTCTCAAGTACCTATCTACGACCTATATGCTTCTTGAATAATAACAAATATTTAAAATCGTTTGAGGATAAATCTTAACCGTTAAGCAATTTCGTAAAAATTTAAAATTCAAACGCACATCATAATATTTTTTCTTATAATGAAGCTTCAAGTTTTCTCTATAGCAATTTGAAGGAAAAATTATGGAAAAATTACTGTGAAATTTTTTTAACATAGATATAAATATAAAAATTTTTATAAATGTCCAACTACAATATTACTAGCAAATTTTCGTGACTTTGGCATACTTCGTAAAATGTTGAACTTTTAACTGAACTGCTTTCACATTACTTCTGCGAAACTTTTAAATGCTTAAAAAATAAAATTTTGATAACAACGATTTTTTTTAACTAGATACAATAAGATCAACACTAATAAGAAACCTTGTATTAAAAAAAAAAGTTGTTTTGGGAACCCGAAATTGTTATATCGACACTTCAAAAAAAAAAAAAAAATACTCAGAAAAATCGAAAATTTCAGTTGTCTATAATATAAGTTCAAATTTTTACGAAATATGTCAAAATCGCGAAAATTTGCAAGTAATTATGTAGTTGAAAAATCATAAAATTGTTTGTCTATATCTAAGGTTAAAAAATTCAACACTAAGTTTTCCTTCAGATAACTATAGAGAAAACTCGAAGCGTCATTATAGGAAAAAATGTTATGTGTAAATGTTGTATTAAATATAATATGTAAATGTTATTTATAAAAAATTTTAGATTTTTGTTATATTTAAGAATTACTAGGCGTAAAAACTTGAAACATACAGTATACACCAGTTATTTAAATTGACATTTGTCATACATGATTAAATGATTTAATTTTTGGGTACCTAACACCTACTTATTCAGGTCATTAAAACATAATCCACCTTTTCACCACCCAATTTAAAATACAATATATTTTGTATATTATATCCTAACAAATCATCTCCTTTCGGAATCATTTATCGTTTGCAATGATACTTATCATTGGATTCAAATTTAACACTCCTATATATAATAGTGATCCACACACAACACGGCACCTAACGTACAGCAGAGCGTACCCACTTGACCACACTTTTTTGATAAAAGTAATAACTAGTAAAATACTACTTAAAGTACCGTAAAATAGTAATTTATTCATAGTATAAAAAGATAATATTTTAAAAGAAATCAAAAACATTATTGCGTATAGTAACATTTAGAATAATATCATACGTATAACATATGAATTACATACATACATATATATACCACAAATAAATTTCTTTAAAAATTATTGGCTGTATATTATATTTTTAGATTTTTATGATATCTATATTAACTCAGAACCATTTATAAGGTATCTTATACTTAATTTTTAAAACTTAAAATATATAAAAATAAATTGTATTATACATTTTTAACTACAAAACAGTTCACAATTTATTTCAACTTTAAATATAGGTATATAAAACAAATTGTACCTATTTATTTTCAATATTTTTATATAAATTTGAGTTAAAACAAATTTAAATTGTTCATGCCTATAAATAATTAACCTAGTTTCTTATCCAAAATAAAAATATTTTTTTGTAATGTCGTATACTCCAATTACTCGGACGTATACCAAAATAAAGTAAGACCAAAAATGATGTGAAATACTTTATTTGAACGCGACGTCCAGTGGTAATCGAGTCACACGATCACTACCTGTAATGACCCCTTTTCTGCCTTAACCATATCTCTTATATACTAAATTTACAATTGAGTAATTATCGATTCTCTTATTATACTAATTTACATTTCATACACCTTAACTTACGTAATTATTATTTTAACCCAATTAATAACTAATTTTATTTACATTTCTTACTACTATGTTTTGATTACTATGCTAACTAAAATATAAAAGTTTAACAACACTATATTTCATAATTGTTATCTAACCTATTTAAATTCTATTTTTTATTATTGCTTAATTATTGAAATTCATTAAATCCTAATACAACAGTAATAAGTGAGAATTGCAAAGAGTGCAATGTATGGAAATTAAAGTTTAGATGATTAGTAAGTGTTTAAAAGTGTAAACAAGTTGAGTGGAGTGAAGTTGTTCGGGTGTACCTATCCTGAAATACCCTAATATAAATACCTACACTTTCTATAAAAATAATCCAATAAATAATTGAAGAGTGAAACTATATGTTTTTTTATATTTATCAGAAAAGTTTATTTTATTATAGATTGTAGGTATAGGTTTGTAATATATTATAATGCTCAAAAAATATTAGAGCTTAAATATCGGAAATGTATAATGTGTACTTCAACTAATCTCGGTTTGCGAGAATCACTAGAAACTAAATAATAAGAATTTAATTTTTTTAATGAGATTGAATTCTATTTTTTTTTTTATGTGCTTGTGTATGTTATTACACTGCTTTGTTCATACGCGAGAATTATTAATAAACAGAACTGTTTTTCAGTATTTCAATTTTTGCATGATTACGCATCGCACCCTTTCATTCGTGAATGCGTGATTGCAGAAAACTGTGGCTTTATGGCTGTATTATTAGGTTGATAAAAATCTACTTAATAGATACTTTCAAAAGATTGGTCTTTTAAATTTAAATACTTTTATTTATTACACTTTTATCTATAACAAATATAATTCATAAAAATCAAATGTTTCAGCAACTAAATACAATTTTTAAATATTACTTTTTAAAGAAATTGTGTGTTTTACATTGATAGTTAATAAAAAGATGTACCAATACACTATACAGAGATATAGCTATCATCAATCTATTTTATTCTATATGCTTTATTTTTAAAAGTTAATCTACCTAATGAATAATACACCTATTTTACATATACCTTTTAAAATATAGGTAACATTTGAGTACAGTTCAGTTGATAATTGATATTAATTAACCTAGGTCTATGAGTATCACTAATCTTCATTAAGTAAATACATGTTTGTCTATTACATAATTGTTTTGTAAATAAAAAAAATTAGGTAGGTAGTAGGTACATAAGTTCCATAATTATTTTTCTATTTATTATATTAGTTAATAATATACAATATTAATATCATTGTTTGAATGAAATAATTACCTATTTAAATTGAATTTAGATAGTATTCTATATTTATTTAAATATAAATATATATTTGTTATTACACAAAAATAAAATAATTAATAATAATTGCAATGATTTTTCCATTTTTGATAATAGGAAAAAATTCATGTACCAATTGTACCCATAGTATTAAAATAAGAAGTCTTAAAAGTAAATAGTTTCTACATTGTTTTAGATTGAATTTGTATTATATTATTGATATTTTATAAGATAAGGGTCGATAATTTAATTTTAAAATTAAAATATCAAAATGTACTTTCAAACCATAATAACCATTTAGAATATCAGTAATTTATTTAAAAATTGATAGTACCTATAAGTTAAATTTGCTACACACGCTATATGAAAAAAAATAAACATTTATTTATTCAAAATAAATGGAATATAAATAAGGTAATTATATCAAAACAATTACAGACATTTTAATTCTATAAATAATACAATTATTTTATTTTATATAATTTGTTGCAATATTTGTCATTGATTAACTTTTTCAATTTAGTTTATAGATGAGATAAAATTATGCCTTAAAAATAATATTACAACACAATATGTGAGCATTTATACTAATTTATGTACAAAATTATAAGCAAGTAAATTAATACTTGCTAATATGATGTATAGAAAATAGTTTAAGTTTTAATTTTTAAAATTATACATGCAATACACACGAAAATAACTAGCAAATACAGTCCATATACTAAAAAAAAAAACCAACAAAGATGAACCAATATAAATAACTAATAGACGTTGATTATTTTATAGATTTGCCCAATTTCATACTTATATTATACATATTATAATAGTACATAGAATCATGTTATTTTATCATTAGTAGTTATTAAATCAAAAGAATTTACAATATTAAATTAAATATGTAGTTGAACATTACTTATTTATGAAATTGGTAATATAACTGTTAAATATTATGTAATTATTTATTTAGTTATATCAAATCTTCAGCAGATAATAATAGTATTACCTACTAATATCCTCTTGGACCAGCTGGAGGACCTAAATAGAAATTATTGTAAATTTAAAAATTTATTTATTTTAATATATAGCACTACTTACCTCTCATCATAGGTGGAGGACCACGCATGTTGTTGGCTGGCATTGGTGGTGGTCCACCTCGACCCATGCCAGGCATTGGTGGCATACCAGCTAAGACATGATTAAAATATTATTAAATACATTATCAATATAATGTGTAGTAAATAATGTATTATATTCAAAATTAATCTATAAGATTAACCTAATAACCTAACCTACCCATTATGCCTGGTGGAGGAGCCATCATTGGTGGACCTCTTATTGGTGGTTGAGCTGGAGCACCTCTAGTGGGTGCCATTGCAGCTGGTGAAGGACCTCCAACACCTCTCACTGGTCCTTGTAAACCTATTGATAAGAATAAAATAAATAACATGGAATTTTAAAATAAAAATCATACACATATAATTTATTATAACAATTGAATTCCTAAAATAGTAAAATTAATAATTGAGAAAAAAAAATCAAATTTAAAATAATATTTATTTAATATATTACATATTATATTAAATTATGAATCATCTACAACCTATCTATAAAGTGATAATGATATTATTGTACAAAATAAATTCAGTTATTACAAATAGATACTCAAGGTCTAATTAAAAATACTATTTTATGTTTATGAAAATAATTGCAAGTTAATATATATATTTTTTTAATAAAATAAAAACCAACCTAGTTATTAAAAAAATATAAAATGCTATTTTCACTTAACTTAAAGAATAAAAAATATTTAATTCTAAAATATTACCAGGTGTAGCTGCTGATGGTATAACTGAGGGCATCCCTCGTCCAGCAGCACGGCTAGAACCTGGACCACCCCCACCTGGCAGTGGTACTCTAGGAAGACCTTCTTCAGGTGGAGGAGGTCCTTCAATAGTTATAGATACTATATTTTGTCCACGTAATAAGACAAAACCAAGTACACGCTTTTCTTCTCTCGGTTCAGCGGGTATTGTGGGTACTTTGGCTTTACTTTTCAATCTACGAAATTCTTCACAATCGGCCAAAATCAAGTTCATATGTTTATCAAAGGCTATGAAACACAAAACAATTTAATAAATGATCAAATGTCAACAGTTAAGTATATCAGTAAAAAAATAACCTTTAAATGTGCCGATAAACATTCTGGAATCTTGTAATATAACGCGCACTCTATAATTGATGTGCTGCATCATCTTGTTATTCTTTGTAACAGGCTATAAGCAATAAAAATATTATTTCACGATAAAAGACAGTTTACCCATCAATAGTACATACAATTAAAATATTATGAAATAAAACAAGTAACAATTGAATGTATTTGTGAATAACTAATTAAAAGAAATGCATTTGTCTAATTACTGAATTAATGAACTATGTTAAGCCAATTAGGGCGATACCTAAGTTAAATCTACCTGCAAGACAGACAAGTCACAATGAATAAAACATTGATAGCTAAAAAACTTTCTAAAAACTCGAATTTTTTTTTTTTACTCCTAGAGGTGTTTATAAAATTGTATCAAATTTATTATTTCTCTTAATATTCGAGTTATCGAGACAACTATCTTCAATAAACTTTGATGTGAATTTTGATGGGAATTGATAAAATAAGTTGTAATAGATAAAAAAATATGAAAATATCACATTGGTTTTTAAATATTATATGAAATTCTGTTGAAGAAAAATACAACTTAACGTTTAGGTTTTTGAACACACAAATCGCATTACAAAATACAAAATAAGACATAACAAAACACAATATTGTTGTAAAATAATACTCACCATTTTTGCTGCTAATGCGTAATACTACAGGATACAAAAAATAATGTGAATATTTTGAAGTGAATTTTAGAAATTCGAGTAAGTCGATACGTTAAAAAACGTTTAGTTTTCACATAAAAATCGAGTACACGATCCGGTACTTTATGATTTTCCTAATCAGTAAACAAACGACGAAACACCGTAGACACCTTAGCATTGCGGCCGCGCTCGCCGCTCACTGCTTATAAACTGAACTGAGGCACGTATATTCGCCGCGTACTGAGTTATGGAAACGGATCAACATTCAACAGGAGTGCCAACAACAACCAACGACAAATCCACGATTTCTGTCGGACTAGTGACTACCAGCCATAGATAATAAAGAATGGATAGGCCATTCGACCTTATCATACGTTCTCAAACAATTATGAATGTAGGTGCTTTTATTATTAATCCATATATATATATATATATCAGATTTTCAATAAGGGATAACCAAAAGTTGAGATAACAGGCACCTTTGTGAGACAGAAGATATCTGCTCTTTAGGAACGAGGCACCTAATGTTATAAGCATAGGCGTGGCCTATCCATTCTTTATTATCTATGCTACCAGCAGCTTAGTTCGTGCTTATTAAGCACTGCTTGATAGTTAATACCAATTACCAAACAACCAAACTTACCAAACTTGAAACTATCGTCCATCAGTCCTTCACGATTCACGAATCACGACTGTCATAGTCATCAGTCATCACAAATGAAATTCAAGTCAGAACAATTAATGCAATTATTATGGTACCTACTTAATATTTAGGTACTAGTTACTACTTACTTACCTACCTAGGTACTTGTCCACAGTAAGTTGTTAGTTACTTTTACTAGTTAGGTTTATTTATTCTTCATCTTTATTTTCTATATTGAAATGTCTTTAAGAAATACTTGTTATTGTTAATATCTACTATCTAGTCAATAAAATGTAAATAATGATTAGGTATTTGATTTTTAATATAATATCGTACATTGATAGGTAAAGAAAGATATTTTAAAATTTAAATTACAAAAATTGTAGTTCCAAATTATTTGAAGATAAAAGGTGCCGTAACTTGTATGCAGTACAAGAATGATAGAAAAATAGAAAATGTGATGTTTCAAAACACAAAAGAAACCATTAGTTTCTCAATATTAGGAAAAACATAAGATAGGTAGGTATTTATTTATATCCACAAGTAATAGTAAGTTCTAAGTACCTAATGATTTATGATGGGAAAAGTACGAATTATAATTTTGTATTTGTAAATATTCAATAAAAAATGTTAAAATGTGTACCTACCAATTTGGGAACATGTTTCCCGATATTTTTCATCTTGCGAAATAATTCTTTACTAAGAAAATCAAAAACCTTTGTATTTTTTTGTTAAACGCGTTTTTTACCCCCAGACAAAATGATTATTATTATTACCTAATTTGTTATACATAAATGAAGGGTGGAATCAACGTGCAGCTAAGATTACTGAACCAATGTATTTGAAATTTTCAATAAATGCATTTATTACTATGCATAGACGCACTAAGAAAGGTTTTTTCGAAATTCGCATTTTAAAGGATATAAAGAGTAAAGACCTGTGTCTGTAATTATAATAATTTCTTTCGCACTAATTATTATTGCCATGGAAACAAAAATAAAAAACAACGGTGGATATGGATTGTATTTCCAGGATGCGCCGGGAGGCGCAGGCAAAACTTTTCTCATTTTTTTTAGCGATCGATGAATAAACACAATACATCACATCGCCAACAAATTGAGACATGTAGGGTTCAGCTACCCATATGGCCATATATATATATATACAAGCTGAACTCGTGCACTTCGTTGCCCGTTAAAATGCCAATTCTATAATATGATTCGAATTTTGATTAATTTGTTAATATTCAGTTTAACGGTGTTCAAAACTTAGACATTTTCCTTGACTATCTTGATTATCAAAAAACTTTGAAAGCACCACATTAAAATGCTTTCTTATTGCACACTAAATTTGTGGTACAATTGTACGAATGTACCGTGTAAATTGCAAGCATTAATCTATCATTGTTCACGCTCTACGTTTATCAGTCAGTGAGTTAGTCAAGTAATAATAATATTATAGTCATTCTGCTTGTCGGCGTTGCCCCTGAGACCACAGAATAGATTTATTCTGTGGTGAGACTCTTATGATTACCTATGCAAGCAGTATATTATCAGGTAGGCAATCAACCCGTGATGGATTGCGGACCCCGTGAGATGTGTACATAAGTTTATAATTTCTAACCCTTAAGTTTCAAAGTTTTTTTTTATTATGGTGGATAAAATACAATAATGTATCATCTCGTGGTTTTTTTATTGTTACCTATCGGTAAAACAATAAAACTTGGTATAACTTGTTATGTTAGTCTATTACTGTGATTTTGAGATTTACGATGGACATTGACTAATTTCGCTAATTCTTTTTTGGTTGTTATGGTTTTGACAAAATATAACAACAGGTCTACAACTATTATATAACTTACATATTATGTATACCTGTTTCTAACGTGTAAGAACTAATATATGTATATTTTTTACCTGATAGGTCTCGTATAGGAACTTAAATTTGCCCACTGTGACCTATGGGGTATGACTAAATGATATAAACATCTGCTAAGACGGGCGGGTCTTTTTTCCTCCAAAAACGAGATACCGTTTTCCTCTACTGTCTATTTTCCTCCAATAAATAAAATAATAAAATAGTATATAATATTATATTTTTTAATAATATAAAGTAATGCAAAGTATAATAATACGATGTGTGTTTGCTCGGTAGTCTTTCGAGTTTTTTGGAGTATGAATACCAGAATATACTTCTTATTTAACAATAAATATAAGTTTGAACTTAAGCTTAATATTATATTTAATAAATATTTTATATTTGAGTTCATAATATTGAGCCAAGTAAATATGTTTTATTTTTCTTTAAAATGTGAATGGAATAACTTGCATACATTGGTATAGTTTATAATAATGAAGATGATGATTTTTCCCAAATTCTGAAATGTACGTGTCTGTTCACATTTATACATTTTTCACATTTGGTTCTTAAACTAAACCAAAACTTTGAATTATTCGAAACCGTGATTGTGTCAGGTTAATTTCTGCTCTATCTTTATAATACAGAACGCAACACTGCCTAAAAATTGGAGGAAAATAGACATTATTTTAGTCAAAAATAATGAGGAGGAAAATGGAAACCATAACCTTTTTTTTGGTGGAAAATTGAATCTCGTTTTTGGAGGAAAATGGCTACGGCCGATAAAACGCTGAGCTGCTGTTAAGTTATGAAAATCCTATCCAGCATATATATATAGTAATTATTCGATTTTTTAACTTATAAGTGATTTGCTGATAGATTATCATTTAAAATATTTTTCAGAAAATAAAATAGGGTAAAATACCTGCAATTTCATTTCATTTGAAGAGTTTGAATATTGTGAAAAAAAAAGCTTTTATGCATAGGTACCTAATTTTAAATTAAAGATTGTAACTACATTAATAAATTAGTATTGTGATGTATAGTTCTAATTGCTATGTTTATACCTATTGTTTATAATAATATTTTATCATCAATTATGATAGTCGGTAGATACTAAGTTGCTTCTGTATTGCCGTATTGGTACTAACTTGGTAAATAATTAATAAATATTTTTTTATGATTAGCCATTATGCTACATATAACTGCAGTTAAAGTACTTTTATTGTGCAAATATCAGAAAGTATTCTTTGAAATAAACATACCTATAGTAGATATTTTTAAATCACTAAACTTTCTTATTTCCGTTCAAAATATAAATAAAAAACTTAGGTAAGTAAAATAACTTATTATAATAGGTATGCATTACTGATCTTAAACTTTTTCTAGTAATACCTACTATAATATAAGACATATTCTAACAGACTTTATAAAACTTTAAAGAAAATAATTCAAACATTTCAGATTGTTTATACTCGTAGTATTATATGATTATGATTAATGTATATAAACTTAGATCTTGTAAATAATAATTAATCTATCAATGCATAATATAAAAATTACATTTTAAAATATAAAGTAACATAAAATGTAATGAATCATATCAAGATGAATTATTGATCTGGCGTCTAAATAAAAATTAAAAATATAACAACAACTCAACCTTTTATAAACTATATCGGGTGTTTGAATGGTAGGTATATTCGTTACTATAAAATCAACGTCAATATAAAATACTAATTTGTGTGACCTTGTTCATATTATATTGTTATTTGTTATAATATATCGTACATTTTTATAGGTATCATTCATAAGTCAAAATTTCAAAAAATTATTAAAATAGTCTTAACAAATAGGTAGATACTGGTTTTGGTTTATTGTATTGTGTTAAAGTTAAATAATATAATAATATAGATACAAGTTTTTGATTTAATTAATAAGTGGTTGGTGATTAGTTATTGATGCCAAAAGTCTATACTGCAAACTAAATTTTATATACGAATAGGTTAGGTTAGGTTATTTTCATTAATATTTCAAAATTAATAAAAATACAATAGTAATTTTAGTAACTTAAGTATTTTAAATTTTTAAACCGAAGCTATTGTTGAGTGTTGAAAAACCAAAAGTTACAATGAATTAGGTAATTATTTATTTTATGCATTTAAATAGCTATATGATTTAGATTTTAGGTTTCAATACTATTTATAAATTTCAATTCATTTTATTTCTGTAATAATACTTTATGAACTTATTATCTATTATATATTATACACTTGTGAACAAAATCTCAGTCCTCAAATAATTCGAATAAATTATTGAACGCCCCGTGATAAAAAAGTAAATAATTCGTGAACTCTAGCATAGGTTTACAGATAGTTTCTTTCATGATTCAATAGTTGTGAACTTTATAGCTCTTTTATAGCTCTTCCGAGGGAGGGTCACAATAATTTACTCAAATGATATTTTATTTCGGTAAGTTTTCGAAGTGTCGAAGTATTAACACATGGCGTAAATCGTATTACTAGAAGAACTTTTACATTCAAAAATGAATAATGTTAACGAAATTTACTAAATTGGTGTATTTTCTTGTTCTTGATGCCGACTTCAACCATAAATATCTTTGATCAGAGAACTTTATATAATAATTCATTTTCCTAAATATTATATGTGTGTATATAGTAGAGGCACGTATAATAATTATATGCCCTAACCTAATTAATTCTCATAAATTTTTTTTTCGTATGACGTTGGGTTAGGTTATAAGGTTAATATATGGTCCGGGAGTAGGCCCGAAGACCTGGTTCGGACGCCTAATAGGCAGAATTACTATTTGGGCACCCGTAGGTTTCTGCCATGCCCAGGGTGGGGGATGGCAGTCTCTCTCTCCAGACACCGTGACTTGCCCGAAGAAAGGTGCCGACCGTGACCGAGGTTCGAACCAGCAACGGTGCGCTTCGCAACCGATGCCTTAGAACGCTTGGCCACTCCATCCCTAATCATAACCTTACCCTCATAAATTATGCCCGTGCATAAAGTCAGTGTTAATTGTCTGAACTCATTAAGACTTGGATGTATCTTGATAGTCACAAATGTTTTCAAACTGATTTTCTGATTATTTAACGTAAAATTAACTATAAAAAAAATAAATAATATACCTATAAAGATAAATATATCTTATAGATTAAGCTTAGTAAAAATCACGTCTTCTAATGAAATTATTATAGATAAGTATGTAAAAAATAACAAGAAACGTAAAAGACTATCATATAAATTTATAATAACTTAATAACTGTCAAAAAATTGAAAAATAATTTTAATTATGTGTACTGAAATTAATGTGATAAATAAATATGTTTTTTTGATTTAAGATACTTGATCATGCGGGCAAAGGTAACGCTGCAACAATAACATCTAAAAAAGAAGTGCCAGGATCATATTGTGGTGAAATCGAACAACCACAAACATTTTTATCGGAAACAAGTTCAGTTAGAGTTATTTTTCAGACAAATAACTTTACAGATCAAACTTATTACAGTTTCGATTCAAGAGCTGAACAAGAAACTCAAGTTTACTTACGATATGGACAGCATCCAGAACTTTATCCAAATAGAAGAGGCTTGCTGAACCCTGGGTAAGAACAATATCAATTACATGTTTTAAATATTTTTTATTTATTTTATTACAAAAATTGGTGTGCTTGCTAATGCTAATTAAATGAATAAGATACCAAAGAATGTAGGCAAGTGAGTTAGTGAGTATCAGTGTTTCATTCTGTTGTAATACTGTACCTACATTTGGTGTTAACTGGGTCACTGTAATTATAGGAGTCAAAGTAAACATTTTCCAACAGTTTCAAAAAATCGAGAAAAACAAAAAAAAAAGTGACGGAAAAACGGGAATTTTTACGTAAAACCAGTTTTCGACCAAATCGATTTTTTTATATGGTTGTAACTCAAATACTAATCACTGTAAATACTTACAATTTTCACCAAATGTTTATGTTAGTGTTATCTATATACAGTTAAATTTTCTTTTGTAACCTAACCTTGTTGACTTTTTTTGAGTTATTTATAGACCACTGAAATTTTCGATTTTTATGCAAATTTTTTTTTGAATTGTCGGTAAAAAAATTTTGGATGACCAAAAAAACTTGAAAATTTAATACAAGGTTCCTTACAAATTATTCTTATTGTAGTTAAAAAAAAAATTAAAGATCGTTAGTCACAATTTTTTTTTATAAGCGTTTATAGTTCAAATTTTTATGAAATCTGTAGAAAACGCGAAAATTTGCAAAGTAATTTTGAAGTTGAAAAATCATAAAATTTTTTGTGTTAATAACTAAGGATTAAAAATACAACACTAAGTTTTCCATAAGTTTTCCTTCAAGTATCTATAGAGGAAACTCGAAGCGTCATTATAGGAAAAATTTTAATTGCGTTTGAATTTTAAATTTTTACGAAATATCGGAACGATAACTAACCTAACCTAACGATAAAGATACTTGAAATTTTCGTCAGTTATTTAGATTGGCATTTTAATTTGCAAAATATTTTGACTTTTTTTTTTAGCTATTTATAGACAACTGAAATTTTCAATTTTTCTGAAAATTTTTTTTTTGAAGTGTCAATATTTAGTGTTCAAAATAATTTGTAAATTTTTATTAAAAAATATTGTGATTATATATTTTTAATATTTTTGAATTTTTGTCTTAATAACTTATGAAAAAGAAACAATTCGATTTTTAAGTATTTTTACCAAGTGAACTATTTTTTATCAAATTCATTGAAAAAATGTTTAAAAAAATCAAAAATTTCTCATATTTATAATTTACTCAAACAGAATCAAAATACAAGTATTTTAAAATTATGCTATGCATAAAAAAATGATAATTTCAATATTTAGTGAAAATTTCAATTTTCGTTGGTTATTCAATTTGAATTATAGGTAGGTACTTAACCTTTTCGAACTAGTTTAGTATAAAAAGTCCCGGGTTTTCTTTATTTTTTTTTTATTTTTCTTGACTGTTTTTCCAAGTACTGGAAATTTTTTAATCTTGATCTTCCAAAGTATAAACTAGATTCAATTGTATACCAGAAATCATCCCTTATAACGTTTAAAATCTAAGTATTTTTACTGCTCCAAAAGTAATGACAGTCAACAAACCGAAAAAAAATACATTATTGTAAAATTGACGAATGTCATCACTTCGCCTCAAAGTCTCCAAACGGTGTCACATATTATGATAGGGTACCTTAATTTATGAAAAATATACCCTTTAAAAGAGTGGATCTAACACTAATATTTGTTAAGTTGTGGAAAATTTTATTTTATTTTTTAAACAAAATTAAACCTACCGCATATTTGTTGATACATCTTCAAAGATTTTCAACTTGTTTTTCAATGTTTAACTTACATAATTAAAACAGAAATTTGCAAATCATTTTTATTAAATCAAAAAAAAAAAAAAAAATGTAAAAAATTAACGTACCATATTTAAATTGATTAAAGGAGCTATTGTGATAGGACATTTAAAGAATGTCGACTACAAACGTGTTATGTCCAAAGTCCAGCGTATCCAGGAGTGTATCCAAGAAATCTCAAGTGCAATTATTGGTTGAACACTAAAAATCCGTTTATCCGTCTATACATACAAAACGAAGAATTTAATGTGGACGGTCAACGTTGTGAAAATATAATCACATGCCCCATGAGACCGATCACTTCAGGTAACCATACAATAATATGGGTTTTATCATATCTATGTATCATGTATGTATTGTAATATTGTTTATTATATAATATATTTTCTGGAAAAAAAAATGAATGATAAAAGTTATTGTACTTCCAGAAAAACGATTTTGAATGAATTCGACCCTAAGAAAACTGACTTAGATTTAGTAAAATATCTTTACAATAATAACTTACTAATATACTATTTCATTTATTAATCTAAGATGTATTTTTAAATATTTCACATTAGAAAAATTTCAAATTTAATTTATGTAGAACCCACTTGTTTTACAAATTTGACCCAGATAGTTTTATGAAAAATAAATAATAAAAAGTGTGAATATATTAAATGTCATACGATAGATAAAAAATTAATAGTTAACAATCCACTGAGTGTAAAAACTACCGTAAAAATAGCACTTTTTTATAGGTACTTATCATTAAAAATTAATATGTGTAATGTGTATTGTATATTATGTATATAAATTATAATATTTGTAAACCATCACATTTGCTATTTATTTTGATTAACGTTTAACATTAATCTTTATCTTTATAATCTGTTCCAACATTTGAAGGGTCATTTATGATTATTGTACAGTGTATAGTACACCTTAAAAATGGAATTCATTCAGTTTATTTAAATACATACTTCATCTGTCTAAAAAACAAAAAGTTGGAATTAAAATTAAATTCAATATAAAAAAATATGCATTTTAAAATTATTAATAGAATGATCATAGGTATTTCACTTTAATGATATTAATTATATACATTTGAAATAATAGTTTCATTTCTAAAGCAAAAATTAATAACCTATTACCTAGGTATAGATATTGTATAATATTCGACGCACAGTGAAGATAAAATAAATAATATAATTGAATGCAAATATTTTTTATGGTATACAATGATTGGTGGTATATTGAATACCAACAGTATTTTAATAAATTATTTGTTATTAACAATTCTTTAATATTTTTAATTTTAACAAATAAACTTATATTGACTGTATGATAGTATTAATTATTAAACAATTAAAATATATTAAAGGAGCTGAGTATTGCCCATATGATTACATAAAAATCTATGATGGTAAAAACGCATCTAGCCCAGAGATTGGAACTTTTTGTGGAATGGGAAAATTTCCCCACTCAATTGTTGGCACAAGTGAAGATTTATTTGTGGAGTTTGTTACATCAGCTGCAGGTAGGTACAGTCTAATTTATACTTTTATAATCTATATCAAATCTTAAAAATTATAATTAAAATATTTAAAATGGTTAAATTAGTAAGATTTTTTATACAGTAAATAAATAGGTATTTTATGTACAGTGCTAGACAGTATCTTTGATATAAAAGTATCTAAGTATCTTAGGTAAAATGTATATCTAATATCTTGTATCTCGATACAATTATATGAAATATCGATTATTTACTATCTCTATACTCTAAACTCTAAATGTAATACCTAGTATCTATATTCTATAGTATCGCGATACTGATTTTTGAGTATTTTGCCCATTCCTGGTTATGCGTAATATGTATATACTATATTTACTGTATCGGTTCAGTTTTTATATGGCTATACTTGTAGTCAAGACGTATCTATGTCTGAAATAAGAGTCTACTCGTAGTTTCCTAGTTTACAAGCTCTATGTGATTATTTTGGTAAATTATAGATAATTTTTAGATCTTAATATCATAGTAAATATATATAATAAAATAATAATTATTTATAATTTCTACCTCAAACACATAACATTTTTAAATTGATAATTAAACATAGATGTTATATAGGTAGTTACCAAAACATTTTTTTCTGTATATTTAAAGAGGACATATATGGTATGAATTAATTGGAAGAAAAGAAATGATTCACTAAAATAAACGAAAAATCCCATCACTACACTGCACGAACTAAGATATACTTAGTTATATATATCTTAGTTCGTGCTACACTGCATAAAGAAATAACCTATATAATAATATATTTATCATTACATTACATCGTAATGTAAACATAATATGTTCTTTGAAATACCTATATACACAATCGTATTTTACTGTAATTATATAAGTCTTAAAATATCTTTCAGCGTATTATAGTATTATTATATACAGACTAACTTTTTAATAATATTATATACTTATTACCTATAATTAATAGTAAATATTAGTTTGCGTATTGTTAATATGGCTTAAAGTTTATTTATAAGTCATAAAACTATTCAGCAAAATATTATTCTCCATCTAATCGTTTATTTTACGTCTCCTCACTTTTATAATTCATGAATTACGATTATTTAAATTTAATTAAGTGTGAGGAGAAACAAATAGGTATGTATAATTATATAGTATGTAGTAACCAGTAGGTATATTAATATAATAATATATTTTCATTTTAAAACTTTAGATTAAATGGCAATAATTTAATAACCTATAATGCGTTATTCAGACATTTTTAGAATTGTACACATAAATAGTAAGAATAATGGATAAGTATGTTAATATAGTATGTTATGTATCAAGTAGACCTAGGTTGGTTTAATTGAAATATTAAAATCCTTTAACATTTTTATTTCAGTGAAGGTAATTATAGTTATTAAAAAGTTATTATTTTTAAAAGCTTAAAACAAACCATACCTATATTTAATAACAAATAATTTATTTTTATTTTTATTTTATTTTATAATACAACACAGGCTTACGCCCAATTAACAATAAAACAATTTAGTACAATTGATAGATTATATACAAAAAAATTAAAAATGACTTAGTGAGAAGAAAGGGTCTAGATTAGCTAAATGCGTGCAGCGACGTGATGGTTCATTTTGACCTAAGTTAGTAGAAGAGGGGGCAAGTGAAAAGGAGCAGGATGGCGAGAGGTTTGGACTGGAACATTGAACGAGACTTTGGATAGTAAGCACAGTGAGTCAATTTTCCCCTGCAATAATTTAGCCAAAAAGGTGAGATTTGCTGCTTGCTTATGGTTTGCTAAAGTTTCTAGTTTAAAGGGACTTAAGGACTGGCGTATAGTCGTGATTTGGACATTCAATTTTTAAAGTGTTGCCAACATAGTTCAGAAATTTTCGTTGAACTCCTTCGAGCATGACTGAATTACAAGCTGTTTGAAGTTCCCAGATGACAGCCATATTCTAAAATAGGTCTAACTAGAGAGCAATAAAGTGCTTTCAAAGAGGATACTAATTTAAATTCGGCAGCTATCAGCTTGATAAAACCGAGGGTTTTGAGAAGTTTACAGCAGATCTGTTCTATATGCAAGCTAGGATTCAGTTTGGGATCAAAGACAAAATCTAAATCATTAACAGATTTGTCGAGTGGAACCAAAGAAGAGCCACTTACAGTGTAATTGAATCTAATAGGAGAACTCTTACGCGTAAAGATCATTGAATGGCGTTTAGAGGTATTAAACTGTAGACCTAACTTAGTAGCCCAGAAAACTAAATTATTCAAATCATTCTGAAGTATTAAACAATTGGCCAACGAGTTAACTTGATAGAATAATTGTATGTCATCCGCAAACGCTAAGAAGTGTACCTGCAAGAGGGATAGGTGCCTACCTTGGGGAACGCCCGAAGACATGGGAAGGACAGTAAAACAGACACCATGAATTTTTACCCACTGCTTTTTATTATTAATGTAGGAACGAAACCAAGAAAGAAGTGGCTAACCAAAGCCGGTTTCTTTAAGAAAATGCTCATAAGGGACAAGTGATCAACACGATCAAAAGCTTTCGCAAAATCAGTGTAAATGACGTCGATTTGGGAATGGGCGTTAAAGGCTTTAAATATATGATTTCAAAAGACCGCATTACATATAGACGTAGATCGACCTGGCCGGAACCCATGCTGCTAATCCATGATAATAGAATTGACAATTGGCTGAATTTTATTGAGTGCAATAGATTCGAAGAATTCCTAAGAAATTGTATTATTGTTTTATATTATGGATAGTTCAATTGATATATAATCATTATAATTTACAAAAATTTTCGAAATTACACCTATTAATAACTAATAAATATGTATTTGTTTTTCTAGATACTCTTGTTGAGTTAATACTTTTATGTTACGTGTATAGTGTATACTCGTAATAATAATATAAGTGCGAATGAATACTTGCTCTTAATTATTTAATTTATTATTTAATACAGGCCCGCTTTTAAATACTGGTTTCCATTTTAATGTTGGGAATATGCCCGGTCACATGCAGACTGCCGGTGAAAAAAATGGTTCTTGCGATTGGATATTATCGAGCGAACATTTGAGCAGAGATCACCATACCGAAGGAATATTCATGTCAATTGCTCACTGGTATCCTCCACACACATCTTGCACTTATCATTTACTAGGACTGCCAAATCAAGTAGTTCGAGTTTATTTTCCCAGGTATGTCGACTCGCTCTAAACATTATTTATAAAATAATTTGATCTTCAATGACAATTAATTAGTAATTACCTATTATATAATAAAAATAATAATTATTATTATTGAAACCTATGTTTTCCTTACATACTTAATATTATTTTTTTAAATAGTGATTAATTGTGCAGAAATTATCTAAAAAATACTTAACGGTATTCTAGCTTCCGAGTAAATGGGATAGAGAGCCCAGTGACGAGCGACTGGACTGGAGATTGCGGGGAAAGCTTAACACTCTACGATGCCGCCGAACCGGATGACACGAGAATCATAAAAACATTTTGTGATACATTTTCTAAGCCAGCTGAAAAACACGATTTCGTATCGACTGGAAATTCAATGTTCATCCGATTCGAAAGCAAAACCGGTAGTTATTCGGGGTAAGAATAATAATTATTATTATAGCCTGTAAGTATATGTAAACCTATAATATTTTATTCTATACTTAGATACTTAAATGATAATTAATTTGTGTAGAAAGATACATAATATATCCATAAATATTATTAATATTTCTAATCGGGCGATGAGCTTATTAGACACAATAGGTTACCTGTTGTTAAATATATTATAATTATTAGTACTCTAAAATTGGACTATACAGCAATAGTCCTAGTGCACCGTCTTGAGTAGTGACACTATTTTTAATTGTGTAATATATCACGCGTAAAATCATCATAATTATACAATTAAAATATATTTTAAAAAAGAGTGTGAGTACCAACTCTAAGGATGCTTTCCATATATATATATATATATATATAAATCCTAATCAGGGCCTACAATCTAAAGGAAGTGTAGAGTTGATTTAAGTAGGCATACTTAACCTAACCTTTACTGAGATTGGTTTTATGTTAGCAGTGTAATCAGTGTATAGTATTAGTATAGTATTAGATTCAACTATTCAAATCAAATGTAATACAAACAATTTAGGAAGACTAAAGAGTGTACTAAATTTTCAGTTTCCAACAATATTTTAATAAGACACAATTAACTATAATTCTACCATATAATACAATAACTTTTATAATTTATACTTTACTAAATATATATACAGAGTGTTTCAAAAGTCTTTCTCCGACTACGAACTGATATAGTTCGGTAACGGTTTATCGCAGGTTAGTGACCAATGTAATAATGGAAAGGTTAGATAACCAAGTTTATTTTAATTTATCTAGATTATATGGCGATGGGCTGGGCGTAATGTATGCTGGGGCCATACTAGAAAGGTTGCTGATCATATCTGATGTCACGCCATTAACAGCATCTTTGATTCTGGTTTTAAGCTCTTCCAAGTTTTTAGGTAATTATGGTACATAATACACTTTCTCTTTTACATAGCCCCATAAAAAAAAATAACTACACACTGTAAGGTCAGGGATGAATCGCCAAATCGTCGTTTCCTTTACTCCCAATCTACCGCCATTACGGTGCCAAATTTATTGGCCGTAGCTATTTTCCTCCAAGAACAAGATACCGTTTTGGAGGAAAATGGACTCACCCAATTTATCAACTACAGTACGGCCAGCGAAAAATGAGCCGTGATAGGTTAGGTTAGTGCTTCGGGTGACCGAATTTTGTCAGGGCTACTAAAACTTTTTGTCACCGCTCGCTTTTCACTCGCCGTACCACTCCGTACTCCGCCATGTTTCAAACGGAGAACCCCTGGTTACGCTAAAATTCACCACTAGTAACACGACGGTCACGGCACATTTTTCGCTGGCCGTACTGTAGATAACTTAAAATAAACTTGGTTATCCAATCTTTCCATTAATAAATTGGTCATTAACCTACAATAAATCGTTTCTGAACTATATCAGTTTGTAATTGGATGAAGACTTTTAAAACACCCTATACTTTGATACCTATTTTTTAATATAGACTAGTATGTTATTTACTTGAATAGAAATCTTATAAAATCTTAACACAAACAATAGTATCTATGATTTACTAGTATAATAACTATATAGAATATAGATATCTTTGTATATAAATGAAGGGTGGAATCAACGTACAGCCAAAACTACTGAACCGATTTATTTAAAATTTTCAGTAAATGTATTTATTACTATATATAGACGCACTAAGAAAAGATTTTTTGAAAATTGCATTTTAAAGGGTAAATAGAGCATAAAATAGAGACATTTTGAGATTTACGATGGAAATTTTTGTTTATAGATGGTTATTATTAGTTTCAATAATAAACATCTGTCTGTCCTCTGTGTTTGTTTGCTGCCATGAAAACATCATGACTAACCATCTATAAACAAAAATTTTCCATCGTAAATTTCAAAATGTCTGTTTGAGCACCTTCCTGGTGGGCCTATACTTATCAACTTAGCCTATCTTCTGCCCAAAGGTCTAAATATATCTCTGTACCAAATTTCGTCGCAATTGGTCTAGTCATTAAGGAATGCATAAAGGACAAACAAATAAACACAAACAATTTAACACACAGCTTGAGACATATAAGAAATGGGATTTTCAAAGGGCTATGACGTGCACGGGTTCAGTTTGTTAGATAATAAATAAATAATTTTAGTATGAATAATTGTGAATATGATCTGACGGTACCCACTTTGGCCAGATGCCCGTTTCTACCAAAGCAAATTTAATCATTAGAAAATTAAGCTGGCAATGGTTTTTAAACAATACAATATATCATTATTTTTTACTAAAATTTTTGTAAAAAATCATAGTAAAATACAAATTTTTATTTTTGAAATTTATACACGTGCTTTTTACAAATTCATACCTAGTTATTTTATCAGATCTATATGAAAGTATACGTTTTTTGTTATATCTTGACTTTTCTTCATTTGTATTATTTATTATCAAATGTCTTTTATTATCATTAGAAATTAGAATTTCAACGCGTCTACGCTATTCATTTTTATATATACTTTTCTATTTGGATTTCATTGCGTATAATATTCAACTAACTTTGACTGGTGGAGAATTAGAATAAACGTTTTTATTAACGCATTTGATGTTAATTGAAAGTTCGCCGAATTGCATGCCCATAAAGTTGAATTAAAAACACTGTCCTATGAAACTGTAATGATATGCTCGATTTTACATATCATGATTTTTGTAAAGTCGTTATTTTTATTTAATAAAATAAATAACGGTCGAGTTGTCGCACGCATGTAATATACTCTAAAAAAACCCAATAAATCAAGTCACTGATGATTGGAACGATTCCTATTATCTAATCACGTACAGGACACTGTACGGGATTATAACGGTACGGTGCAACACATGCGATTTCTTTCATGTGCCGCCGGAGACAGGGGATGGTCCGGTCAAGGTCGCTTTCACCAGGGAGAAAGACAATTTTCTTTGGGAACACCGACACCTTTGATCGGGCCGCCGATGACTCTGGCGGGCCTGACCTAATTCGTCTCCTCTCATCAGTGCATGAGCACCCTCCATAGCGAGAAGTGCATGAGCACATCCAAAACACATAAGTGCACGAGCACCACTCAACCAGACAAGTGCAGGAGCACAGCATACTTACACACGACCACTCAAAAGACACTGCCTACAACAACTTTACTGTTTCCTTTTTCTAAAAACGAAATTTGCTGAAGTGTTTAGTTATTTCTTTTTGAGTGCTATAAAAATTAATAAATTCTATCCTTGTCACGTCGACTGCAATCAAAGACAGCTGCGGATAAGGTAAGGTGCATGCGCATCCATATTTAAATAATAATAGTATTATAGAGTTTACTTGATCGTTCTCGAAGCATGACCTCGAGAACCCTCCGACCATCAGGAGGAAGGTGATTCCGTAAATTTAAAGTGATAAAACATAGGCTAAAATAATCGACAAATCTCTAATAACTTATAAATATATTTGAGGCGATCATTCAAGGCTTGTGTCCTTGTGGTTGCCGATATAATTTATTTAAACTACTTCATTTAAAACAAAACAATTACTTTCATAAAAATAATTATATTTTTAATTCCTTTATTTTCCTTGTTATTTATTTTTGCGTTATTACGAAACTGTTACATTAATATAGAAACTCCTTCATAATAATCTACTATCATGTTATTAATTCTATAGCGAGATAAAGTGCGCATATTAGTTGCCTCCTGAAGTCAAAAAGGTCAATCATCTTTATACGAATTGACTCCCAAATTTACACGAGTTATCTTCCGATGAAACCTAAATTTTACCATAAACAATAAGGAACAGAGGCAGATAACTTAGATATAAAGGTAGATAGTCTTACTTTCGGAAGAGTAGATCAATTCATATACCTAAGAGTAAACATGAACAGTGCAAATGTTAGGCATGATGGAATAAGAGATAGATTGGCAAATGCTAACAAGTGCTTATTTTTTAGTTTTTTTTTTTAAATTACTTAAATCAAAAAATATTTACGCCGCGATAGTAAATAGTAATGCGAAAGCAGTCCCCGCGGTGTCGTCGATTCCAAACCGAAAAAAAAATCAAAAAATCTATCTTATGAATCAAAGAAAATCCTATACACCAGTTACATTAGGCTGATCCTAAAATATATGTGATACATGGTCAACCGCGAAAGCGTAATCACCTTTGAAAGAAATTTTTAAGAAAAATGTATTGCCCTATAAAACAGAGAAACAGAACAATTTGAAAAATACATAATAACCATAGGCGCAAATAGCCTAATTTTATTTGGAGGGACTAAAGCCCCCCCCCCATATTCCATAATAATAATAAAAATATATATGCTTAGTACCACAGAATTTAAAAATTACTATCTACTAATTACTAAATTATAGACTGGTGGGACTTTGCTAACTAAGTCCCCCCCTTTTTCACGCCAATTTTAATAACGAATTACAAGAGGGATACAGAAGACCAAATATTCTTTCATATACGAGAAGCATAAGACTTGAACGGTTAAAACATGTATCATGTATGGAGGACGGATGGCCGAATTATTAAACAAGCACTTGTGGCTGAAATGAGAGGTAAAAGACCTGTGGACAGGCCCAGGATATGATGGAGGGACTCTGTCGTGAAGAATCTAAAATTAATTCAAGAAATGCTTCAGGCGGACATGGTGTACAATAGAAAATAATAGAATACATTTGTGATGACAGCATTGGACCTCAACGGTCCCTTAAGCTGTATATAATGATGATTATGATGAAACAAAAAGGTTTGAGTACCTACGTATAGTTTCCTTCCTCCTAATGGGCAGGTAATAAATTTCTAATTAGTTCCAAACATTTTCAAATATCATGTAGATATTAAAATAAGTTTGTAATTTTTAAGTCATAATTTTTTTTATAACTATTTAATGTTTGATACGATTTTACATATACTACTAAGAATTAAGATAATATACTTTTTTATGTAATGATAAGATATACAGTAGTTGCCGTTTATTATTATCACAGTTAAAGTTATCAACCATTTATTATAATTGACAAGTTTAAGTACAGGCCACATGTACCTATACTTATACTTACATAAATATTAAGTAAATTATGTCGGTTATTTGTACAATATACCATACAGTGTAAAGGGTGTCACCGGTTTCTGCCAAAAATTACCTTTCCGTTTTCCGCCAATACCTTTTTCCGCCAAATTAGAAAAAACGTCATTCCTTTTTCCGCCAATTATAAATGATAGAATTTCAAAGTTTAGGAACCCTTACGTAAAGATTTAATAATTGCATACTATAGAGTTAAAAAATAATAATATTTTTTCCAGTTATTACTTATTATATATTACTAATATTAGTAATGATATTAGTGTACCGACAAAATAAGTATTAAAAAATATAGATATAAGATATAAGATAGATATACATAGGATATACATATAATATAGATATAAGTATTAAAAAAAATGATATTTATATTTGCATTGTCTTGATGACAATATGTCACTATGTCAGCGCTTGATTAATTGGCCGAAACTTGAAATTGAAATCACATTGTAAAAAACTGAAATATAGTTGAAATAAAATTAAATATATATATAATATAAGTATATAATATTTTAAATATTTTATTCGAACCTTATTTAGCATAATGATTTGATATCAGTTTTACGAATTCATATCTACTGATTTCATCTCGTTGGTATTTTGAAATTAATTCTTCATTTCGTTTACGTTTATCATTCATATTTTTTCTTGGTGTTTTACATTCATTAATACTCTTTAAAGTAACATAAACATTAGTTTGAATATTTTCTATAAGTACAGTAATCCATGGTATTATATGTGGTGTTCATTTATAAAAATGATCTTTAAATACAGCGTGAAATGACTCACACGCGTTCGTCGTCCTAGTTAAACTTGCCGATAACGAAGCCCACAGTGATGGAGGGTAAGAACAATCGTCTCCTATGTAATTATTAACTAAGTAGTCAGAGTATTTTTTTAATAGTTCATTAACGTTTCGATTAATCGTCATTTTTAGGACGATCACTCATAAAATCATATGAAAAACAATCTGATACTTCCTGCGCATCAAGAAACAAAAGACCAAATGTGTGTCGTAACCATTTGCCGATTTCGGAATTTTTTTCTTTATATTCCATTGATAAACCAAGAGATTGTATTTTCTTCCACCAAGAATTAGTCAAATGAAATCTACAACCAATTATATTACTTTCTGGCCAAACTTCAGTAGCTGCATTTATAATAGCTTTTTCGTAATCAATAGTCACATTTGCAGGTGAAAAAATCAAATTCATATCTTTGCATTTTTCACAAATAGAACGAAGTGCAAAAATATAGGAAGATGTTAGTTTATTTGGTAATAAGCAAAATATGAGTGGAACATAGTGGCCGTTTTGAAATCCATGAATAGTAAACATTTGCATAAAAAAGCGAGTACAATAATCAAATGTCCCGTTCATATAAACAGTATCTACCGAAGTCAAAAATTTTAAATTTGTGGAACACGAAAAAATAATAATATTTTCTTTTTCATTATTTAATAGTAGAAAATTTTCTTTTTGTTTTGTTTCAATATTTAAAACATTTAAAGCTTGGTGTACCTCAGAAATGGATTTTGGATTTGCTGGGAGGGTTTTGCGTCTCTTTTCATACATATTTTTTCTTATTCTATTAATGTCGTTTACTGTTATTTCTTTGTCACACTCATTATGTACTATTTCTTGTAAAATGATTTTTTTTGGTCTTGTACTTACGTCTTCTATCGCTTTCCTTTTGCACGAGGTATTAACAATTTGCCGATTTATGGTATTTTCATTAACAGCTTCGTGATGGTGTTCATTTTCCGTGTACAATACTTCATTATCGAAATTTTTTTTTGTATATACTTTTGCATCACATACTTTGTTAATGCATCTCCAACGAATTTTATTTACTCCTTCATATACCTTACTAAATTTAAAATTATCAATCACAATTTGTGGTTTTTCGCGTTTACTCGTAATTAATTGTGCAGACATTACTGTAGCTAAAACTTAAAACACATCACTAGTCACTACTCAGTACTCAATACCGTAATATTTCTAACAAATCGAACCAACTATTGCAGCATGATATCAGATGACAGATTAGATAATATTATCTATATCTATGAAATAATATTTTCTGCGTAGATAAAGACGCATACAGGTATAAAATTTTAAAACCCACCATATAAGATGTTATATACCATAATATAGACTATTATATCTCAAAATAAACCATAGGTTTATCGTTATGAGTATTATGATACGTAAGGGTTCCTAAACTTTGAAATTCTATAATTTATAATTGGCGGAAAAAGGAATGACGTTTTTTCTAATTTGGCGGAAAAAAGGTATTGGCGGAAAACGGAAAGGTAATTTTTGGCGGAAACCAGTGACACCCAGTGTAAATGTATAACCTAATAACCTAACATTACCTATCAATTTGAGGTCATAAAATCAACATTATGTCCAAATTAAATAAAAGTATTAAATATACACAATCAAGGTTTTAGTCAAATGGTTCATAATTAAGATAAAAACAAATAAACCTAGAGAAATTGACAATGAAGAGATTGGCTCGAGCCAAAAACGAATACTGAAAAACCTCCAAGTTCTTCTGAGATGAAGAAGGCCCTACGAGTATTGCAAAGAAGAGTGTAAAATCATTTGTAAAATGTTGAACTATATTACAAATAGAAACATTTTATCAATGGTCTTTTAACAGCACAATAACAGACATAATTCAAAAAAGTTCTAAGTAATTGACAGTAGTTAATATGTACATTTTAAGTTTTTTCAAACAATTTTGAATTTATTAAAGCTACATATTTTAAATAGTAATGAATTAAATAATATTTTTTTATAATTATGTATGTATTAATTTGATTCAACATAACACTATTTATTTTTTTTTAGTTTAACATAATATGTTTTATTATTTTTTCAAATTTCGTTAAGCGGTATTAAGTGGTTTATGTTATCAATGTTGTCCCTTGCCAAAGTTATTACATTAAGCGGAGACTACTGCAATTCAAATTAGACGTTAGCTAGACTTTTATTATTTATAAATAATATACGCTATCGTAAGTGATCGAGTTAGGTTAGGTTAGGTTACCTAACCATCGCATTTAGTTGATTTTCAACACTCGTTCTCGTTTTACGATTTTATTTTTACAAATTATTAATCTATTTTAAATGTTTTAACTAGTGTTTAGAATAGATAAATGCAATATACGAAACATAATTACCATAAATATCAAATGTTTTAAAATAATTTAAGGTTTTTAATTTAGTTTTTGGAAGAAGTTAAAATTCAATAAAAAACGGTAGAACTGTATAGCAAAAATATGCAAAGCTTTTTTAAAAGTAAATGAAATAATAAAATAATATTGAACGAAAGGAAGTTGAATCATAATAATCATATACTATTATCTGAACAAATTCTTTATATACAAGAAATTAGTAACTCTTTAAAAATCGAAAAGCATTAACTGAATCATTATTAGGTGAAAAGCCTTCATAGTTATTACACGCAGAATTAAGACAATATAAAATAGATATTTATATAACTACTGATGTATTGTACCTATAAAAAATTTAGTACTAGCTCGTAATACAATTTTTCCAAAATTACTTGAAACGAGAAATTTAGTTCATAATATTTTGGACGAGATGGATGTTACTTAAGAAAATAAACAATTTTTATTACACATCAACGATTTAGAAAACAGAATTGTTTTATTTTTTACTAAAACAATTTTGAGATTTCTCATAAAAATCTATACTTAATATGTAGATAGAACATTTCAATATTGCACCAAATATTGTAGTCAATTGCTTACTATTCATTGACTAATAAATAATTATTAATTATTTGTATTAACACTATATTTATAAAAAAGAAAAACGGTCACTACAAATAATATATAGTATATAAAAATACAACTGAAAACGTATTTACACAATCACATTACAATGAAATTAAGAAACCAGAAAATTCAAAATTCTTAATATATTAATTACAACAGGCCTAAAAATTACTTGAGGGTCTATTGGGATAATATTGTTACTATAAGAAATAAAATAATTGTAAATGGGGATTAGAGAATTATGGACAAAATGTAAGCAAAAATATGAATGAAGTCGCAGATATCTTCTTCAAAATAGCGAGTACAAAGGAGAGAGTCATTTAAGGAAAGGAAAAAAATATATGAGCAGGAAGTAAATTGTGCCCTAATCTGAGTCTCGAAAAACGAACAATATAATAATTATTATGGGCTATTTATGAAACCACGGAGGGAATGGGAGTGCAGGAGTTATCAGTGACATAATTACGGGGAGAATTTGGGTGTCATATCCGGGTATCCTCCTTGAACTTTTTTTTTTTTTAAAAAAAAAAGACTAGTTAATTACATTTATTTACTGATATTATTGTGTATTATGGAATATTTTGTAATTATTTGTTTCCATGTCACATGCGTAAATACATTGATTGCACTGAAAGGAGATGCTTATGACAAATACAATTTTTTTTTTTTTGGGGGGGGTTATAGGTAAAATGTAAAATATTTCACCCCCCCCCCCCTACAAACATGACCAAATTACGCCACCGGGAGTTATAGATGTATACCAAGTAGCAAAGTCAAGTGAACTTAATTTCAAAACGACTAAAATGGCTTTGGTCAAAACAGTTAGGTTAGGTTTGGTTAGGTCAACGGGAAAGGTTGATTTTGAGCGAAACAGGCCACGCCCAAACCGATTGTATCCATAACATAATAATGTACCGGTTATTTTAATGAACAAAAGGACACAATGGGTATATTAAATATTCTAAACATGATTAGAAATCTAAAATATTCAACTGTTTATTATTTAGCAAATGGCAATCACATAAAAAAGAGGTACTAACCTTACAATATTAATCAAAGTAATTTTTAAGTAAATAAAATAATACATAAGAGGTGTAATTCGTTTTTAGGTCATCGTTGTATTATTGGGCTCACTATGACTTTTTCAACAATACGAAATTTGGTACTGCTATACCAGATACAGTGTGTGATGAAGAATTCGTTAGTTGGAAACCTTCTTCGGGATATTTCAGATCACCAGTGAACACATTGGTCTACAAACGACAAGGGACGGTTACAGATCCTGATGCAAAATCTCAACCAATAATTTGTCATTATAAATTTATGACAGATGTGCGATTATTCGCCCGCATTGTATTGAAAATTGAGTCTATTAAATTCAAGGTTAGAATTATTTTCATTAAACAAACGAAATATTATCATTTTAATTGTATATAATAATATGTTCTATAATTACAAAATTATAGGTTCAAAAGTGCTAAAAAATCAAAATGCGATTTATTTTAACTAACGCTTAACACCTTTTTTTAATAATTAATATTTATAATTTATAATATTAATTAATATTTTATTTCAATATTTAAAACTTGATTCTTGGTAATAGGTATTAAATATACCGTATTTTCTAATTCTTGAGATTTGGGATATGGATGAGTAGCAAATTTGAAACACTTGTATCTAAATATTTAGTACATCATTTAAGTTTAAAAGAAAAAAATTGTATAGGTACATATTATTACAATTTTTGAATAGTTATACATATTTTGAAGGTTATTCATACATAATTGAATATTTGATAATACAATAAATAATTATACATACCTGCAGTATTTAAGTTTTTTTAGTGTAAATGTATGTAACTACATATTTCATTGTATTATAGATTTATAGTGCATAACTAAATTTCAAGCCTTACAAGTTAACTATAATGGCAAGTATTTAAAATTTTTAGTTTTTTTGTGAAAATTTGGAGATGGACTATATTATTAAGAGAGTGACCCAAAATATACAGTAAAATGTACCTATGAGTTTTTGGTGATTTGAAGGTGTGAACTTATATTTCAGAGATTCATAATATTCTGATAAATAAATCGATCTTTTTTCGATAGAATACAAAATAGTAAGTTAAAATTTTGTGCGCTTTTATTATCTATTGAATGTTTTCATCAAACAATATTTTAGATTTTGATAAGAAAAAATAATGTATTGATCTGACAAGTTAAGTAATGTTGTATAGGTTTTGATTCTAGAAGTGCTTAAAATTACCTCTTGAGGAAATATGTGGAAGTAAAAATGCCATTTCAACTTTAAAGAGTAGTTTTTTAGTATAGCTGATCATTAGATCTTATTAATACTTTATTGGGGGAGGTTTTCAAAAGTAAAAAGTTCAAAAGAAAAAAATTTAATTCTTACATAAAACTAATATTTGATGAAAGCAATTTAACCTTAGATACTTGACATTTTCATCTAATGTTTATATTACCAATATTTTCTATATATTATAAAATGCTCAAAACATTTTAACTAGCCTTACCTTTTTAAGCCAAATATATATAAACATTGCTCATTTTCAATTTATTTTTGTTTTTCTTCTATACGCATATCAATAAATTATTTTACTGGATCAAAAATATTGAAAATTCCTTATAAGATGAGATATAAGTTGTTTATAAAAAATATCCAAAATATAAGCGTTTAATGTTAGAATTTTTACATACGTATATATAAAAAAATAAATATTTCAAATGCTTATAAATAGTTTTATCTAAAGTTTAAATGTTTACAAAATCAAAAATTTACTCGTAAAATAACGATTTACTATCAAACAATATTAGATTTTTTCATAGTTAAAAATTAGTAACCGTAAAAACTCGAAATATATACCAATTGTTTAAATTGGCATTTTCTGTACATCATTTAATTTTGAGGTATTCAGATTATTAAAACATAAACCACCTTTTTCACCACATACTAGATAGTAGTAAATATATCCTAGGATGACAAATCATCTCTGTTCAGAATCGTTTTTCGTATACAACGATAACTATCAAGTATCATTGCATTCAAATTTAACAAATCCATTATAGTGACCTACTCTATGTCCGAGATCCACTCGATACCTTCTGTTAAATTATTATCAGAGCGTTACCCACTCGAGTACTAATTTGACTATACCATTTAAAATTGTTCTATTTGTTTTTGTTTTTTTTATGTATTAAAACTTTTTGAACCGTCAAAACTGATTATAGACTAGCCTTTTTACAGTTTACCTCTTTCATGCACGAGGTTTTGAGTATTTTCTAACTCCTGTTGCACAAACATATACATTTTTATAATTTTTTTTTTTCGTTACTGTTTTGTATTTAGAAATGTATCCAAACATAGATTTTAGAATATATACTTAGAATAGCTAATTAAAACCAAAATCAAAATAAACTATATTATATTTGTAAACCAGTGAAATAATAATCAAACAAATAGACCGATTCAATAAAGAGAAAACTAAACATTATAGGTTTTAAGAATTAAATATTTAAAAATAATAATTTGAAAAAATTAATTAAATTATATTTAATAATGTTAGCCTTCTAAGAATTTATATGCATTAGCTATATATAATGGAAAATATATTAAATATCTTTAATTAACCTAACAGATGACTGAAAATAGAAAAAAAATAGATTATAAGTGATATGCTATTTGTCCCACCGTGTCGGATGGGTTATGTTTTGATGGGATTACGGGGATACACGATAACCGTGCTGGAATAAGGTATATCACACTTAACAGAGTTGTGTCAAATTATTTTTCATGCTTATGTCTTGGACTTGACGTTTCCTGTAGAGTGTATAAATGGTTAATAATTTTATCTCTCAGTTCATTATAAACAATATTATACGTAATAATATTTAAAATAACATATAACGTAAACTAACGATGAGTAGATAATTTACACAACGAACAATTTATTATTCGATTTTCGTATACTATAATGCATTGAAAATAAAGACAGAATACAACAATTTATTTGTATGTTTGACATAAACCTTTCATTAACATTTTAAGAATACTATTATTACTATTATACTATTAAGTATATAACTTTTTGGAGTAGGTATGCTTATAAAACGATTTCATTGGTTTCAATTCATTTGATTTTATAACGTGTGTTTACAGGACCACAATTATAAGACACCCATTGAAAAAGATAACGACTGCTGGTACAGTGAACGTGACAAGTTACTGATATGGGAACCAGAGGAGATCGATGCAGGTTTTGGTCTAAATCGGACAATTATCAATCAATCGAACACCAACAACGGTCTTTGTTTGTTCAACAATGTAAATAAAACGAGAACGACGTCCAACCCGTATACCAGTGAAATAAAATTTGTCTCGTCGGGAAACTCGTTGAACGTCGAATTGAATCTAAACCCACTGCATGCGGCCCTTAGCTATTTCAAGTACGACGTGCCGTTATTTGAAGCCAGATACGAGTTCGTGCACGGTCCTCTATGTGGCCCTTCTATCATACAGCCGGTCGACGAGGGCGAGCTTATATTTCCACGGTTTGACGCCATGGGATTTGTAGAGCCACCGAAAACGCTCGAATGTATTTGGGAAATACGGGTTCGCGAAGACCGGGATTTATGGTTACATTTTAACCAGGTAAGTCGTAAGAAGCTAACTATTATCGTAATGCTCAATAGAATCAATAGATAGGTGGTACCTTTAGCCAATAATAATAGTGCCTTCTACTTACCTAAAAGTCGTCGTTATTGGAGTAAACGCTATGTTAGAGGCCGAGAATTTATATATATTATAGGAACCTTAATCTCTCAAGTTTATATTATACATATATATATAACTATATAAGTTCGTTGTGGTAAACGGTGAACAGTTAGGATCTAAAAACCAAATATTATTACATAATATATAATAATAATATTGATATTATGTTGTATTTACATAAGTTAGACATTATAAAAGATATTACAAAAACTGGTAAATTTATATGAATTATTTGAAATACATTTTTAACAATTATTAAACTAGAAATATAGATAGAAAATATGAATCTTTTCTTGGGGGTAACCAAAATCATATTAAAACGTATAATTTTTTTTAAATGCCTAGAAATATTATTATTTAAAAGACCTAAAGATCTAAAATAAATATCTTGAACAAACAAATATATTTTGTATACTAAGTATAATTAAAAACAAAAAATATGATTTATAAAGAATTTAATAATAACAATTTATTTCTGAAAAAATTTAAAAATTGTTGACTTATTTTATATAATAGAGAAATAATTTTTGACCTATCATCGGCGACACAATTAATCAAAAGTATAATTTTCTCATTAACTACTAAATTAACTCTTTGAATTTGTAGCTACTAATAAGCAATAGTTGAATTGAACAATAAATTGGTAAGTAATATACATAAAAATCTGATTCAAATTTCATAAAAAAAAAACCGTAGTATGGATAATAGTATAGATGACTATTGATTATTTATTATTAGTTACATAAAAAAACCGGTACAACTACAAGTTAGTAAGTTAATCTCAATACATAAAAAACCCCTCTGTAAAATTTGAGTACTATTTAAATAACAAATCACGATGGGATAAAAAATAGAAAAGATCACTTTTTACAGAATAATGGATGGAATTATTGGAGCTATAATAGATCTAGCTAGGCGGCAGGGGCACTAACAATATTAAGCCACTTTGATGAAATAAATTGGCATACATTACTTCAAAGATTCAGAAAATAGTCCAGTGCTGGTGCTAATTTTTAGAATCTTTCTCGGAAGTGATATAGGTCCTAGAAAAACCCAAATTCAGCAGAATTTGCGTTATATACAAGGTGTTTCAAAAGTCTTCATCCGATACGAACTGATATAGTTCAACAACGATTTATCGCAGGTTAATGACCAATGTACTAATGGAAAAGTTAGAAAACCAAGTTTATTTTAATAAGTTATCTATTTGGTAAATTTGGCACCGTAATGGCAGTGGATTGGTCGTAAATTTATTCTGGGGCTATACTAGAAAGGTTGCTGTTCATATCTGGTGTCACGGCATTAACAGAATCTTTGATTCTGATTTTAAGCTCTTCCACGTTTTTAAGTAATTATGGTACATACACTTTCTCTTTTACGTGGCCCCATAAAAAAAATTAGCCACTGTGAGGTCGGGGAAACGTGATGCCCAAGAATAAATCACCAAATCGTCGTTTCCTTTACGCTCAATCCATCGCTATTCCGGTACAAAATTTATTGACCGTAGTCATTTTCCTCCAAAAACGAGGTACCCTTTTCCTCCAATAAAAAAAGGTCAACATTTTAATTTTTTTTTTTGGGGGGGGGGGGGGGGGATGGACAGTTGAGGAAATTGGTATGTCGTTTTTGAAGGAAAATAGATCCGCCCAATTTATCAACCAGATAACTTAAAATAAATTTGATTATCTAATTTTCCCATTAAGAGGAGTCAGCGCACTATTTGTTTTCTCTCTCTGGCCCACGCGCAACATAGACAAAATGCAATTCTGCAAAATCATTTTTTCTATGATTTTAAGTAATCTTAGAGTAAAAACACCTATTACAAAAAAGACAGAGAATAATATTTTTGAGGGAATAACCTATCGATTTGTCAAAATATGGTCTCAAAACAATTTAAACATCGTTTAAATTTACAACATTATATCGTTTATTTTGAAAGTCAAATAACAATAAAATATAAAATAAATATGTCATTCCCTCAAAAACATTATTATCTATCTTTTTTGTAATAGGTGTTTTTACTCTAAGATTACTTAAAATCATAGAAAAAATGATTCTGTGTAAATGCATTTTGTCTATGTTGCGTGTGGGCCAGAGAGAGAAAACAAATAGTGCTCTGACATCCTCTTAATACATTGGTCATTAACCTGCGATAAACCGTTGCCGAGCTATATCAGTTCGTTATCGGATGAAGATTTTTGAAACACCCTGTATAATATAAATTATAATATTATGTGCGAATATTCTTAGTACGAGTAAATTATATTTTTTGCCAAATGACTAATAAGTGCTTAAAAATTTGTCTCCCTAAATTGTAGTCGATTGAATAAGTTTCTTAAGGGATAAAACCACCTTTTATGTAAATATAAAGTACTTCATTTTACAGTGTTCATACGAAGAAGAAAATAAGTCATCAGCATTGTTGTGTTATATCTCCCGCACTCAGAGCGTAGTAACATGTTTTCATTAAAAGTGTACCTTCTCCTTTCCATTAATACCCGTTTCCACAAAATAAGATACAGACTAAGTTTCAATCAAAAAAATGTTCATACCATTAAAAACCGTAATACAGTAAAGTTTGTTTATTTAAAACACCATGTATAATACCTATATAAAATTTAAAAAAACAATATATTAAAAATGTTAGTAAAATCATTTTTTTTTTTTTTAACAATAATTATATAATAATTCTGTATCGGTACTAATGTTGTGAGTTTGTCGGATACCTATATACTCGTTATATTAATATATTATTTATTTAAATTTCAGGCACGATTTTATGAAAAATATATTAATATAAATATAAATATAATTATTATTTTGAAAATCCGACTTCTAACATCTAAGTATTAAAAAATAAGTAATAATAGTTATACCAAATATTATTAAAGTTTTAAAATATAACAATAGTAAAAAGGTAAAAAAAACAACATATTTTACTGTATAATAGTATAGCATAGGATAATTCATTACCTTTTTGAAATGTTTTCATAACATGACAAATACTGACCTAATATATGCATATATATATAAGTACTATATATCTATAAAGGTATATACGTATTATGAGCATGATAAAATATTATATTACTATTATACTGTAACGCACAGGTGAACTTTGTGACAGATGACTGTCAAGATGGCCGGCTCGAAGTGTATTTACCTTCTAGGTCAGTAGATTACCCGTTCATGTCGGCGTGTGGACACAACGCCACGGCGCTCAAAAACCTACCACTGCTGACTTCCAAGGACGTCGAAGAAGTCGTCGACAAGTCGTCAACAACGGCCAACTCAGCGTCTCAGCGGCGGCGACGGCAGCGGCGTTATGTGCACGTCCGATTCGTGGGCAACGCTTACCCGCACAAGGCGCAGTTTAAGATAGCGTGGTCTGAACTGAGCCACTTGCCGCGGAACCCAGACGGAACACCACGTGCCGCAAGGCGGACGTCTGAGGCCGACAATGAATGTGCCTTTTTGTGCCCGGGTGACGAGCGACTGTGCTTACCAGCCCGGGCCGTGTGCAACGGCGTGGTAAACTGTCCCGGTGTCCCCAACGACGAGTCGCCGTCTACGTGTAACCGGTGGGACCATGGATCGGTCGGGTCTGTCGACACCGGTGTTGGTGACGACCCCGGTGCCCTAGCGGCCATTGCGCTGTTTGCCGCTGTCACTGCGGCCATAGTTGTCTTCAGCGCATCGCTGTTCGCGGCCAGCACTTACTGTCGCCGCCACCGCCGCCAATTACTCCGAAGTGACAGACCCGAGGCGTCCGGTCGTCGTGCAATGGCCTTGAGTGACAGGTCAACTGATCGTATTTATTCTACGGTAACCTTACAATAATAAAAGGTATATTATCGTAACTATCTAAGCGTACTTATCGCTGGTTTATTAATTTCCGGGATGGGGTATAGGTTACCAGTAACTTAAGAACTTTAAGTTTAAAACCACTCTTTTCAAAGAAAAATTTTGTAAATACAGTAACTATACTACTGCAGGTAAATGGATCAGCAGAATAAATATAGACTCACTTAATAGCTTGACGTCGTAATGTTTGTATACTAAGTGTTGAATTTATAAAATCAGCCCTTGCATCCTGTAAAGACTAGTAAGTTTTTCCCCGACCGATAAACTTGAGCAATTTTGATGTCTTTAGTCTTTACTGCCGCCAAAAACATAATTTAAGTAATAACATAAATTTTTAACATCAGTATAGACTAGAAAGTATAGATGATGGTGACACGTAAAAAAATCCGTATGATTATTATTTATGTAAAATTACATAATAATATAATAATAAATAAAAAATATCAGCCTTAAGTACATTATATTATTATTTATTATTTAGTATTATACAACTAATACACAACCATTAAAAATATTATCAAAACTCATTTGTTAAAAAGAGGATTAGAACAAACCATCAAAAAAAAAAAAAAATTTCAAAATATTCAAAATAAACTAAAACATATATGATGGTTCTATTGGTCATAGAAACATAAATAACTTTTTACTTGCAATAAATAATATGATACGAGTATACGACATTTAAAATAGTCATAATATACTATATTTTCTGAATTATTTTATAAGAATGACCAAATTATTATTATATTACCATAACAAAATATATTATCTTATAATATAACACTCTAATTAATTTTTAGATTCTGAACAAAGTAATGAATGTATTGATTAAACAATGATGTGTGTGTTTTTTTGTGTACGACATGACTAGTCGAAATAATGCTTCAATTTCAAACTTCGGGAGTGGTTTCCAATGGCTAATTAATCTTTGGTGCATTATAAAGGTCAAAAGTAAGGTTAGGTTAGGTCCAACAGTTTCCAAAAAATCGAAAAAAAATGAAAAAAAAAAAGTGATGGAAAATCGGAAATTTTTACGCAAAACCAGTTTTCAACCAAATCGATTTTTTATATGGTTGTAACACTTATAACTGAAAAATTAATCACTGAAATACTTAGAATTTTTTTCACCACGTGTTTAAATTAGCATAATATATACACGGTTAACTTTTCAAAATAATTTGGCTTTTTTGAGCTTCTTTTGTATTGTTCCTTGACAAGTGGACTGTAATTTTGGTTGCCGTGCGTTCGCTTGTGGTTTTCGCTGTGTTTTTTGTCGTACGATTCAAACTGTGTAAGTCTGCCCTTGTTGGATCTTGCTACAGTAGTCACGTAGGCAAAAAGGTCCCAAACTGCGCAAGTCTGCCCTGGGTGGGTCTTGCTACAGCGAGGTACCGTATATTCAGAAGGTCCCAAAACCACTCAAGTCTGTCTGGGTAGGTCTTGCTACGGTCGAGGTAGAACTGAATACTGACTGATTTTGTGCTCCGCACTGGTATTTATAGGCGGCAGCGCTGTGTAATCGCCGAAGACGCCCGCGTTTGTCTTGTGATTGGTTATTGCAGTCGTAACTACGCCCTCCGTGGCCTGTGATTCGTTAAGGCACTTGAAGCCACGCCCACCGTAGACTGTGATTCGTTGGCGCTTGGAGATACGCAAACTCTGGCCTGTGATTGGCTAAAGCGCGCGAAGATACGCGTACTCTAACCTGTGATTCGCTAAAGCGCGTGGGCGCTTCCGCGTTCCGTCATAGAACACGGGACCGGCCGTTTAGTTAAGTGTGTCACAGTAGCCAACGTGCAGACCCTGGCTCCTCCGGCGCAGAACGCGCGGGTCGCCAAACGCTTTGTCCTTGCTCACCGTGAGCCCTTATGCCGTTACTGGTGTAATGAACATTTATGACACAGCACATAGATTCGGTCCTTTACAGTCGGCGGAAGGTTAGTAGCTCATCTGTACGCCTCCCAACGTCAAACGTGCCCGTTGCAGCGTTTTATTCGCGACGATCGACCAGACAGAGTGCAGACCGACTGTATTCCGAATCTCATGCTGTTGTGCAACGTATTTTGGCCAACGGCCTCGTACAAGATAATATAAATGTTGAACAGAATTTACCTATATATTTGTGGAGAAACATAATAATACTTATCGGAGAATACGACGACGCGTGGCGCGAACAGAGCTATTTATAGACATTGAAATTTTCGTTTTTGTGAGAAATTTTTTTTTGAAGTGTCGATAAAAAAATTTTGAATGGCCAAAAAAACTTGAAAATTTAATATAAAGTTTTGTATAAGTTGTTCTTTTAGTTAGAAATAATCAAAAATCGTTCCTCACAATTTTTTTTAAAAGCGTTTTTAGTTCAAATTTTTATGATATACGTCAAAATCGTGAAAATTTGCAAGTAATTTTGTAGTTAAAATTCATGAAATTTTTTGTTTATATATATCCAATGTTAAAAATTTCAACACTAAGTTTCCCTTCAAATAGCTATAAAAAAACTCGAAGCCTTATTATAGGAAAAATGTTATGAGCGTTTGAATTTCAAATTTTTACGAAATTGCGTAACGATAACGATTTCTCCTCAAACGATTTTCAATATTTGTTATGATTCAAAAATTATAAATCGAAATACTTGAAAAATTCATCGGGTGGTGGTCGTTTAATCGAAGGTAATACTTTTTACCAAAAAAATAATAGTCCGTTTGGGCGAGTGAAATTATTTTTACCTGGGCGAGGTAAAAACCGGGTGACAGATACTGATGATATTATTGCTAATCGTTATTAATCACTATTATTAATTATAAATTATTCTAAACAGTACTATAATTATATTACATGTAATTTTATTTATAATAGTTGACTTATTATTAAATATTTATATGTAATATGATTTTTGACTTATTATTATTAATTATTCATATTTTATATGATTTTTGACTGTAAATTACTTATATTTTATATGATTTTTGATTGTAGATTACTTATATTTTGTATGATTATGTTTAATTAATTGTTAAGTGTATATTATAAGCATTTTCATTAAGTTCAAACGGTATTTTTAATTTAATAATTCTCGCCCAAACAGACTATATTTTGGGTCGATTCGCCCAAATGGTCTACGCCCATTTCATCAATACCTAATTTAGAATGGGATTTCCTTTCATGAATTAATTTTCAAAATATTTTGCTTATTTTAATGTTATGTATAGGCATTTGAAATATTCGTTTTTGTTCAGTTTTTTTTTATATAAAAACCGATAATATTTTTTTGCCGAGTCAGAATATTTGAAAATTTAATACAAAGTTCATCATGAGTTAGTCTTGTAGTACCTAATTCAAAAATTATAAGAATACATAGGCACATATTTTTTTATTAGCATTTAATATACAAATATTGACAAAAATTCGTCAATATCATGAATATTTACAAATTATTTTGAAGGTAATTAAAATTTATAAACATTTTTTTATGAGTAGCTAAGGGATGAAAATTTAATACAAGATTCTCTATAAGTTTGGATTACAATAATTATAAGAGAACTTGAACGATTAAAAAAAAATTATCCTTAGTTTAAATTTGAAAATCAAAAATTCAATTACAAAATAACGATTTACTATCAAATATTTTTTGATTAAAAATTATGAGTCGTAGAAACTTGAAATATACACCAGTTGTTTAAGTTGACGTTTTCTGTACATGATTTAATTTTGAGGTTTTCAGGTCATTAAAACATAAACCACCTTTTTCACCACCTAGTGGAAAATACATCATATGCTGACAAATCATCTCCTTTCAGAATCGTGTTTCGTATACAATAATACATATAATCATTGGATTCAAATTTAACACTACTATTTATAATAGTGATCCACACGACATCTGATGTACAGCAGAGCGATACCCACTTGACCACGCTTCTTTTACATTGACTCAAAATAATATCTATCAAATATAAATGTATTATTTTTTTTAATATACCTATTATGTGTATAATTATTATTTTGTCACGCCTGCACCGAAAGTTTGGTTTTCGACCACGATTGAAGCGTTCGAAAGCGTCCTTTTTCCGTCCAGCGGGCCGTAAAGTGGAAATCCCCAAAGTGCCGGGCGGAAAAGAGGAAATCCCCAAAAGTGCCGGGCGGAAAAGAGGAAATCCCCAAAAGTGCCGGGCGGAAAAGAAGAAATCCCCAAAAGTGCCGGCCGACGGGCGCGTAGGTATCCCCTGCACAACCAGAAATTAAAATGTACACCTACCACGGTTCTTACAAAACATAAACTTTTGGTTACATCTTAAATGTATAGTAACCTCCTTGCATGACGCATAAACATTTAAACATATTTAATTTGCATTGTTCCTATATAAGTGCGTCGAACGATGCGTTAGTAATAGTCTATAATTGTTGCATAGATCCCTGCATAACCTTTTTCATGAACGCAGGGGCGTGACAAAAAATAGTATGTGTGGCTCGCGCGGGAAGGCCATTTCAGTCTTGGGCGAAATGCGGCACTTGCCTACGGCTCGTGCCGCACACAACGCCCGCGACTGAAATGGCTCACTTCCCTCCCTTGCAGCCACACAATATACTATTACATACCTACATAATCATAATACCAACTAATATCATCGAAACACAGAATTATAATATATCAATTTCTATAGTTGTGTTCATATAACCGTTGTTGAAAACTGGTAATAAATGATAACAATAATAATTATTATTGTCGATCTGGTCTCAGTACGAGCTCTCGGAATGTTTTGATTTTATTTTTAGACTGACAAATTTCATTTTATTCGTGTACCAGATACGAGTACCACTCTACATTCATTTATGACGATTTTTTTTTTGCATATTAGAATATAATGCGGTCCCCCTAGCCACTGATTCTTAATTTATACGAAATTTCTATTTTTCTTTGTTATTAAACCTGTTTTTTCCTTTTCGACTTTTCGTGACAACTTTAGATTTCAGTTAAACGATCAAAAACATTACATCTATAAAAAACATCCATAAGTGTATCACGCAAAAACAATAACTGACAACTGAATTATTATCTCTTATAGCTAGATAATATTATTTTAGTATGTGAATACGTTAAAAATCACAAAAATAGATTGTACCTATTGGTCGTTTAATATCCATGAAATTTATGTGTATTTTCGCCTCAGACCTGATAGATAAAAATAATTCTTGGATATTAATAAGAATTCAATATATAGAGTTCCAATATAAGTTATTATATTTACGAATACGGTTTATACTTACTTCTTAGGCAATACGAATTCATGCAAATAACGTGTTAAATATTAGCTTAGAAAAATTTGGAAAATTTGATATGGGTGGGGTTGGGAAAATGTACATGAAAATTACAAGTTTTAATAATTAATACAATATATAGTATATTGTGTGGCAAGGGCGGGAAGTGAGCCATTTCAGTCGCGGGCGTTGTGTGCGGCACGAGCCGTAGGCAAGTGCCGCATTTCGCCCAAGACTGAAATGGCCTTCCCGCGCGAGCCACACATACTATTTTTTGTCACGCCCCTGCGTTCATGAAAAAGGTTATGCAGGGATCTATGCAACAATTATAGACTATTACTAACGCATCGTTCGACGCACTTATATAGGAACAATGCAAATTAAATATGTTTAAATGTTTATGCGTCATGCAAGGAGGTTACTATACATTTAAGATGTAACCAAAAGTTTATGTTTTGTAAGAACCGTGGTAGGTGTACATTTTAATTTCTGGTTGTGCAGGGGATACCTACGCGCCCGTCGGCCGGCACTTTTGGGGATTTCCTCTTTTCCGCCCGGCACTTTTGGGGATTTCCTCTTTTCCGCCCGGCACTTTGGGGATTTCCACTTTACCACCCGCTGGACGGAAAAAGGACGCTTTCGAACGCTTCAACCGTGGTCGAAAACCAAACTTTCGGTGCAGGCGTGACAAAAATATATTCTATAATTTAGCATAATATACAATAACGAATAGAATGCCCACTTATACAATTAACAGAACAAAGTGATTATTTTACATTTTTACCGTAAACAGATTAATATTTTAGGAATTGTTAAAGATTATAAATAGGTAACTACAAACTTTTTTAAATTTTTTTACGAAAATTATTATATTGGTAAAATAAAAAAAATTAACAAATGGTTTTAATGGTTTTATACTCGCATACTTGTCATTTTTATGTTGTACTAATATTTATCAATAATGTTAGTTACCTATACTTAAGTAATTATCGAAGTAATTTAACATTATTTTATTAAAATTGTATACTATAATTAATCCGCACACGTATATTCCACAGGATTACTGAACACGAATATAATCGGAAAAGTTTGCGGATCAACAACAAAAAATCCATATACATATAATATTATATTATATCTATATGCGGCGAATGAATTAATCGCTCATTATCACTATTATTATAATTTTTTTTTAATTAAGTACCTACCTATAAACTATGAATGAAAACGTATTTATATAATAATAGCGACATAGCGTATACGCTACTCAATTATAAATTATAATAATATTATATAATATAAATTAAATAAGCTCATTTATTAATTGTTTCAATACCTACAAAGTAGATTTTAACTAAATTTATTGTACAAAGACTATAGAATATTATTGTTGTATAATTATATTAAAATATATTAAAAAATATACCTAAGATATGGATAAGTCGATTTTATATTATTACTCTCTGTTGGATATCTATTATCTGTAAAGTAATTTACCCAAGATGCAAATACCTCCAACACCAAGGTTAAGTTTGGTTAAGTATATATAATGTACATAAAGTATTGCTGTACTGCTTGTTTCAACAGCCACACTTTCAGAAAGAAGCTTTTCAAACTTGAAAAGAAAAAACACTTATGAACAAACCAACGAGGTACCTAATTTTTTTTATTCTTTTTTTTATAATAAATTAAACATATGTTTTAAAATAATAATTACGTATACACAGGTAGAATAATTATTGGTAGTGACTTAAATACACTGAGACATAAAATAAAATAAGTTTATGAAAGTTATAAACAAATATTCATTGAGTCCACATAATAACCTGTGTTATGATAATAAATAATAATTCAATTATGATTTTTTTTTTATTTATTAATAAGATTTTAACATTTTATTATAGTATCTCGACAATAATTATGAACCTGTATATGTTTACATATAATAGAAGTTGGTAAAGCTTACACTCTTAAATTTGGAGGCCTGATTATAGCATAAAATTTACCATTTGAATAATTAAGTTGACATTGTCGGTTGATTGCGCGTCAGTGCAGAGGGAAAAATTAATACCAAAGGTAGAAAAAAGAGTCTTAACTGAGTTCTTTGGATAGAGATAAATAAACAATTTAGAAGTAAGTGTTGGAAATCATAGTAATCTCCACCACTGTTGAGTAGAGAGCAATACGTACTACTGTTGAGTATTTGAGTCCGAATTTAAATGCGTAGTGTGGTAGTAGGCTGTTGACCAGTGCGTAATCTGGTGTATCAGGTTATGGCGGCGCGGCTCAACTTAAGGGATTGAAACCATAATGGATGAATATGGATGTTTTTAAATAATGACTTATACTCAACAGCATAAGACTCTGGTAGGGAATGGAATTCCAGCTATAATTATAATGTTGAAAAAAGGTTACCTACGTTAGTACGTTAGGTTATATACAACTATAGTAAGTACGCATCAATAGTATACATGCATCATTATTAAAATATACAGGTTATTGCAAACCGACTAGCATTTTTATCATCAGATAAGTAATAGTACCTGATTATACAATATCTATGCATATCATAATTATTAAAAAAATAAAAATAATATGTATGTAGGTATGCTTAAAAAAATGTTTATTGCTCGCTTAATTGTCTTTTCGATTATCCGTCAAAACTGTGGTCGCAAGACTGACGGGTAATCGAAGTTTTACAGTACTTCAATTTTCAAATTTAAGGGTGATTTTGTATAGTAAATTGGATCTAGTTTGTACTTTAGTAAGGTCAAAATGTCAAGTATTTTTTAAAAACAAATCAAAGAAAATGTTCGCAAAAACATATTTAAATTTGTTTTAATTTTTTATTTACCTATCTTAAAAACACATTATCGTAGATAATTTATTAAAATTTACATTAAAATATATTCGTACAATCATTCTTAAAAAAAATATTTTTTACGAAAATTTTTACAAAAAAAATATTTTTTTACGGATTGAAACTTGAAAGTATTAATAAACTCAGATATAGAGTTAAAGTATTTTATTTGATAATTTAAACACGAAATAATATAATTGAACTGTTAACTAAATATTTATATTTATAATGTATGTTATTTAACATTACCTACACAGGCTACACATAATCATTCTATTCTGCGACATATTTTTTTCTTGTAATTTTCGTCTTAAATAAAAATTAATAATTAATAATAATAACATATTGTAGTTTTAAATATCAGTCTGCTGATACTATCTTTATACTTTTACCTATATTATTCTCTGCTTATTTGCTACACTTTTGATAAATTCTTTTCTCGTTTCATTTTTGAAAGTAAAATTTATTTTAGATTAGAGTATAAAAAAAATATCAAGGTAATTTTACGATATGTGAATTTTTAATTGAATGCTATTTGTAAAATACATTTATAGTCATTATTAAATGTACCAATTTAAATATTATAAATTATTCTTATACAAAAAAATTCTCAGGATTTGACTTTACCTCCCAACATAATCAAACATCTACTAATTAAATAAATTATCTTATAAAAATGTAATAATTAATGTATATATATTAATATATAAACTACTATTAAGTTAATAGTATTAAGTTAATACTATTAACCTAGGAAATTCTGAAAATCATACCCCCCGGGGGTATTATTATTTGGAGGTATAGTTTTCCTGTTGGCTATTATACCGGTAAAACCTACAATGCACCATTGCACCATCCTCGAAGTTCTATAGTTTCTATAAAGTATTGCAGATTAGAGTTAAACAAATTATTGAAAGAAAGATAAAAAAAAATTATTAGTTTTTTTAGTAATTACAAAATAAAGATAATTTTGTAATCAATTTATAGTTAATAATGTTGGCTTTTAGACCCGATTTGTAGATTAGAGAAATAATTCTATTAGGATGATTAATTTTAAATGACAAATCATGTTCAAAATTAATACCCAAATTATTCACAACATTAATTCTATTTTTAAAACTGATTGAATTATTGAAACAAGTAAAGGAAATAATACCTTATATTTAAAGTTAAATCATTAGTTTTATATGACTTAAATAACAAACCAAAGTTCTTATACAAAAGTTCAGTCTGAAATAGTATTAATTGGATAGTTGAGTTTAGCATCATCAACATAAAGTTTGGTAACACAGAAGATCATAAGATTATTATAGTGAAAATAGAATGTTTTAGTAGAAAACCATGTTGATAATGGCTTATATAACAAGGGTGACCAGCGAAAAGAGACTCGCAAGCCACCAAATATATTAATAAACATTGAAGAGCCAAAATGTAAAAAAAAAAAAATAGGGGTCATATTATTATATAATACACATAAATTCATATTAAACATTTTTTTTTTTTGTAAAAATGTTACGATAGATGCAAATCCCACAAACGTTTTTGATACGGTTTGGCCACCCTTGTTATACAATTTTATAATAATGTAACGAGTTTCTTTGGGATTAGAGCATCAAACATTTTAAGTACAACTGATTATTTTAATATTAAATATATTTATATCAAAAGTAATAGCAATTACTTTGTGAGATAATAATTTGAAAACAAAAACATCTCAAAAATGCAAGGATATAGGAACAAAACTTGACTTTCTAAAATGTTCAATAAGTATGCTCTATAGAGCATAACAAAATACAACACAATATAAATTAAAAGTCTATAGTGTGGACCAAAATATATTTTAACGAATAACACTTTATAGCTTTAAACATACATACAAGTTGATCGTAGGTAATTGGTGCATTTAATCAATAACATTAGTGATTGTTTAAAAGAATACTTTTGTAGTAGGTACAAGTCATTTAATTATTTAAATTATTTACGACTACCATAATAATATAACATAACATACAATACTGAAGACTCAGTTAACTAAATACATTTTTGGTAGTCAATTTAAATATTCACTATCTTATAAATACTTTCACATATAATCATATAAGTACATAATTTAGTTTGGTTTGGTTTGCAAACATTTTGTGAATTCAATAAACAAATTCTATAGTAGATATTAAAATCTTTAGGTGTGATGAAGAAACTGTTCAAGAAATTAAAAACAAATAATAGCTTTTAAATCGATAATATTTAAGTTAAAAAATAAAGTACTTATACTTAAAGCTGTAAATCAAATACTATGATACAATTATACACTAATAACATTTTTATTAAATAATAAATTAACAATTTTTAATACAATGTATGTATAAGTTTGAATCATACATTAAGTGTTGGCATATTATGTTTGAAAGATACAGAGGATTTGATTTATAACATCTACCACATACTTGGATATTATATATTGATATTTAAATAACTTAAGTTTTATTTATTGATTTTAAACTGCGAATGATCGATCAAGAAGTGCTTTAAGCTCTTTTAAATGTTGCATTTTACTTCCAGTAGCAGATGATGCAGCTGTTGGTCTTCCAGCATAACTATAAAAACAAATACAATAATTTTCAATTAAATGTAATAAATAAACATTTTTTCCAATATATATAAATAAATATAAGTATTATAAGTCATCTGTTTATAAAAAGACAAAAAAATTAAGCAACTACTGTCAGATAGGAAAATGAATATAATTGTGGTGATTTGTTTGTATTCAAAGTTAAAACGCTCATTCTTAGATTATAAAAGATTAATTTTATCTATATCATTTAAGTACTCATTATAAGCAATACTTCATTAAAAGTTAATATACATAATAAATTTTATATGTATTCAGTTTTAAATACTTACAAGACTACACTGTATTTTTTTAAAATATTTAATATTTTGTGAGTATTAATTAATTTTATTATTCTGAGAAGAGCAATAAAATGTATTAATTTTACAATGTGTTTGTTTTTTATTCAATTATAATAGAAAAATTAATTTGATTTTTCACTTATTTTATCAGAACTGTGATTCTAGTTGGTCAAAATAATTAGGAAAAATTGGAATTTTTAGGCAAAACCTGTTTTTGACAAAATCGATTTTATTATTATATTATATTTTAAATACAAACAACCATAGATAGGTAATTAAATTTTTACCAAATTTTTATATTAATATTTTCTGTACACAATACAGTAGTTATAAGTATTTAAAAGATAAGCAGAGTAGAAGACCAACATTTTGTAGAGTATCCCTATATCACTCCACTCCGTTAACTTTAACTTTAAATACTTTAATTCATAAATTTTGATTTTTTGGTGTATCGAAACACTTCAAAAAATATTCTGTTTTGGAATACAAAATTAAAAATGTATGTTGTCATTAAAAAAGAAAAAGAATAATTTTTTTTTTTTTTAATGTTTTATTTCGAGAAGAAATTATGTAAAAAAAAAAAAAAATATTTATTAAAACATCAATAGATTTTTAAATAATGAGTGTTTAATAATAAAAAAACACCCTCTATTTGGTTTTATTTTTGTGTTTCTTCAATGCAACATAATATGTTCCCACAAATAACACATGAAACATTTAAACCCAATAAAGTATTCAACATTACATTTAACTTTAATGTAAAGAAAGTGACGACTCAACAATACTAATGTACATTAATTTTTTTTAACTGATCTTAGTAAGTTTTTCAACATTGACACTACCACAACTCGAGTGAGAATATCAAAACAGATATCGCCTATTTTCAATGTCATCTGATGTGCAGTTCTTAAATTATACATAATGTCAATTCTGAGATAGATACAAAGAGTCAGTAAAAATTAACAAAAAAATAAAAAATAACAATAGGAGTACCAAAAGATAATGTTTTAGGAACTATTAGTATTTACTACATACCAAACAACACAATAACTGTTTGCCAACAATACGGCAATTAAGATGTAATATATCGGTACATGTTGACTATACATTATATAAACCAAAAAATATCCAAATTGTATTGAATCAACCAATCATCAACCCCACAAAATTATCCAGCTAAACACCTAGGAATGCACTTTGAATTTTATCTAGACTGGTAAGTCTAGTAAGTTCCAAGCAAAAGTTAACAAGTAGCTACTGTTCTGCTGTACATAAGATGTCGAGTGGGTCACCATTATGAGTTTGTTAAATTTGATTTTAACGATATAATGAACTAATTCATTATAATATACAAAAAACAATTCTGAGTGGAGACAGTATGTCAACCTATATCACTAAGTATATTTCCAGTAAGATTTTTGCTATAAAGTAATGACATTTTTGATTTATTTTAAAATATTATCGATTTATAATTATTATGAATCAATTTTTACTATTTTACAGTATTTACAGAAGATTACTGAGTTAAACTAATTAATATAATCACAAATTCACAATAAATAATAAATAATAAATAAAAATTGTCAAATGCTTTTATTGATACTTAATATAAACAAATTATACTTTCATATAAATGTTATTACATATAACTATATAAGGTTATATCACAGTATACCACGCGCACAGTCTTGTAGACAGTATTTTCAATACATAATGAACTTTGAACCCTTCTATACTACAAACATCAAATTGTATTCAATTGGGAGTTGTATCAAATTTTAGTTAATTACTTAATTAGAAGGTACCTAGATTAGGTTAGATTAATATTCCATATTTTTGAAGCAATGGACAAAATTCTAAAAACCCGGTGTTTTTGGCTGTGATGCGTGTGCTCAAGGGTTAATATTATACAAGCAAATACAATATTTTCAAAAAAAAGTTACATCAACCTACTTACTAAAATATTATAGTAAAATAAAATATTTTAATAGCTATATCAAACAAAACATAGTGCCTGGTGATTCAGGCTAATACATCATTTCTACTTAAAATCTGTATTTTTTTTATATAATAAATAATGATATATTGTAGAACTAAAATTTAATATACCTTTAACAGTGACCCACTCGATATCTAATGTATCATAGTAACCTGTATGTAATAACTAATAACTTAACCTATTGTGACTATAGATTTTTGAAATGTTTTAATTGAAAAATCAACAAATTATGAAGAACTTGGTATTAACCTAATATAACCTCCCAAACCTCCAAAACTACCAACTAGAATGAATATTCTTCCAGAAACCACCTCACTATTAAATCATGTTTACTGTTCCAAAAGATTATGACTAATAAAAAAAAACAAACATCATTCGATTATTCTTACATAAACGCATTTCTTGTCTTACTCAGAATTTAAAGTAAACGTATTAATTGAAATCTCACCTAATACTTCGAGTTGTATTTTTCTGGTCGGATAAACTTGTTTTTGTAACACCGTCATTTGACCACGAAGAAAATATTCGTGAAAAAAATCCGTCAGAATTTTTAACAAATGGCCTGCACAAATAACAAAATACTATTGTTGTTTCCTATGCATACTCTTTGTCTGTGTATTTTGTTTAAATATAAATAAGGCCAGGAAAGCAATTAAAGTTCCAAAAGTTTATGTTATTAGTCAAAAACTTATTGCAAAATCCTTCTTTTCAGGTAAAAAAAATGTTTTGTACTATTTTAAAATTAAATTGATTGTAAATAATACCTCTACAATATAAAAATTAAAGAAAAAATATGCTTTGTAAACTTGAACCGGCGTAACCATTACAATATTACAATACATATGCTTATATTTGTCTATAGTTGTGTATTCTATCCTACTATCATAATCATAGTATTTTAATTTTTAAACTAATAACACTCTTATATTCCCAAATAAATTTTAAATTAACTCACCCAATAGTCTTGGTGTTGTTCAATACTGTGTGAAACCTTGGTTGTACATAAGGCCAGGGTCCTTGATTTTTATGTTCTTCCTGTGACCATACAATATCTGCATTAGGGTACTTGGCACATTCTTGTTTGATCAAATCAAATGGGAATGGTGATATTTGTTCAACTCGAGCAATAGCTACAGTATCTACAAGATTATGTTCTTCTCTTGCTTTGGTTAAATCATAGTATACTCTTCCAGAACAGAATATCAATCGTTTAACATTGCTTGAATTATCAGCTGCAGTACCCTTTTCTGGGATTATTCTCAAAAACTCTGTATTTTCATTCATTTCATCAAAACTAGATTTAGCTTCAGGATGACGTAATAAAGATTTAGGAGTCATTATAATCAGTGGTTTACGGAACGGTAGGGCAATTTGACGGCGAAGTATGTGGAAATAATTAGCTGGTGTAGAACAATTTGCAACCTATGAGAAAAAACCATGTTTTAAAAAAAATAGTAAATATTTGAATAAAAAAACTTAAACTTACAATCCAATTAATATCGTGCAATTGACGTACAGCAAATTCATCGCTTTCTGGAGGAAAATAATCTGGATCATCAGAACTCATTTGCAAAAATCTTTCAAGTCTGGCTGATGAATGTTCTGGTCCCTGAAATATATAAAAATAATTAAATGTCAATTAATTATACAAAAAAATCAATAATAATAATAATAATAATAATAATATATTAATGTATTACCATTCCTTCAAGACCATGGGGCAGTAACATAACAAGACCAGATTGTCTAACCCATTTAGCTTGTCCAGAACCAACAAATTGATCAATTATACATTGAGCAGTGTTGTTGAAGTCACCAAACTGAGCTTCCCAGCATACCAAAGCATTTGGATTGGTCATCGAAAATCCTAACTCAAAACCTTAAGCGGAAACATGGTATACTTTAATTAAATTAAATCTATCATTATTTTTCTATCCAACCCAAAATAAGATAAAATATCAAATGATAAAATAAATATTTTAAAGTATGCATTATACTTGCATATATTCACTAATAAAAATATTAAAAAAAAAGTTACCCAACACAGCAAATTCAGACAAAGAACTATTGCATACAGTATATGGTGCCTGATCAGGGTACAAATTGCACAGAGGTCTATATGTGGCTTTGTCAACAAGTTGGTGATGAAGTACATGATGTCTATGAGAAAACGTGCCTCTTTCAACATCTTGTCCACTTAATCGAACATGAACTCCATCTTTTAATAGAGATCCAAAAGCCATTGCCTCTCCTAATGCCCAGTCAACTGTACGATTTTCAACCATTTGCATGCGAGCCTTTAAAATCCTTTCAATACCTAAAATTAAATTTATATATTTAAAAGTATAATTTATATTAATATTTTATTTTCCTGTTTGAACCGATGACGCCGCGGGAATTGCTTTCGCATTACTGCCGCGGCACAATTTATATTAATATTATCTAATTTCAATAAAACCTTAAATTAATAATTTAAATTTGTGATGTATTAAATGTATTCTTTTAAAAAAAAAATTAATTAAATCTCAAATACTCTTCTCTCACTAAAAAAAATAAAATAAATGAATAATACTTTTTAATGTACCTCTATGTATAACAAATTCAGCAGCATTTGGAGGAGGTGACGAAAATCGTTTACCAATATGTGTTAATGTTTCTTCTTTAACTCCAGACTTAGAGGCTTTTAAAGGATCTTTACCCTCGAAAAATCCTGACCAAGGAGAATCTAACCAGTCTTTATATTTAATAGTTGTTTCTTTTCGTGAGGCCAAGTAAGCTTCTTCGCAAATTTTATCATATTTATCCCAAACATCCTAAAAAGCAAAGTATAAATATATTAAGAATTATACACCATATAATTTTATATATAAATATAATTACTTTAAAATTTATATTTAACATTGTATAAATTAAAAATACAAAATTCAACTGATTACCTTAACTTCTTCTTTTGTAACTACTTTTTCTTCAATTAATTTTTCTGCATATTTATCTAAAACTGGCGGGGTTTTTTTTATTACTTTGTACATAATAGGTTGTGTGAACATGGGTTCATCTATTTCATTATGACCATATCTTCTATAGCTTACCTTTAATTGAAATATAGAAATTAAATATGAACATAAATATATATTTATTACTAAATCATTACAAGGTCAATGACAACATCTTTATGAAAAACATTTCTCCATTCAGCAGCAATATTACAGACATGCATGACTGCTTCTGGGTCATCAGAGTTTACATGGAAAATTGGAGCATTTACCACCCTAGCAACATCTATAACAAACAATTAATATAATATATTTAATTAATCTTGATATTATTTTATTTAGAATTTTTTAATATTATTTCAAATGTGCATTATGGTACATATTATTATTATTCAGTGGTGGAACTATGATCATTGAGGCCTGTGAATATGTTTTTAGAGGTCCTATTATATTTGTAATCTAACTATTTAAACATTGGGTAGTTTATTTGTATACAATAAAAAAATTAATTAATATTCGTAATAAATTAATAATTTATTAAATTATAATTACAATAACAATAATAATGATAAATTAGAATCAAATAATATTATTATGTTTAAAATGTAATAATAACATAAAATACTTTGTGGAGATGTAATGGAAAATATTTAGTTTTAATATGACTGATTCTAATATTTAAGTAACATCAACGACCACAATGATTGTATACGAATCACAATTTAGTATTATTTTTCAATGAAAAATAATGTCTATATACTATCACATTGACATTGGTTAATCAGTAAAAATGTTCAGTTATCACTAATTAGTATATTTTGTATTATTTTAATATTCCGTGATTTTATTTACTTGAACGGAAATTTTTTTAAACAATACAAAATTTTACTGGGAGACTCCTATAACGACAAGGCCCTCAGAAAATCTCGCCTTCAATCATATGTAGTTCCACCTCTCTTATTATTCATAAAATAAATATACATCTAGAGTTTAAATAAAAAATTGATATTAAATAATTTTTTTTTACTGTAATAATGTACATATATAAGTAAATATAAATGAATTTTTTATAAAACCATTTCATATTATATGAATATTAATATATTTTGTACTATTTGAAAACTTTACCAGTACAATACGGTGAGGATCGTGAATGTCGCGGATCAGTGGTAAAACCAATTTGATTATTAACAACAATGTGAATTGTTCCATGGGTAGTATAATCAGGAAGATCAGATAAATGGAATGTTTCATACACAACACCTTGACCACAAAATGCTGCATCTCCATGAAGTAAAACAGACATAACCTAAATTAAAAACAATAATAATTTTAAATTATACTAAATACAATACATTATATAACTAAAACATATTTGTGTACGTATACAATATACATGTATTTTTTTTTATTAAAAATCACAAAATTATCTGTAAATCATAGTATAAGTAATTTGGACACTAAATAAACATAACATTGAAAGAATTTTGAAAAGGTTATCACTAATCAATAATCACCAACTAACATTAATTAATTGAATTTGCAATCACTAGTAAAACAAATCACCAATTTCATTTAAGCCTGTGAGGAGATTTGATGGGGTTTTATAATGTAGCCATATTTTTAATACATATATATATCGCATGGTATTCAGCAAGCACAACAACAAAATAAAAATAAAACAAAGGTTAGGTTAGAAAATAAATAATAAAGTTATAATATAATTAGTCAAGTTTTTGGTTGAACTTTTGGTAACTTCTGTGTAGTGGGGTAACACTTTATAGGGGAACGTCGAGTGATCCCAACCAAGCAAAAGCTGCATCAGAAATGCCGTGAATATCAGTGATTGTTCCATTAAAAGCTCAGATCGGGCAGTGTCCTGTAATATGCTCTATTGTTACATTTTTAATGAGAGGATTAATACTGGAGTTAATTATAGCATGAAATCGATTGTAATTAAGTTAAGCAAAATCTAAGACATTTTTAATTTATAAGTCTTTATTAATGAAGTGAGTAGTTGGACAATGTACATATATAATTGGGCCTCATTTAAAGTACAAAGAGCTATGCTTTGGAAAAACTAGAGAAGACAGATATTGGATGGTTTGGACAGCCCCTAAATCTGTATGGTAGATGACCTGCTGGGTCTGATCATTGTATTACATAATACAATTTTAGTTTAAGATTCAGTTTAGACTTCAGGAATGAGTGAAAGAGATGAAGTCTGCTATTAGCAAGCTTGTTGTTGTTTTTTAGATAAGGATTTCAAGTTAAGGTGCGTATCTAAAGTAATACCTAGGTTTTTGGTCTCATTTAGAACTAGTATGTTTTTATTTTTAATATTATGGTTGGACAAAGTGCAAAAGTGACTAAGAGGATTTACTTTTGTTGATTTTTATCATGCAGTTGGTAAACCAGATGTCTATAAGGTTTAAATGTTGTTGAAGGTAATGTGCTGCTAAAGTAATGTCATTGTAAGTTACATTTATATTTAAATTTAAATTATTTGGTTAATTCATATTCAAAATATGATAGTGTAGTTTATTTTTATAACTACATCCATTTACATAGAGTTATTATTTCTTTATTAATAGTATTGTTCTATTTACTTTTAATTGAAATTCTGACAATAAAACTTAGTTGGAATACTAACTTTTTTTCCTTCGCCATCTCCTCTATAGAACTGTTCAGCTCTAGTTTTTCCTTGTACCACTGGATCTACAGCTTCTAAATGTGATGGATTAGCCACAACAGCTAAACGTACATTCTTGTTTGTTGCTCGATTCAAACGTTCTATATAGGTACCTAAATGATACTTCACATCTCCTGATCCCTAAAAATAATATTTATTTTAAATAGATTTCTTAATCGTTTCTTAAATGTGATTAAATTATAAATTAAATATTAAGTTACATCATCTTCAGCTTCCAATGCAGCAAATTGAGTAAATATTTGACTTAAAGGTTTACGACAAATATTTGCTAAAACATTTAATCTTCCACGATGAGGCATACCCATAATTACTGATTCTACACCATATTCAGTAGATTTATCTATAACTTGTTTCATAGCTGGTATTAAGATTTCACATCCTTCTAAGCCAAACCGTTTTTCACTAGACCATTTACGAGCCAAGAAAGATTCAAATCTAATAAAAAAAATTAAAACATTTTATTCACTAAAAAAATTACTATATTGTCAGGAATGATTTAGGTGCATGTTAAATTAAATATAAACTAGAAATACTAGATATTTTTAAATAAATTAATATATTTAATTGTTTTTTTAGTTAATAAATTGAATTTATACCCTGTGGCGCGAGTTAGTCGAGCTAATATGAGCCTTTTTTGTTCTTTTTCCATTTCCATTATGCCTGGTGTTTCCATTCTCTGTCTAATCCAATTACATTGTTCTAATGAATTAATAAACATGAATTCAACACCAATTGAACGACAATAAGTATTTTCTAAACGGTTTAAAATTTCTTTTAATGGTAATGCATTTTCTTTGCCACCAATAAATGTTGTAGATGGTAGCTTAAATACACGTTCCATATCAGCTTCCTCTGTTATTTAATTAGAACAAAGAAGTTGAATTAACTTAAAAAATAACAGTAAAAAAAATAATAATAGTAATAATAAAACAAATGTCAAAATACATTATCTTTTCAAGTGTAGGTGGTGCACCTAAATAATGAGATTATACAGATATACAAAACTTAATTAAATAGTTATGTTAGTTAAAAATCAATCAGAACACACACAAAATCATCATAATGTATAGCATGCATAAATAATAATAAAAATATATGTATAAATAGCACATACTACATACCCATTAATTCGGCTACTTTATTCTGTAGGTGTTGAGAATATGTAGTATTATCGGGCGGTTTGCCTACAAATAAACTCTCAGTTTAAAAAAAAAACAAGTCCAAAAATCAATAAAAACATTAATTAAATTTAAAATAGAAATACTTAATTAGAGAAAAATAAAAAATATGGTTAAAATAATTATTTCTAATAAGTGCTTATAAGTGAAAAGTAAAAGATCATTGTATTAAGTATAAAATTATTAAAACTAAAATAAAATCTAATTGATAAAATAATTTCTACTAAGTTAAACTTTATTATCAATCTACAATGTTAAATAAATGATAACAGATTTGTTTTATTGACATTTAGCAAAACAATTTTATAACTTTCAAAATAATTTAAGTCACAGATAAATTTAAGTTTGATTTCTTTATTATTTTAACAAATAAATGTTAATTTTATATTTTCTAAACAAATTGTTTTCTTGAGATACATAAAATGTCACTTTAATTTACTAATTTGTACTAAAGTTAGGGCCTTGATTTAAAGTAAACACTATAATTTAATGGTCTGATACTAACTTGTCATTATCAAATTTGAGCTAAATTATAAATGTATATGAAAAAGCAAGATTGACAAAACAAGCAGCAATGAACAAAAAGCAAATTTTATGAACCTGTTTTTAATAAATTAAGAAATAATGTGGCTAATACTTTGTGTTAATACAAAATGCAGTAATTCAAATATAAATCAAATTGTGTGCATTTATATTATGTATAATATTAACAGAAATAATGAGAAAATATTGCTCTTTTTATAATAAAATATAATTTGATGAATAACTATTTATTAGTGATTATTAACATTTACCTAAAAATAGAAAATACATTTACATTTTTTAGTTTAATATTTTAAGTTGTTACCTAATGTACATTTTCCCATTAAATAAGGTATGTAATGTATATATAAATATTCTTATTATAAATTCCATAAAATCTGCAGTTAATTTATCAGTGTTTAAAATCTTTAAATATTTAAAAATAAATATACATTATACATTTTACATTTTTAATCTATGAAAATATTATCTAAAAATTATTTTAAAAATCAATCATAAGCATGCAATAGAAAAGTTATTAACAAATTGAATAAATGTTATTACTTATTAGATATTATAATAATTAAAATACTTAATATTATAGATTGAATATTTTACTCAGAACTAATCAAATGAAGTTTACAATATAATAAACTTTTAACTTTACATAATATATTGGGAATTATATAAATATTAATATATTATATAAACTAAAAATTAGTTAAAACCTCATGCAAATTACGCATTAAAATTAACTAAATATTATTAGGTATTTATTAATTTATTTAAAAAAATAGCTAAAAACTAGACTCACAAAACAAATTTAATAAACCAACACAATATTGTAGTTAAGATTTTAGTGTACAATGCAAACTGTACTACTTACCAAATGGAGGGTAGCAACCATATAAAATCTCTTGGGGCAGTCTATCATCTTGGTCGACTTTACTTAAATTTAAAGGATCAAGGCGTGCAATATGATGTCCTCGTATCTAATGGGACGACAAACAAAAAAAAAGCACAAACATATTTATTTAAAACAAACAAACAATTTATATTAGTAAAAATCAAAAATCATATTAATTTGATACATTTTAAGGTTATGATCATACTTTTTATAGGATCAAATAATAATTTAATTATTAAAATATACAAACAGTAAAATTAAAAACAAATAAATAATATAAGTACCCAATGCCTAACTAAATTGTGTATGACGATCGATCTATCCCCTATGGACTATAATAATTAAACATCATATTTTCTATTGAACTGTAGTAAAAACATACTATATAAGATTCAAAATTTTAAATCTGATTAAAATATGGTTTGAATTAAATTGACAATTGACAGTATAAAAATTGTAAGCACATAATTAAAATGTATATTGATATTGATATACAATGATATAATATATAACTTAATATCTAAAACCAATCAATTATAAAAGCTTTTCAGATAATTTTAAATTATAGATTCGTTGTACACACTTATTTAATTAATATTGATCAATAAGTTAAACATAGAAAAAATCTACACAAAAATAATTTTCCCATCAATTAAATTGATCAATATATTACAAATATCAAAATAAAAAACATATTAAATCAACACAGATATTAGTCAACTGTAGTCAAGAAAATGGTAAAAAGCTTCTTTAAAACTAGCTAATTTTTTGAAATTATAAAAAAAGTTGCCAAAAATGAATTATCAGTAAAACTAAACTTATTTCCAATTACCAGAGTTTAAGCGATTAACTTAAGAGGACATCATACCCGCATGTGTTGTCTTCGTCTTAAACATGAATGACATAGACAAAACGCGTTCAAGCAGTCTAAGTAGAACTCGCTCTCTATTTTAGTTCTATAGTAAATATATCTATAATAAAATTGCATTGCGACATTATTTCTGAGGGCAAGATGATGATATTTTTTCATTATTCCCAAAACAATGTTCACAATATCGTTAAATAACGAAAATGTCAACATTTTTAAATAACCTTTAACTTTTCAAAATTATTTGTTTTAAAAAAAAACACAGTGACTTTTTCTCAAAAATATTGTCACAATTCAATTTTTTAATAAGTATATTTACCCTAAAACCAAAATTGTGCAAGTTCTAGTCAGACTGTGTAAACGCGTTTTGTCTATGTCACACATGCTTAATACAGTGACAACATATATGGGTATAACGTCATCTTAATACAACAATTACTCTGCTATTCGTTATATTAGATGTCTACTGGATTACTGTAATGGATGTGTTAAATTTAAATTTAATAATATATCAATGAAAACGAAAAATGATTTTGAGCGAGATGAACTGTCAGCTTATACCAGGGGTGTTCAACCTTTTGTAAAGATTGGGCCACATCATATAGGTAGAAGTTGTTGTGGGCCACATACTTTTTTTAATAATAATACATTCAAATTTAATGATTAAATTATAATCTATAATACAACAATACATTTTTTTATAATTTTATAAAAGCAAATAATAAGCAGAAATATTTTTATAAGTATTAATATTTAATAATTTAATTATAAGTACACAGAAAAATAAATTTATTTCTAATAAAAAAAAGTTTTAGTTTAAAAAAGTTAAGTCATTAGTTTGTTTAATGTGAAATTTGAAATTGCTTTTTTTGTGAAAGTAATAAATCAATATCTGGATCGATTGAAGTTGTTGATGCACATATCCGTATGTAATACAAGATAAGATGCCGCAACGGTAAAAACACGAATGTTATTTGATGATTTATACTTTTTAAATAAATTTGTTCTCGTAATATTAATATATTATTATATATAATTAATTCATGGGTTTTAAATTGAAGTGAGGGCTGCATCAAAATCTTCCGCGGGCCGCGGGTTGGACACCCCTAGCTTACACTAAGTGTACATCATATGTTTTAGACATAACTAGTTTAAAACATTTAATACAATATTAGTATTACAGTAAGTTGATATAATTTTTAAGAATATTATATTTATTATATTAATAGCATTTAATTATTATAATAAAATTTATTTATACCATATTATACCATTGATATTAACCACTTAACCATAAACAGTTTGATAGGATAGAATATAGATAGATATTATCTTAAAATTAATCTACATACCTATATACCCATATTTTTAAAATATTATTTTGTCTAGTAAAATTTATAATAATATATGTACACGTTTTACGTTTCTATGAGTGTTTTTGAATTGTAAAAAAATAATTAAAATTGTTATTCATCAATAAAATACATAACTATATTTAAATTTGAACTTAAAATATCAGCTATACAAAAATAATTATGATTTTAGTTTTTTGGATTTTTTATGTCTAATATAAACTAGTCATGAGGAACACTGTATTTGTCAAACCTTAAGTATAAAAATTAAAGCTTTTATACATTTTTATAAGTAATAACAAAATAATTTTAGTTGATAAATTGACAACAGATTATCTTCACTCAGAATTGTTTTACGTACACACTAATACATTATTGAATTCAAATTTAGTACATACATTGCAGTGACCCCACTCAACATCTAGTCTTTTAATAATATATTCATAATTTTCCATATTTTTATTATGTTTATGGATTTTTTATTTAATTATTTATTACTATAATAATTATTTTTTTGGAATATTGTTAGTAGATAATGTATGTATAATATACCATTTACTTTATGATAAACCTTTGCACGTGTTCATATATGGGCCTTGGATTAAAATTACTCTAAAATGTTTATTAATATTTTTTTATATTTATTAATTTTGAGTCTTATCTCAATAAAAAACTCACCCTGGTTTTTTATAGAAATATTTATAACAATATTATAAAATACATGAATAAAAATTACTTATTAGTATAATGTGTATGTATATAATTACACTCGTATTATATTATGAAATTGATCAAAATTAATATTTTAAATAAAAATAATCAATAATTTAGTTACTTAGTGTTAACAGAAAAACTCAATTTCGACATGCACACACTAGTACTGATAACATAAAAACAAAACAGTTTAAAAATACCTTACATGTCTATTTATATTCTTAGCCCAATCTTACCAATTGAATGTTGTCTTAGAACAACATCATGAGGTCTACCTTTTTTGCGAGCATTTACCAGATCTGCATTCGTAAATCCAAGGGGATCAATTTGAGATACAAAATGACCTCGAACCTATAGTGTATAAAACTTAAGTAATATATTCCTCATTTATAATGTCTAACTTTCCAAACAAATATTATTATTATCAATTAAAACAAAACTTACATTTAAAAACATCAGTCAACATTTTTAAGTTTCAAAATTCAATAATGCAAATTAAAAATAATACACATAGTATTATAGTATCACAAAAATATTAGACATTGATATCACCATAAATATCAATTAAATTTTATTAAATATTGAAATATATTAATTATACTGCTTATTCAAATATTAAAATTAGTTTAAATAATAAATATCACATATAAACTAAAAATAAGATACCAAAAGTTTAAATTAAATTATAATTAATAATACTCAATGATTAAAATATAATATGCAAATTAAATTTCAACTATTTAAATATATGTGTTTATTTTTTTATAAAAAATAAAATTAAAATTTTATATTTCAATTAATTATTATTAACAATACATTTATGTTGGATTTATGCTAAGGCCCTAAAAACATAAAGTTTGTTCGTGACAATATACATCTATGTAAAATAGATTTAAATATATATCAACATTCAACAAGTGTAGACTAAGGAGAAAGTAGACTAGGATTGCTATATGAAAAAATTGAGAAGGGCCTTTAGGAAGAAAGTATGAATTTTTATATTTTTTGTCAATTATCTGAAAACGTTTTTAAGGGCCAAATGAGACATACTAGTACCATAGCATATCTGCATATCTATTATTGTATAAATCTAAATACATATTCTAATTTATTATTATTATTATAGGTACTTATGAAACAATTTTAATCTAATACTAAGTACTATAAATTAAAATCTTAAGATCCTACAGCACTATGAAATAAGGTATTATACCTGATAAGATCTTATAATCGCTTGTACTGCCAAATGATCGTCTATCATTTTTTCACTAAATACTCCACCAATAGCTGTTGTACTTTGAACTGCAGGTAATATACTAGACAACAATACCTCATTTTTACCTGGTGGAGAAAGGGACGGTGGTGCTTGATATGCTGCACCTGGCTGAGCTCCAGCATCACAGTTTTTAAAAAAAGTATCCCAAGACTAAACAAACGTAAAACAATAAGTAATAAAAAGTATTATATTTTAAACAAATCTAAACATATTTAGGTACTTACAACATTGACACTTTTAGGATCAGCTAACCATGCATTGTACATATCCTCAATATAAGAAGCTGAAGTACCATTCAGAAATTGCTCTTGGTTAACATTAGTTGAATACTTATTCTCTATAATGGGTAATGATTGAGTAGCTCTTATCAGAGATCTAGATTTTGGTCCAATTAACCATGTTGCAAATTTTTGTCTGCCAACAATTGTTGGCACACAAGGAACTAATTGATTTACAACTGACTGTGCTCGATGCATTATTCCTAAACAAATTCATTAATAAATGTTAAAAGATATAAAAAATTAACAAAATATTTTATGCATCAATATTTAGAATACTTCAAAACATATATTATTTATTATATGCATACAGATTACAAGATGATTCATTTGACTTAAAACACTCATTGTATTAGAAAAATACTAACAATTTTAAATACATATATATTTTTTAAATAAATTTAGGTCATTAAAAATAACTCATTACAAATAATATTTTTGAAAAAAACTAAACTTTAATTACTTATGACACATAATCTAATTGTCAAAACTTCAATTTTTAGACATCAAATTATTACAAAAAATATTTTACTTTAAGAAAGACTTTTCATAAAAAAAAAGTAATAACCTCAAAAAGTTACAAAAGTAAAATTATTTTTTTCTCTTCTAAAAATATAGGTGATTTATATTTATATATAATGTTATGACTATAACTAAAATTTAAAATATTTTTAAAAATATGACTTTATGTAGAATATTGAACTAATATATTTAACAATATGTAGTCTCTTAAAATCGAGCTTAAAATAGACAAATTCTGAATTTTTAAGTAAAATCGGTAAAAAAGTATTATAACAATTAGATGGTACAATAGGTTGTAAAAAAGTTCAAAAATAAGATACCCTATTCAATTAGATACCACTAAATAATTAATTTAATAATGTTGAGAATTATTTTTAAAGAAAGTAAATAGTTAAACAAATAATTAGATTAAGTAATAATAAATAGAAAACAGCTAAATAATTAGTGTACTTACATAGAGTATCTAAGTATTGTTTTTAATTATAGGTGATTCATCAAAAAATATAATTAAAAATTGACTAAGTAGAAGAAATGAATACAAATCTACTGGCTACTGTAACTTTACATAAATTATATAAATGTAAAAATACAAAATACAATAGGGATTAACGATTATAATTTATTATATAGGTCAGCGGTTCCCAAACTGTGAGGCGCGAGCACTTGGCAGGGGAGGCACTAGCCGTGTTATTTTGTCATAACAATAAAAATATTTTTGTATTTAAATACTATAAATTTGTTATTCATTTATTTATGGGAGGCGCAATTATTTTTTTTTATTTTTAGGGTGGCGTAAACTAAAAAAATTTGGGAACCGCTGATATAGGTATTTCAATATTTCAGACATTTTATTTGTATATGTATAATATACCAAAAAGAAAAATGTGAATGTTAGTGTAAAAACTGAGATACCTAATAAGACGTTAATAAATACTAATATAACCTATGTATTTTTGACAATTGTATGAATTTCAAGTTTTAATTATCTATAGGTATACATGAAATATATATGCTTGTTTTTTAATTTTACGTTACAATTTTATGTAAGACAAATAATGATTTTATAAATAGAATATTCAACAATTTACTTTTTGGTACAAAGCCAAACATAAATTGAAAGCGGTACAAGGACATTTAGTTTTTCTCATTATAAGAAAAAATATTTTTATAAGGGTAAAATAGTCCAATAAATTGTATGTTAATTTATAAACATTATGTGTAATAATAAATATTGATTATTTTATAAGTTGGTATTTATTTTTTCACATAGCATTTCAATATAATTTCTAGTTAACTACCTACTTTATAATTGAGTAATTTAAATAACTACTAGTTTTTCTTTTTTATCAATATAAGCAAAATTGTTAGATTACAGGAATTAATATTGAGCAATATTTTACATTTGACACGTGTTATGTATTAAATGTTTATCATCCAATTATTTAAAAAAATTAAATAATTAACTGTAAAAATAATCAGATAATTATTCATATGAAATCAGAATAAATTGGTAAAATGCATTCTTAAAAGTTTCTTGATAATTTAGTATCAATGTAATATGTATCACAACACTAATACACTATCATTTATTATATAGGTCCCTGTGAAATGATATGATAGGAAGCCTACATTTACCAAACGCAATATACATTTAATGTATAGATAAATTATTTTTTATTGGTCTATCGTCTTTGGATATAATAATAATAATAAAAATTAAATAAATAAATACACAACAATAAAAACAAATAAAGTATACTATAATGATACAAAGTGTAAATGTATTTTGAATTAAATATTTAAATATGTAAAATAATTGTATTATGGCAATAAATAATTGCAGTATAATACACCAACGCAATACTAAAATTTTAAGCCGATGTTTACAGTTGGTATTAATCTATATAAGAAAAAAATGACATCAATTTGTGTTAATTACAGCAGTGGGTCAAATGGGTTTTTAGGGGCTCAACGATTTGAACTCGAATCATTTAACATGATTTATGTAAATGTCACCTTGACCTAGGATAAGTAGGATGACACGGATAACTAAACTAATAATCATCAATGTTGGGAACTAATCATAAAAAAAAGCGTTAATATTTCATTTAGCAATGTAGCGGAAGAAGGTAAGTGGTCCGTCATATGACGGACAAGAATCAAAAAAAAAAAACTTGATAAGGATTCATGACTATATAAAAAAAAAACATAACCATTATAGAAAATATTGTTTAAAATAAATACTAAGTAAAACGTTATGTTCGATTGGACTTACTTTATGCGTTCGGACGAAAACCGCGCGATGGATGATACTGTAGATATCGTGTCAGACGACGGTGTCACCGGATCAAATATGTATGTTATAGGCTGCTATGGCAAGCGTGTCGTTATCGTGAATCGGTTCACGCGCGAGAAAAAAGAAATCGATTAAAAAAAAAATTGAAAACCGTTCCTTGCAATTTGTTTCGGCACGAGTACATACATGGGGGTTCAATACTTCAGTAGTGATATGGTGTAAAACCTTCAAACGAACGATTACGACATCCGCACGAACAGCTGTGTCGTGGACTACTGAACAGTGAGCAACTGAACTACTGAACTTCAGTGATCATTAGCTGGTCTGAGAAATAGGTATCGATACCACGATTTGTACTATTGACCACCGACGGAACGCATATTAAATAATGAATAATTATTAGTCGCAAAGAAGTTGTGCTTGTGTACGTACTATCATGTGTAGAAACCTACGTACAACAACTAACTTGATGACAATCGCGGAAGTCCTTGGACAAACCGAAAATGACGTGAAAAATATGGAAAATAGAAGTGTATTAAGAGAGAGAGAGAAAGAGAGAGAGCTAAAAAATGCAAAAACAGTTAGTGTAACGCGGTGTTATCACGGTGACACGGGCGCGACGTCCGACAAGATGGTAAACGTTGTGCACTTCAGTACTTGATTCAGATCGGTATAATCGTATATTCGTATGGTACTATGGTAGTGTGGTAAGGGTCAGGGAGTCGTCGAGACTTCGACGTCGTAACATAAATCGATAAGAAACCTTAAAAGAAAAACTATAATGGTAAAATATGATAACCGCTTATCATTTATCGTACCACTGTCTACCGGGGCGGCGGCGCCAGACGCCGTCAAATTTATCTAAGATTAATAGTTGACCAATTAGATCATTTAGATCACGATTTTATAAAAAAAAAAACTTAAATAACGTTTTAAATTTTCTGATGTCTCTTGATGACTGGTGATGATGAGATCAAAACCAAATGTAAAAAAGAACTATGACGAGTAGACTCAAAAATAAAAAAAATAGAAATATACATTTGTATACCTACACATTTATACACAAATACACAATGTGTGTGTAAAATATTGTAATATTGTAATAAAATTGTTCCAATATTAATATTTTATTTATTTTAGATTCTGAACGGAGTGATGAATGTATTGATTTTACAATGATGTATGTTTTTTTTTTTTTGTGTCTGTGTACAGCATAACTAGTCGAAATAATGCTTCAATTTCAAACTTCGGGGGTGGTTTGAGATGGAAAAGTGAATATCCTTGGTGCATTATAAAGGTAAAAAGTAAATATTTTCCAACAGTTTTCAAAAAAATCGAGAAAAAAAAAATGACGGAAAAACGGGAATTTTTACGCAAAACCAGTTTTCGACCGAATCGATTTTTTTATATGGTTGTAATTCAAAAACTAATCACTGTAAATACTTGAAATTTTCACCAAATGTTTATGTTAGTGTTATCTAAATACAGTTAAATTTTCAAAAATTGTTGACTTTTTGAGTTATTTATAGACCACTGAAATTTTCGATTTTTATGTGATTTTTTTTTTAAAGTGTCGGTAAAAAAATGTTGGATGACCAAAAAAACTTGAAAATTTAGGTAATACAAGGTTCCTTATGAGTTGTTCTTATTGTAGCTAAAAAAAATAAAAATCGTTCGTCACAATTTTTTTTATAAGCGTTTATAGTTCAAATTTTTACAAAATCTGTCGAAAACGCGAAAATTTGCAAATAATTTTGAAGTTGAAAAATCATAAAATATTTTGTGTTTATAACTAAGGATTAAAAATACAACACTTAGTTTTCCATAGGTTTTTCTTCAAGTAGCTATAGATAAAACTCGAAGCATCATTATAGAAAAAATTTTAAGTGCGTTTGAATTTTAAATTTTTACGAAATCGCGTAACGATAACTATTTATCCTCAAACGATTTTAAATATTTGTTATTAGGTATTCAAAAAGTATAAGTCGTAGATACTTGAAAATTTTACCAGTTATTAAGATTGGCATTTTCTTTACATGATTTAATTTTCAAAATATTTTGTGTTTTTTTGAGCTATTTATAGACAACTAAAATTTTCAATTTTTCTGAAATTTTTTTTTTTTTGAAGTGTCGATAAAATTTTTTAAGCCCAATCAAAACACTTGAAAATTGTATACAAAGTTTCTCATATGTTATTCTAATAGTGATTAAAAAATTATAAGAATACATAGGCACAATTTTTTTTTATTAGCATTGGAAGTTCAAATTTTGACAAAAATTAGTCAAAATCATGAATATTTTCAAATTATTTTGTAATTCAAAATTCATAAAATTGTTTATATTTATATCTAACGTTAAGTATTCTAGACTGACAAATCATCTCCGTTCAGAATCGTTTTTCGTATACAATGATACCTATCATTGCATTCAAATTTAACCTACCCTAGTCCGAGGTCCACCCCACCCCCTAATGTACAGCAGAGCGGTACCCACTTGCCGACTTTTTTGTAATGGTTCTTGGGAAATTAATTTTTACGTGGCTGATATATGCCTGTATCAACAGTTTACAAGACCCTGGTAACCTGACGCTTTGACGGTCTGTAGTCTGAAGAATCATTAAAATTCGATAAAATTAAACAATATAAAAAATAAAGCAAGAAAAAAAACAAACTTTTTCTAGTATTTTAAATTTTGGATATAGAAGGATGAATATACTTTTTATTGTGTGTCAGTCGATCGTCATTAGTCATCACTTTTTAAGACAGTAAAAATAGTTTTATTTTCAGTAAATTTTTTAATGATCAGGATCAGGAAAACAAAAATAAATAAAGGAAAATTTACGATAAGATACCTATTAACTAAAAAATTAAAAACAATAGATTAATAATACATTTATATAGATCATATTTAAATTGTTATTATTATTATTATAATATAATACCTATTAATAATAAAATCATAAATACAATTTCTCGATAAAAATTAAATCAATTTACAGTAATACTAATTATAGTAGTATAGTACAATAAATAACTATAAGAGAACGTCGTATTCTCAATTCTCATGCGTTGTCTTTTTCTTATACACATGTAAGTACAGTAGCGGAATGACTACTCCCTCGATATTTTTATATCAATATCACAAAATTACCTAGGTACCAACATTTTAAATTGCATTAGGAAGAACTTTATCTGTGTCGAAGTTTTAATTTTTTTGATAACATGAATACAATAAAATTCAGTTTGAAAACTTAAGGTATTTTTTGGATTTTTATTAATTTGGAAATCATTTTCGATAGTAATTTGAGGTGGAAATATCATATTATTATCAATTTAGTTGGACAGCTTAGAGCTTAGCTATACGTTACACAAATTCATTAAACTTAAAGATATATTACCGCTACACATTATAAACTCAACGTATCTATACCGTCTATTTTGCCTTTTATCAATCCATTTCCTAGTATGGCCTTCTAGTTTGGAGAGGCGTCAAAGAAAGTTTTTAAAACCTCTATACAATCATTACAATCAAGGGCGTATTTGAGGGGGTCGAAGGGGGCATTCGTCCCTTCCATCACACGTATTTTTTTTATATAATACATTGATTTAATAATTAAATTTGTTACTCATATTTGTATTTATTTACGCGAAAAAAAATTATTAGTTTCACCCCATGGTCTCGACTCAAATACGCCCTTGTATACAATCAAATCAAAATAATGTATTAAGAATTATATTAAATAAAAAATCTTTAGTTAGCAGAGTTAGCTCTACAATAATGAATTACATAAATTTAGGAATTCTCTCTATAAGATACCTATATAAGAAATTATTATATAATTGGCAATTTTATTTATAATAAAAAAAATGAATTAACCCCATACAAACAACAAACATTTCTCACTTTAAAAGAGCATATAGTTAGGCCTATACAGTTTACCTGTAAAGTGTGAATTATTCAAAAAAATCCTTTAACCAATTTTTGTAAACTATTTTTTTTAGAACCTACCTATTTTAATTAAATGCAATTATTACCTACGTATATAAAAAATACATATGCATGGGGGAGTAATAAATAGGAAAAATAAGTAGATAGTCTGTAAAATATAAATGGTTATTTTTTAAATTAATGACTCCTTAAATAAAACTCATATTTTAGATTTAGATTAGTTTATTTTTTTGCATTGCATATTTGCATTGCATTCTAATTTTGCGTTCATATTTTATAAATTATATTGTATTCATAATTTACGTTTATATCTTATATGTTATATACTTATATCTTTTATATCTGACATCTATTAGAATTTTTTCTTATTTATAATAATATGTTTTAAAATTTAAATAGTTGTAATATTGATTTATTTATTTTATTCTATTAATTAATTTTTATTTTAAGAACTTCTATATCCTTTTAATATGAAGTATGAACTCTACTCTATCACAAGTTTATAGGCTTACAGAAGTTACAGTGGCGTAAATTGCAGGCCTCAATTTCTGGTGATGCAGAGAAATATTTTAATTTTTAATCCACCAATACTAACTTTATTTGAAGATCCCCACTCAATAAACATTATATATTTTTTTTATGTTAAATTAGGTAATAAATAAGTATTAAATTATTTTAGTAGTAAAAACTTATTATTACCTATATAAAATTAAAAAAAAAATTACAAATAATTATTTATTTTTAAACAAGACGTCGACGTCTTCTTTTAAAACATATTGAATCAAATTTATCAATTATACTAATAGAAAATTTATATTATCGTCGGAAAAATGTTTACAAATTGTACCGTTGAAATAGGAATTATGATATAGATACAAAATGTCAATTGCACAAAAATTAAATTTTATACATATACTTGTAATTTGTAAAAAGAATGTATACTTTTGAAAATGGTAATTGTAGGTACTTATACAAATTTTTATGATTTTATGGTGGTGCAATAATATAATTTGCTACTTGCACCACGCCACCACCCAATTTGCGCCACTGAGAAGTAGATATTATATTAATTATTTATTTATGTGCTGTAATTTATAAAGGAAATAAAGAAAATATAGTATCAAAAAAAAAAAAATTATTAAAAATTCATTGTTACAACTATCAAAAAAATTAAAACGCAGATAAAGTTTTACAAAATTCGATTTAAAATTTGGGTAATTCTGGTATAAATATCGAGGGAGTAAAGTCATCCAACGCAAAACAATTTTAACTATATGTTACGCGAGTATGGTATTTTAAATCTTAAAACATTATAACATTTATAACTTTTAAACATACTAAACTAAAACTCGATTAATGATTATTGATTATATAATATGACTTAGTTATTACCAGTTTATAGAATGATATTATAATTAACACGACTTAAAATAAACAATTCAGTTTTGTTTCCTTTACATTTATCTTAAATTTAATTAAATGTGGGCTATGAAAATTTTAAATTTCCAAATTCCAATGCCAATTCGTTAAAATAACATCAATACATTATAATAAACCAGTGAAGGTAGGATTCTTTGAAACTATTAAAAATTACCATATTATTAACTGATATATATTATTGGCTATTGCACTTATACGCGTGCGGGAAAGTAACAAGTGTAATCGGCAATCGCCCAACGGGCAATGGGTATTAATTGGAACGTCGTGGGATCATGGTCGCATGGGAGGGAATTTTAGTAGATTCACTATAGGACATAGGTTCATACCTATAATAGTTCCATAATTGTAATAGTAATAGCCATTAAGAATAATTTACAATATACTACGATATTAACAATAATGAAAGGAGTATACGGTTTACTTAATGTAAGTCAGGGACACGTCGTCGTATACGGACGTAGATACGATGTAGGTAGAAGGTACCTATATTACGTATGACAAACGTGTTAATAGTTAATACACAATTTCAATAGATATTAGATGGGAAAAAAATACTAATTTAAAATCTGAATGCCATAATTTTTATCTATTGTATAGTAGTATAATATTCTATTTTAGTAAGGTTAGATTAGATAATAAAGTAGACAGGTTAAAATCTATTTAAATAAATCACTAAATTACTAAATTACTAAATCACTGCTAGTTAAGCCTTTCAGTTAGCTTAATTCAGGCTTGATAAACAGTGACTGAGACATACATTTAACTGGCAGTTAAATCTCACTAACTGTCGGTTAAGTATGATTGAAAAACCGGGCCTAATAGACTAATAGAGTAATATAAATAATAATAGACTACAAAATATCCTTAGAAAGAGTACATGGTACGTCCATGGGGAAGGACGGAAGGTGGTGGGTTAAGTTTTTCTAGTCTTTTTTCACTAATTACCTATATAAAAATTTCGGAAAATTCTTCTCGGAATCGTTTTTCGTTTGCTAATATATTTTAACATTGAATTAGACATATTAAACATTAAAAATTAAAATTGAATAAATTTATTTCAGTCACACAATAACGATAAGGTACTCAAGGTACTGTTAGTTGTTACTAATGTTACTACTGTCTACTTTGACTCTCTATTCTCTACTATCTCTAGTAGTCCAGTCTAGTCCTACCACAGACTAAGATAAACTTATTGTTAACTATTGTTCTGTACTTCTGTGCTACTGCATGCTAAAAATCTATTTTAGTACAAAAAAACTTTCTTAGATTTTCATCGTGATAGTATAAATATATTTATACTCGTTTCTTCCATGAAAATGTGTTAACACTCCAACCATAATCAAATGTAATCCAATGATAATAATAATAATAATAATAATAATAAAATAATAGTGCATAACTTACTGCATAAGTTTCTTAGTTAAATTCTACATTTCGACATGCATAACATTTTGGATCAAAAATTAATATGTCATAATAACTATTAATGCCGGAATTAAACGGTAACTTAAATGGCAGACGTACAACTTCAATCCCACGAGCTAGACACAAGAGATGATGACAAGGCTGTAGTGCTGTCTGACGTTGTCAACCGTGTAAACGATTCCATCGTTTACTCAAATACCGAACTAATTGCGGATGTGAATCTGTTATCGATATCCGAAAATAATGTCTATAACGGCGATGTGGCGCAAAGTATTTTGCCCTGTTTGAATTCTATATCGTCGACTTCCTCATCGTCGTCTAGTCAATGTAAGCCATCGTGTTCGTCTAGTGCTGTAAATAATAGCGATCTCGCCGAAGGCTTACAGCAAATTGACGGTGTCAAATATGTTTGTTATAAAAACGAGCAACAAATGAAGGACATTATGCGGTTAATTCAAAAAGACTTATCTGAACCATATTCAATCTATACATACCGTTATTTCATACACAATTGGCCTAAACTATGTTTCCTTGTGAGTTTTAATTATATAGTCATTTCCTATAAGTGTGCAAGTTCAACATTAGGTTATACAATTCATAAAACTTTTTGTTTGTTATTATATTATTATGTTTTATACAGGCTGTAGATGTAGATAAAAGTGTTGGAGCAATTGTCTGTAAGTTAGATGCACACAGGAAAGTTAGAAGAGGTTATATTGCAATGTTGGCAGTAGATGAAAATTATCGAAAACAACATATTGGTATTTTATCTCGTTACTTACTCTAATAAATTAAATTAATGTTTTTAAATAAGGAATGTTTAACAATTTTAGGTTCTAATTTAGTATTAAATGCAATCGAAGCCATGGTGAATGATGGAGCTGATGAGGTAATACTTTTATTTCATAATTTTATATTAATTAGTCACATTCTGAGTTTAAATGCATAAACTAATCGATATTTTAAATTCATGAATAATTGTTTGGTATAATTATACAAGTAGTCGAGCTGTTATTCTATATTGAAATACATATTATTTTTTTAGTTAAAAATTCCATAGAGGTTTTTTTTACCAATTAGAGGAAATGTTGAAGTATTTTTGTGCATGGCTCACTTTTCCTTCTAATTTTAAATTTTATAAAAAACAAATATATTTTGCAATTAATACAAGGTCAATATTAATTAGCTATGTCTAATTTTCTTTGTAATGGCCTTAGGATTGAAAGCAATAATTTTTTGTTTTTGTACATCACATTATATTATATGTTTTCATTTCAACTGATAGATATAGTTAAGTATTAAGGATTCTAGAAACCAGTTTAATTTGTCAAGTTTACTTGGAATTAACTTTTCCATATTTATGTTTTTAATTTTTCTGCAAATTTAAATTATGAAAATTGTTGATTTCTTGTTTTTCATTTATATTTAGATTTAGTGGTATAAAATCATAAACTAAAGAAAGTGAATCTAGAGGTTTACTCATAAATTTAAATTGTGTACAGATATATTTTTGCTGTACTAATAATTAATTTGTTAAATCGAAAAAAAAAACATCCTAATTTCCATATTGTGTGTATGCTGAGTAAATCACGAAAAAATAACAATTTTCAATTAATTTAACTCTTAAATCACTGTGTGCCTGCTTTATTGGTTATAGTTGATCATTATTATTAATAACTTTGTATCAGAATTGGTAATTAAAATTTTTAAGACAGATTTAACAAAAAAAAGTATTGTTCTAAGAATTTTCCAACATTAGATTAAAAATATCTATGTCTTATATATTGTAAATTAAAGATGGATTTTTCACCATAATATTTTTTGTACCATATTCCCTAAAGTTCATTGTTCAGTCTACCCTATATTACATTACCTATCATTTTAGTAAATTGTGTTTTCACCTATGGAGCAATTTATCTCTTATTCTTATATTAATTTTAGTTTGTAAATTAATTAGTATTTGCTACAAAAAATTTATTTTTGCCCCCTTGAAAAGAGTCCAAGTTACGCCTATGATTCAAGTCGAATATCAATGAAATGTTTATTTAATCAATAATCATTAATCAAGATAAATATTTTCAAAATGATATTATATTAAAATATAATATAATGAAGCCCGAGGAGGGGTTGCCCTGTATCGCCATCCTTTCAGGCGCTCATGTTGAATACACACTATTCATGTTAAGAAGCTAACCTGGTGAGTGGCGATTATAAGTTTTTGTTGGATAGTGATCAAACAATACTCATTTGTCACTTCTGAGTTTACCATCTGTATGCCTTCCAAGTACTTAAGCTATGAGCTTATGTACATTGAAATCGGCCACCAAATTGTCTTTTTAATTTAGAGTATAGCTATAAGTACAACACTCTATATTTATTTAATCCAAAATCCAACCTTGTATTTTATTTATATTAAATATATATTATTTTGTATGTTAGTAGGTGTACATAAAATATATTTAACTAAGCAATTTTGTAACAATTAAAATATCTAAGTTCATACACTTAATGTACCTGTAGCAATTATGTTATAAGTATTTTTGACTTCATACTATAGTCATTGATTAAAAATATATTTTTAAAGGACATAGTATCTACATGTGTTATCTTTGTCTTACTAACACATAACATAGCAAATATTACATTCAGAAGAATCCATTTTACTGTTATATTTTTAATATTACAGTGAATATCATAACATTTAATGATAAAAATATTATCAAAGATAATATTATACCATTGATTGTAGACTTGTCTTTTCTATAATCAATGACTATTCCTAATAATTTTAAAATATTCTTAATTTTAAACTTTTCAATAGGTCAATTCACTTTAATATTAAAAATAATAGTAAAATGCTTTCTTCTAAATGTCATATTTTCTATTTTGTTAGTAAGACAGAGACAGCTCATGCAAATACAAAGTCCTCTAAAACTATTTAATCAATATTGATTAAGCTAAGTAGTTTAATGGTTAAATTATTAAAATTGAATACTGATAAATAATATAAGTGCTTTCATTGTATAATTTGACAAGTTAGAACTTAGAATTCTATAATGAAACCGCTAGTTTATTTGTAATTATGGTACTTATTGATATTCCTCTATCTTATTTATTCAACATAGATATAGTCAAGTATTTATTTTACGTGTAATATTAGACCCATAAATACCAATAATCTTATTGAATATTTGATTTAATTAAAAAAATATTAATAATTAGTAAATTATATTTTTTTTTAATTACAGGTTGTACTTGAAACAGAAATAACCAATAAACCAGCATTAAAATTATATGAAAACTTGGGTTTTGTTCGTGATAAACGTCTTTTTTGCTACTATTTGAATGGTGTGGATGCATTACGTTTAAAATTATGGCTCAGATAAGTTGCAATGATACTTTTAAATTATAAAAACGTCTCATGACACACAAATAAAAACAGTAAAACTTATTTTATACTGTGCATACTATGTGTAGATTTAGTTTATTTTATGCATACATATTCATATGTGTATTAATTATGGTGTAAATTTATTATTACCTGTCGTTATATAAAAATTCTTCAATAAAATGTCGTTTTTAATTTTATTTGCATTTTATTTTTGAAAGTAGTTTCCTTCAATAAATTCAAATAAGTAACTGAAAGATCTATTAATTATATAAAACAATAACAGAAATTAAGTTTTCATAGTAAATTTAATACTTACAAACTGATGTTCTATGTATTTTACAAATATAAGATTTGTATTTTAATTAAAGACTAGTATTTTTATTCCGATTTTTTATTATAGTTTTCATATGTATGTACAAAATATGATTAATAGATTCAATCATCCAAAAGTGGTAAACAAGTAATTTATTATTGAGTATATTTTATTTATTTATAGCTTGCTCAGTGTTCTGGAATTTGAACTTATATTTTATGATAATTACAATTAGCAATAACCAAGTTTTGATTATTATCAATGTTTACAGTTTTTTATGTAGTTCAGAAATATTAATATCCTCATACTAGATGTCATGTATATAGTTATTTCCAATTCTATAATTAGGGTTAAAGTTTAATTTTTCCAATGATAATTACATTTCAGATATAATGTAACTAATCCACAATGATTAAAATCAAATAATAGGTAGACTTATCATTTTTGTTAATAATTATTTTAGTAACTATTATCAAAACCATAAAATTTGATTGGTAATATGTTTGTAAAACAGAAACTTAGTGTGTAAGCCATATTAAAACAAAACGTATTTATTAATTTTAAATAAATCAATACATATTTTTTTAAATAACACATACAATTTAAAAAAAAAATACTCAAAGCTTAAAAATATTAGAATCTTTCCTTAAATAATAATATAAAATGTCTAGTATACATTATTGAGATAATTTCTTTATAAAAATTAGATTTAAAAACATAAAATAATAATTATTTAAAAGTAAAAAGAATCTCTAATTACGTACATATAAAATTTTTATAAATTTTACTTTCTATTTAATATTTGCTACATTCTTTAATTTAATACACATATTAGTAAATTGTTTAAATAATGCTTAAGATATACTAATAGTAAAAAATATAAAAAACATTGTTTATCATCAGAATTTAAGTGAAATTTTAAATTTAAAATCAAATAGAGTATTAGAATTACTTACAATTTTTTTCAATAAGTAAATTATTATTATACATATTTAGTAATAGGTGACAAAGTACCTACAATGTATACTTTATTTACTAGTCACTTTCAGATCCACAAAATATGGGTAATAACGATTGTTTAATAGAAACTTCAGTTGAATCATTTTCTTTTTCATAATTTTCCCATGCTGCATTTCTACCATCTTCGTCTAATTCTTCTGCTTCATTATTTTGTAATAATGAGTCATGTTCTAGTATGTTCATTACAAGGTCTTCGTGCCTCAACATCAATTCAGCCATCAAACGATCCTTCTAGTATTAACATTAAAAATAGTTTAAAATCCTATTTAAAAAAACATTTAATAAAGGTACCTTAGGTAAATTTAATATTGATTTAGATTTAGTAGTATTTGGCTCAAATTCATAAAGTTCTTCCTGACATTTAGCATTAAAATGACGATCAATTTGATGTTCATCAATTATACGAAAAGCCAGTGATAACTTTGATATTTGACGTTCATATATTTTTTGCTCCATGGTTCCCTTTATTATATTATAAAACATATTAATTTGTTTATAATATAGGTCTTATTTTATTAATACATCAATAATTATTTATTATGAATAATTTATTGTTTATTAAATATAAATTAGAAAAAATGTCTATGGATGTTTAATATTAATTGGGTTTTAAAAATGTGGACGATAAAAATTTCTAGAATTAAAATATTTAATTATAATTACAATAGGTAGAGATGAGATAAATATTGAAATATTATTTAGTTACATAATAAGTAAAAATATTAAATAGAAAAACATTATAAAATAAAATTTATTCAGTATATTTTATTGTTTTATTTACCTCAGAAATGAATCTATAAATATAACATGGTTTAGTCTGTCCAAATCTAAATACACGAAATATACTTTGAACATTTAGAGATGGATTCCATGTTACATCAAAAATAATTACTCTGTTAGCACCAACTAGATTAATACCTAAATTAAAAGCTTTTGTAGACAATAATAAAAGACGCAACCTGAAAATTAATTATTTCATAGTAAATATTTAATGAATTGCTTTAATATTAGAAAATAAAAATATATACCTAGAATTATTAATATCATTGAATTGTTCACAATAATCTTCTCTCTCTTTTATATTTACTGAACCATCAATTCTATAAAAATCTGTACCGTGTTTCCAAGATTTACCATAAGGACCCCCTTTATCATAAGTTTTATCTTCAGCATTTTCCAAAAAGCCTTGAATGAGATCAAGAGTAAATAATGACTGACTGAATAATAACCTATAATAGTGTAAAAAAGTTATTTTGAGTTTCCAAACAAATAATAATCAGTTTTTCTGTTTTGTGTTAAAAATTTGGTTTTTTAACATTTATAACTAAAGACCGAAATTATATGCATTTAAAATTTTAAAATATGCATCCAAATATACAATATAAAATTTCAATTTTTATTACACTTAATATTTGATTTTAATTTGGCAATGATAATTATTTATTAATTTTATTAAAATTTTCATAAACAAAGAATAAAATAACAAATTTGCAAAACAAAAATGTAATTGTTAAATTGTAATTTAATTTTTAGTCATTGATTTATTGTAAAAAATATTTTGTTAAAATTAAATAATAGATACACTGGTGATAAACTGATATGAACAGGAAAAAAGTACAAAAAAATAATGTAGTACGTTAATTGGAAAAACAATAACCTAACCTATTTTTAGCGACCGAATATTCTTGAGACGTAAGAAATTTGATATTAATATTATATTAACGTACCTATAAACTATTTTTTTTTATTTTGCTCATCACCTTTTGGATTGTTAGGTGTATATTAATATGGTTTTTTGTTAAAATATGCAGAATATGCACTAACGTCAGAATAATATGCAAAAATATACACTATAAAATGTTGATATTAAATCAATCAAGTAATGATTAATGGACACTTATTGACTGCATGTTAATGATATTAAAAATAGCAACATGCATTTTATGCAAAATCCAATCTTTATTTATAATAAAATATTATAAATAATCATATATTTATATATTTTATAAAAAGTAGAGCTGGGATTTTGATGCAAAAGCATCTTTTTTTCTGATATTTTGAAATGTTGGTCTGTCTGTAAGTATAAAATGTATTTTGGGTGATACTGATATTTTCAAGTAACTTTTTTTTTTTTTTTTTTTGACGATTTTAGTGCATTTTTCACAATTAGTTTATAAAATGAACAAAACTTCGTTGCAATTAACAAGAGACTTTAGGAAAATTGTCGACGGTACAAATAATAAACTATATATAGCACAACGAGTTATCGTCCATTACAATTTTATCATAGCTAGGGCTTGATAAGCATTATTGAATTAGTAACCAATTCAGAACTAAACATGTAAAAAATAATAAAGTAACAATACTATAAAAATAAAGTATAATTTTTTTTCCAATTTGTAAGCTTTAATAAATATAATTTAAATGCATTTTTTGAAATTTTTTTAGGGTATTAAAATCTCAGCCCTACATATAACCAAATAAATTTTTTATCCATTTTTCAGAATTTACCTAAATTCAAATTTAACTTAAAGAATAATCTAAGTTGAAAGCTAATGAAAAATATAAATTATGCGTACACTTTATCACCAATTTTTTCACATTCTTGAAGTATTGAAAACATCATTATAAATTTTGAATATGGGTACACAGATTCCAAATCAGTTTTTGTTACATATGGTTTCCACCATTTAAGATATGTATTCGGTTTTTTGGTGATTGTTGAGTCAAGAACTGAGATTGGTACTGGTATGTGCCTATCTATAAAATTAAAATTATTACTACAAAAATAATATTAAAATAATAAAATTGAAATTAATATCTTAATTAATGTTTATAGATTTCTCTAACAAAACGAATATTACTTCGAGTACCTATTACTTCAACTTTAAAATACATAAATCCAAACCATTCTTAATTATGTTAATTTTTTGGTTTTATTTACTTACTTTCAACTTCTTCAGTAGAATTTGAATACGATTCAATATAATTAATGTCTTTACATCTTTGTTTCTAAAAACAAAACATATTAATAATATTAGTTATTAATAGAACATTTTTAAATATTATACTTCTCTTTTTGATTCAGTTCGTTCAGCATATAACTCTAATAATTTAGGATGGGTCCAAACTATTTGAAGCATATTGTAATTAGTAAATAATTCTGGCTGTCTGTAAGAATCTAAATATTTTTGATATAATTCTATTTGTTTATCAGCTAGTTTCAAATAAATTACATATTCATGTTTTGGAGGTAAAAAAGGTGTAAGAACATTATAATCAAATCTCTAAAATAAATAAATAATAAGATCAATAATTTTATAATAACAGTGTAATTAAAAAAAAAAGTATACTATTTGACATTTTTTGTTGTATATTGTTAATGTAAAAACTATTATTACAATATTTAGAAATATTATAAACTTTAAATTTTTTAAATAACAAAACTAAATTTAATATTAATTTTTTTTTTTTTTGTAAAAATTAATATAATAATAAAGAATACCTGTACAAATCCTTCAAGCATTTTATGCAACACATGTGATCTTCCTTTCATCAATTCTACATCTAGTGGAGTTGAATCAGAGTATTGTCCATTAGTAATAGGATTTATAAAACGGTTAGTAAAATCTTTTAATGATCCTAATAAATTTGGTCGAATAAAATCAACCATACAATAATCTACAGAAACATTAAGAAAATAAATTAACTATGGTAAAAATATTTCTATTTCTAGGGTATGTGTGTATCTAAGATAGACATAGATATTATAGATGAATAATTAAAAATTTTCTGTCATTTTGTATATTTTAAAGGTGAAACCTTTGATGTATTTTAGCATTATCTCAATTGTATGATAAACAATTATTTCAATTGACATAACATTTATTATAACATTTTTAATTCGCTATTGAAATAACAATTTGTGAACTAATCACAATTATGAAACTTAACAAACAATACATACACTCTTTTAAATTATTCTGTAATGGTGTTCCAGTTAACACAATTCTTCTAAGTGTTTTAATACGATTAACTGCTTTTGATACTGTTGTGATATGATTTTTTATAACATGTCCTTCATCACATATGACCAAATCTGGTCCGGGATCAACTAGTCCTTCTAAGATTGAAGGAAACTTATCAATATACTTGTAATTAACAACTGATCTATACAACTCATAGCTTGTAATTAATACACCATGTTCTCTACGCCACTCATCTATAATATTTTTTCGGCTTTCATATGTTTTAGATCTAAAATTAAAATTGTTTAGATACTTAAATTAATAATTAAATGCCAAAATATTTTGATAATATTCTTACTCAGCTAAGTTTAGAACAAAAAAGTTTTTTTTTTCATCAATACCATGTAACCATTTATGAAATTCTTTACACCAATTTTCAATTGTTGCATTGGGAGTGATAATTAATACAGTTTTAATGCCAGTTTCTGAGTACCTAAATAATGTATGAATCAAAGATATAATCTGAAAAAAAATGAATTATTTTATTGTATATACTATAGAAAAAATTCTTTATTAAATAGTTTACATAAGAATACAGTAAAATTAGTTGATATAAATTAATAGTTTTTTTTTTATTTTATACAAAATGCTAAAAATCAATAAAAATTATTTTTGAATATATTAACATTTATGTGTAGACAAAAAAAATATAATAGCTAAATAGGAACCAAATTCTAAAATACAATAAACAATAATTTATATCATAATTAGAAACCAATCACTTGACACTTAATATTTAAGAATAAATACATTGTACAAATTATTATGAGAAATGTATAATATTACATACTTGTAGTGTTTTACCTAGACCCATACAATGAGCTAAAATTGAGCCATTTCCTTTATGTTCTTTAATTCTTGATAATGATTCAAATACAGAATTCCACAGAAATTTTATTCCTTTCATCTATTTATTTAAAAATAAAATTATTAATTTAAACAAATTCATATTTGTTTCTTGAATGAATCATTGGTCTAACCTGATGTGGTTTGAGAAACTTAACAAGATCTGGATGAACTGCAATAAGTTCCTCATTTGTGTTATCATCAAAATTTAGCACTAATTTTGTACAGATTTCTGTTTCCAAAGGTGTTGTTATGTCACAAATTTCATTATACTAAAATATTTAAGAGTACTAACACATCAAATTCATAATAAAATAGTAAAAATATATTATATACTAGTTTTTGACGTTTTTGAATGCGGTTCTTCCGCAATTCTTCTTCTTTCATGGCATTTTGGGTGGATTCACTAAGTTCATTTTGTATTATTAATTTTCTAATATTTTTTCGTCCTTTCATCAATATCTAAATAATAACAGATCGTAAAACTTATAAATTATATAATTTTCAATATATAAATATTAAACAAATTATTTTGGATATATTTATGAAGTAAATTAAAAATGGCTAATAATATCATTAATATATATTAATGGCTTGTAAGTAAAACCTTCCAAATATTTAATTTGTTGTTTAAAATTATTGTGTATATTAAGGAGTTTAAGACTGATGTACATTTTTTTTTTTTTATTAAACAATTTCTTGGTAAAATTACACAGTAAACAAAAAACAACTAGAATACATGGATATAATTTGTTTTGAGTTTATTTCATTTTGTAATCTAAAAGTAGAGATGTAACAAAAATTTATCATTATTTATAAATCAGAAATGATACCAAGTTAATTTTTTTGTGCTCTGTGGATATACTTACATTATGATCATGAGATGATTTACTATTGTCAGAATCTTCATCAAAACTATTATCATTAGATAGTTGTCTACTATAACATATAGTTAAATCATTGTTAAGGATTAAATTACATTTAATGTAAGTTTTCATACAAAAACTTACATTTCTCTATGATTTTTAACTGTTAGAGAAGATGAACTTTCATCAGAACTGCTGCTGCTATTGCTAGTAGATAAATCAAATATGCTTTTTTTTATCATACGATTTTTGATTTTACGTTTTTTATTTTTTTTGAATGATGAATCTGAATCACTAGACGAGTTAGATGTCATCAAAATTCTATATTCAACAAAAATATAATAATTCTTTTATTTTAGTAAATTATAACAAACAATTATGTTACCAAAAGACAAAATATAAAATTGAATTCCGTGTGACAAGAGCGGAAAAATTATAATATTTATGAAATACATAAAATTGAAGTCTAGTTTCATATACACAATACACAATATATTTCATATACTCTATATTTTAAGTAATATTAATAGTTGATAATACTATAAATAAGTATGTAATATACAAATTTTAAGAATACAACAAAATCAATTTTCTTTAATTGTATACAATTTAAGCGTTAAATAGCTATTACCATTAGTTAGGTATTTCTATTTCTATTTATATAGATATTATTGTTTAAATATAGTAAATACAGAAACATTACATTACATAAGCAGAAAAAATTATAATATATAAAGTGCTTAAAATATTTAATAATTTCAAAATAAATTCATTAGTTAAAAGAAAATTAAATCACCTTTTTGTTCCTTTATTTTTTATATTATCTTCAATATGAGAATCATCTTTTTCATTATTAACACATGGTATAGTAAATGAAGATGATTGTTTTGAACAAGTTATTTCTTTATTATTAAGTTTATCAGATGACAAAACTGACATTTCCTTGAAATAAAATAAAATTTAATAACTAACATTAACTTATAATTTTTTTTTTCTTTAAACAAGATAAATAACACCAATAAGATTTGTATTATTGATGTATATTTTTTATATTATTTTCAATAAAAGGTAGCAGCATTGAAGATGGAGATGTACTGCAAAGACATTTATCAGGCGTTTTCGGTTCCAAAAAGAATAAAACCATTACCTTCATAGTTTCTTTTTAAGAGGACGCTACCCATGCATTTGTTGTCTTCGTCTTATACACACCCGACATAGCAAAATTTTGTTCACTAGTTTCAATAGTCTGCTATTAGTTTTGATATTAGATTAAACTGACGTAAGAACATTATCTTTGCTTAAGTGTTGGCGATTTTTCAATTTTTTCAAGCATACTATGAGCAAGAATGCAGTGAAATGTCACAAATTAAAAATGCTCATATCTCGCTTGAAAATTAATCTATAGAATAGAAGTCAATGCTTAAACACAGATAATGTTATAATCTAAAAATTGTATAATTGGTCAATTCACTCTAATATCAAAATTAACAGCACACTATTGAAACTAGTGAACAAAATTTTGCTATGTCGAGCGTATGTAAGATGGAGACAACAAATGCATGGGTAGCATCTTCTTCAATGCTGGAGGAAGGCATATGCACCTGTGAGACCGCTCAAGGCGGCAAATTTTTTTGAAATTTTAGGGGCAGCATTGTTTATAAATAAAAATATATAAATTATATAAGGGCGCCAAATTGTAGGTAATTGGCAGTTTGGCACAGGGCAGCGCAAAACCTAGCGCCGGCACTGATCTTTTTAATACAATATATTATGTACATAACATCATTAAGTTATTAATTGACTTACAAGAATTTCTTTATTTTCTAATTCAACAGAACCATGAATAGTATCCATATTATTTATGTTTAATTTTGTTTCTTCACAGATTTTATCATATAAATCAAAATCACATTTTTTAGAATCAATTAAGTTTGAATACATCACATCATCTATAAAAATGAAAATATAATTTATTATAATAAACTATTGAATACTCGATAACTTGATAGTTAATTTAAACACCAGACAAAATTGTGAAAACTTGATAATTTTTTTTTTTAGGCCAATAAAATAATAATAATTTTTGAATTTTTAATTTAAACCACTTAACTTTATTTTCAAAGTCTGAAAGAAAAACTTGTGATGGTCTTTCAGTTAAAAAGCGGGGGAAGGGGCATTTAGGATTAATATCCCTCCTCCCCCCAAAAAAAAAATATTTACAAACATTATCTTAATTTTCAACAAATAGCTGTATATTATTTAGTGATTAATAACTATTTAATATGAATAGCAATTTTTTTTTTTAGTACAAATTAAGTTTATAAATACCAAAGTCGTTTTCTTCAGTTGTTTGAATAAATTGGTATATTTGTTCCAACTTATTAACTTCTTTTTTTGGAAATATTTTCAAATTTGTATTTTGAGAATAACTAATATTAGTATTATCTCCAATTTTATTTGTAGAACAGTTTTCATCATCATTGAAATACATCAAGCTAAAATAAACAAATGCGAATTACATTATTTTATGAAGTTTTATTCATTGTAATTTATTATTCTAAAATAAACTTATAACTTATACCTTTCATTTTTTTTTTCATGAGATTTGTCACTAAGTATTTTTTGATTTTTGGTTGAATTATTTGATTGATTATTTATCTAGATAATATAAATGAAAAATTTATGACACACATTTATATATTTAATTTACTATAATAGAATAATATGAAAGGGGAACAAAATATTAACTTTACACTTTGATTATTAAAATATTTTAATAAACAAAAGTTATCAGTGTTAAGAAGCAAATATATTTATGAGCAAACTTTTTTATTTTAATGAAATTTTGATGAAATTTTGAAAAAGTAAATATGTTTCATGATTAACCGATAGCCACTTAAATGCAATATTAGTTATTTCTAAGGATTTCTATCAAAATCAAATAAAATGGTTGATGCAATTCAAATTCAAAAATCATATTAACTTTTACTTTGTTTTTTTTTTTATTATTATTTTATTTATTATAATGTGTTGTTTTTAATTAAAACTTCATATTTATACTACATTAAATTAATATACCTAACACTGAAGAACTTAAATAAATTAAATTTAATATAACAATAAACTTTTGTTTAAATTTTAAATAAAACAAGGTTAATGGTCTGAGAGAAAATTTTATTTTTATATTTTGATCTTTGATATTAAATAGGATACTAAATCCAGCACTAAATATTTAAAAAGTTAGCTGGATATTTTACCTTAATGATTTTTAATACACTATGATTTCTTAATTCCCTTGTACACTCTATTTCACTATCACGATCTTCAAATGAATGTTTAGGATCAGTTATTTTATCATTTACTAAATCAATTTGAACTTCATTAAAGGACTTGTTATTGAGAATACTTGATGTATTGGATTCATAAGACTGTTTTTTAACAACAGTTAATTTCTTATCTAAGGCTTTTGATTCTGATTGCAAGCTTGAAGAAACTGTTAAATTTAAATTATCATCATCCTTTTTGTATTTATTTTGTGATCTTAAAATTCTTGTAGAACAAATATTTGACTTATTTAATGATAGATTGTTTGAGTTATTTTTTATTACTTTATCCAAATTTTCATTTATTCTTGCATCACTTATTAATATAAGTTCATCGTCATCCAAGCATAACGATTTCATCATATCAGATACATTATGACTTAAACGTGAATTTATATTAAATATGCTCTTAAAATTGGTGAAAGTAGAACAGGTTTTTTCAAAAATATTCTCAAAAATATTAAAAAATTCACTTATACATTCATTAAAAGGAATAGTATCATCAAAAGAAAATTCTATAAGTTCATTCATAATAAACGACTTGTATGATTTTAAAATGAAATTAATGCATAAGTTGGTTTTAATACTATTTATCATGGAATTTTGTCCAATTTTAGCTTCTTTTATTAAATATTTATAAACAGTTTGTTCGTGTCCTGTTTCATTTACTAATAAACCATTAGGTATACATCTGAAAATATATAAAATATACATATAAGTATACTTAAGTAATTTATATATTATTAAAATATAAAAAAATAATTCAAACAAATTTAAAAATTAAAAGATATTAGATTTGTTGTAATTATTTATAAAAACAAACTATAAGATGTTTTTAGAAATAAATAATTCACTTTATAAAATTTACTTACAACTGAGAATAAAATACTTTTAATATATTAGCAGCTAGAGCTCTTTGTTTCCATAACATTTGTGGTACACAAATAAAGCATTTACTTAAAACACCATTAGACAGTGTTTCAATATTATAATTTTCAACACACAGCTAAAAAATTAAATAAGTTTATTTTTAACATAATTGTCTATTGAAATAGATATTATATATTATGCAATTTTTAATTACTTTACAAACATTGAGATTGCATTTTACACAAATAGATAGATTTTTATTTGATGTACATAATATACAACTATATTTACTGCCTTCACATAATTTGTAAAAGCAGTTCTGAAAAATAAAATTTAAGTACAAGCATTAGTGTTTACATATTAAACAAGAAATAGTTATTGTTATAAAAATGATGTTTATTACTTTATTCTTAAGTTTAATTTATAGAAATTATACATAAGGCATTTAAGTAATAACAAATAGCTTTCTGAAACAATTAAGAGTTAAACAGAACTAAACAAGGAGGCACAAATAAATAATTTATTTGAATTATCAAGAAAAACAATTTTAGTAATAGTTATTTTAGTAGAATGATATTTATCCTGACTAATTAATATCAGTGATAGTCTTCTTTTTTTATACATAAAACTCACGCGACAACATAGGAATAGATGACTTTGATGAACCATTATTATTTTCTTCAAAATAATTTCATTTAAAAGATCATTGTAACAAATTGTACATTTAACTTTTTTGTTCAAAATGTCTTCAACAACTAGAAAAATAAAATAAATTGTACTAAAAAGTAATAACTCATAAATAAGTACCTATGGTTATATATTATTATTTTTTATATTAGGCACCTACCAATGGAATATTTTTATCAAAGTTTAATACTTAAAATTCTTAGTTTTTCATTAGAATAAGTTGTTTTCTTAGTATAATAAAAAAAAATATTACTATGAATTTATATATCTACAATATAACAATTACAATTAAAGAGGGTCTCATGAAAAACAAGTATTTTTGTGTTTGTATAGGGTTAGTGGTGGTATAAAATTAAATGGTTATTTTAGACCTATATTTTATATTTAGACAATAGGTATCGCTGAAATGACTATGTTTAAAAATGTTAAAAAATTACTGAATTACCTACTTCATGTTTTTTAATTATTATGAAATTAATAAATAAATTATTTATTTACAAATTAAAAAAATTGGCTTAAGGTGCACATTGGGATATTTTTACTATAGAATTCAGAACCACAAATGTAATAGACTTTGCTAGTGGATGGTTTACATATATATATAAAAAAACATGGGTATATTACTTTTTATTTTTACTTATTGAAATTTTGTTATTTACAATTAATTTCGACAATTATGTGTACATGCTATAGAAAATTATAAAAGCAATCCACAATTAAGAAAGAAATCGTGGCAGTAACGGCAGTAACAGATTGAAAGGAAAGTATATGGTTAGTGTCAAGTGTGATGTTAAGAGAGTGAAGGAGAGAAAAGAAGCGAGGACGCTCTGCCAACAAGAAGGGGCAGTCAAACAAAATGATTAAAATCACAGATCGCAGAAATGTGAAGAAAGTTACAGAAAGGCAGGGTTATCATTATTTTACAGATAATTTTAATTTTTTTACGTATAGATGTAACCTATAAGTTTCTAGTAACAATGTACCTAGTATGTACTATAATAATAATTTTTTAATTTAATGTTTACACAGTGGTAAGCGTCTTGATAAATGTTTGTACAAATCAAAATACTAGTGCAATTTATGACATGAATATTATGAATTGAAAAAAAATTAACTTTTTTTTAACTGAGTTAAGTTAATTTTATTTTCTATCTTAACTTTTAACTTATCTAGTTAATTTTTTTTTTTTTTGTTAACTTTTAACTGTAACTGAAGACAATTTAATCGAATAAACTTAACTAGCCACAGTTAATTATTTTCATTAACTTGTCCACCTTTGCTATTAGTATGTTGGTAATTGTTTAGTACATATCTATGTTAAAGGAATTTAAGTAGGTATCTACCTAAATGTCCTAAATCATTAAGTAGAAATTCATATTTTTGGTATCCTTAATACTTATTAAATCTACATTGATTTAATACTACTACAATATACCTACAAGCCAAACATATTAAAATTTGGTAGGTTAATAATTTTTTTTTTAAATACAAAACTTTTTTGGAACAATTCTAGTTTAGCTTAAAGCAAGGTTTAGATTTTTTTTTTCAAAATGTGAGTTTTTGTATGCCTTTTTTAATAATACTTAGTCGCTCAAACTTCATTTGAAAGTTATGCTACAATATTTCAAATACTTGTATTATCAAATTTTTTTCTCATTTGGTGTGTACAAAGTACACTAATGACATAAAGAAGTTTTTATTTAAAGGTACTATTTCACAATTGTTCCTTCATCACCTGACACCTAGGTATGTAATATGTAAAATTATAAAAAAGCACATAATACACCCAGCGTGGTCTGAGTGAGCGTAGAAAATAATAATAATAATAATCGAAAGTATCCCTTGACTTGTTATGTAAAACCACCTTAGATAAGTCTCGGAATATACCTAAACAAAATGTATAAAAACACATAATACATCCAACGTGGTACAAATTTTCGATATTTTAAATACAAAAATATAATTTATTGAAAAATCGAAAATTTTGAAGTTTTTTGAAAATAACTTCTTTTTGAAAGAACTATTAAATAAAGAATACAAAAACACACATTTTGCCAAAAAAAAAAATTCCAAAAAATCGCTTGGAAGCCAAACTAAAATTATGCCAAAAACTTTTTTTCAAAAAGAGAACGCACCTCACAAATAAAGAAGATACCTAACTTACATATAAATCGATAACTTATTTTTAGATAGCAACTAACCTTAATATTAAAATGTAATAGTTTATAAATAATATTTAAGACTATAAACATTATAACTAACAATTAACTATAACTAAATACATTATTCTAATTAAAGTATCATACATAACATATTATTGTCCATTATAGAAGTATATTTTATAATCTGTTGTAGTAGTTAATAGTAAAATCATAGAAATATTTTAGACAATTTTTTATTCACCTCCAAAATGTTGTTTGCGGAATTGTATTTCGTCGTTATTTGGATAAACGGTTTCCATGTTGATAAATTAATATAATTTGAAAATTAATCAAAGGTACAAATGAAAAACTTCCTAAAAATCGGTTTCCAATAATATTCAAACTAATAAAGCATGTGTCAAATATACAAGCGTGTATGTATATGTCACTAATCAGTAATCACTATGACAGTAATACACTAGTACACTACATAGTACATCTAATTATAGTGGAACACTGGAACTATGATAGAAATTAGAAATAACTAAATATTTCTAATCATGACTGGAACATAATAATTTACCGCCGCAGTGGAAGACAAAAGAATTTTACCGCCATACCATCGCTGCAGTAGTGCAGAGTGCAGACAGTGCAGTGTGTGTGGACTGCGGCCTGCGGGTCTATATTGTCTATAATTTATATTCTATATATATTTATTTTTTTCTACTTTCCAGGGAATATTATTAGTGGAACCATGATATAATTATATCATGAGTGGAACATAGAATTATTGATATTTTACCATGATACCACGATGTGTATACTGTAGGTTAGGTATAAGACATATTATAAAACAATACAATTTATGGTATACTATGTCAAATTCGGAAATCCATGAACAAATAATTCAAGATAATTTTATCCTTATCTATGTATTCAATATTTGAATAGAATTATATAATAATTACTTAGATAATACACATGTGTATTATCTAAGAATAATTATTGATGTACCTAGTACCTACCATTGATTATATACGATTATATACTATATAATATATTTATACTATATACTTATATATACTCGTATAATCAATGCTAGTACCTATGTCCTATACACATTTATTTATTTATTATTAAATTAATACTGCGTATTGATTTTTTTTTTTCTAAACATAAATATGTAAGTATGTTAAAGTTTTATCATGACTCATTTGTATCATATAAAGCTAATTATGGCTACGGGCTAAAAACTAAAAAGTGGTAATCGGAATAAAAATTCTCGGGGAAAAAAAACTCAGACCGAGACAAAACCTAAGACAAAAATCCCCGAAATAAAATAACACGTTTCCCAATACTTTAACGATAGCGTATAACATATTACCTATATAAGAACAAGAACTTAAAATGTTATTTATTAACGTGTAAATATGTAGGTATAGTGTATGCCTTTGAGGCTTTGATAATTTAAGCCATAAGGTAATCATATATACCAAGTAGTGTATCTAGGTGAGTGGGGGGTTAGATTTAATATTCAAACATAAAACTGAAAGATTTTGTGCTCCAAACTTGTATTTATTAGCTTGGTTACGCACGCTGCGGCGCTGTGATTGGATATTGCGCGTGGCTGCACGGCGGCGATAACGTTGGTTTCCCGCGGCATTCGTCGCCACTGCTCCGTGTCAATTGTCAGTGGCGAGTGGCCGTTGAGTGTTGTGCTGGTCCCGTGTTCTGTTCCTGACTTGGCTGGCTGACCGACCGACCAGCGCCAGAGCGGCAGAGAACCCCGTCGGCCATGTACCGTCGACGATCGGCCGGGTCAGGAACTCAGGAACAGAACACAGGATCAACGCAACACTAGACGGCACGACGGTCCCTAACTTACCACAGAATACAGAACCGTTCCGTCCTTAGACGGTTAAAAACCTAACGCGCACGCGCCAGTCATGATCATGTTGATGACGCGAACCCATAAGTTCCCTACCCCCTACCAAAAAGTGCCCAACGCGGCTAAAAAAGTTTTCACTTTAAAAATAAATATAAATTTGTTATAGGTAAATTAAAATTATACTATACAATATTGTTTTCAAATAAATTATCAGGAAAAAATATTTGAATACAGTCGGTCGAGAATTTTTAGTAACTTAATCAAAAATCATCTTTATTAATATTGATGACTTAAAAAAAAGGTTAAAAAAAAGTAAAAATAATTGTTTTTTTCAAACAAATAATACGAAAAGACATCATAAAATGAACATTTATTTAGATCGACATAAGTTTTTTTATTAAACCTTTTTAAAAATAAACAGTCAATGATTATAGGTTCCTACCTTTTTATAATTCATATAATATGTAACTTATCTTTTCTCTTTAACAGAAATTAATTAAGTCATTCGATTGGTTTTAAATAACTTAATTCTACAACTTATTTTATTTACTCTTAAATTTTAATAAACCGGCCAAGAAGTGCGAATCGGACTCGCACATAAAGGGTTCCTTACCATTATCTATAAAAACGAGCAAAAAAATCCCGTTTGTTGTATGGGAGCTCCCTTATATAAGTATTTATTTTATTCTGTTTATTAGTATTTGTTGTTATAGCGGCAACAGAAATACATCATCTGTGAAAATTTCAACTGTCTAACTATCACGGTTCATGAGATATAGCCTGATGACAGACGGACGGACAGCGGACAGTCTTATAGTAATGGGGTCCCGGTTTACCTTTTGGGTACGAAACCCTAAAAAGGTAAAAAAAAATACATTAATTGCATCGTCTTAGATAGTTAGATATCAAATGAAACACAATTTTAGATAAAAAATATTTTACTATTATTATTATTATTATTATTAAAAAAGCGTTGGCCTTCAAATTCGAACCTTATAATAATTACAATATAGATTATTAAAGTTGGAAAAAAATATTATATTTTATTTTTTATTTTATAATAATGTTACTATATTATTTGTTACTTGTTTAGTTCTGGACGTACTAATTGGTTACTAATTCAGTAAAAGGTTATTTTATTAAAATTCATTTAATACCTACTTAATGAGGCCTATAATAGCTATGATAAAATTATCATCGATGATAACTTGTGCTATATAGTTTATTAATTTATTATTCGTACCGTCGGTAGTATTCCAAAAGGCTTTTGTTATTAGTCGCAACAATTTTCGTTTATTTTATGAACAAATTGTGAAAAATGCTCTAAAAACTAAGAAAATGCATTAAAATCGTCAAAAAATGCATTTAAGGTTAATTTTGTCAAAAAATTACTTTAAAATAATTAGTATACCCAAAATACATTTTATACTTATGGACCAACGTTTCAAAACACCAGAAAAAAAAATGCCCTAATTTATTATACGTTTACTTTTCTTGATTTATTATTTCTATTACAATAATGTTATATTAGGCATGTACAATATATTTATTATACAAATTTTCAAATAGGTATATAATTATTGTTCTCGAGAATTTTTGTTAGATATTTTCTGTTGTCCCAAATGATTTTTGATCCTAATTTGTACCAAAAACTATAAAAAAAAAAAAAAAATGTTACACTTTAAGTAGATACGTAATAGACATAGGTATTACAATAAGTTACAATTTATAACAAGCTTGTTTTAAGAATAACTAGTACTTATATATACCTAAGTATATGAAACAGCAGTAAGCATTATTAGGTAAGTAGGTATAATAGGTAACATACCTATTATAGCAATATAAGAAGTTAGACTTCAAGTAACTTCGTAATGATTATGACAAACTATAAAAAAAGTTTTAAAAAAACTTCAAATTATACAGTATAGTTAACTTGTGCATTATTGTCGAAGTTACATTTTTAAACTATATCTAACACTCACATAAATAAATGTAAAATGAGTTTTATTCATAATAAGTATTATTGTAATTTGTATTAATGCAATATAATTTATTATCAATATAAAACACAAATACATAATGACATCGTAAAACGATCGTGTAGAAAAATAAATACCTTTAGTGAATGTTTTACTTACATTCCAAAAATACATCCTGAGATTATGCTTGTAGAGTTGATCCACGAGAATTGCATTACGAAAACAATCAAGACAATCAGAAGAAACAAACATAGCAAAGCCTGTATTTATTACATTATTTTTATTATATTAGTAATTTTGTTAAATAAAATTATTTTTACTTCAAATGCTGTAATGTCAACACTTAGTTGATCTTCGACTATTATTGGTATAGTTAATAATTTGCGGTTAGGAAAGCCTAATGCAGTATAACCAAACACTGCAGATATTGCTCCAGACTTACGAGGAAAAAACCATACAGAAAATGAAAAGTGTTAATTAAAACTTCTAAAAAAAACTTAAAACTTCTAATTAAAGGTTCTGACTAGTAATTAAAATTTGGTAGTAATAATATTAAGTAATTAATATTTTTACATACAGGCACACATAAATATTATAGAAGTCTATGTAATATGTATAATAAATCCTATCAATCGAATATTACTTACAGCTCCGTATTTACTCTTCTTATTGGAAATATTTAGTTTTGGTTCGATGTAAATTCTAGATAAAGAAGAAAACGTGCAAGCACTAATGTAAAAAACGAAAAATTCTTCTATTCCCATATAAGGTGGAAATATGGAGATCGGCCACGCTCGTACAAATCCTATAACATAGATGTGTACTTATATACCTATAATATAAAATTCTAAAATAATCTCTAATAAGACTTTATTTTACAAATTATTTATTATTATAATTATTTATGTTACAAATATCCTGAAAAGTAATCATTATTAAATATAAATTGGTTAATTTATTAATACATTTAGTTTCCAATGTTTCTATAGTCTTATTGACAAAAATACAATAAAATATAATAATATTTGTACCATATTTAGGTACCTATAGATAAAGGTAAATAATATTATTATAACAGTTAATTAGAAGTTAAGACTATTACTTATAATGGAAATATAAGTTGTAGCCTTTAGTTATAGATGACACATATGTTAATAAATTAATGTATACCTACACAATGACTTATGTTTTTTTTTTTTTATTTAATAACGTTCAAGAAATAAAATTAAGATTAAAATTACATTTTTACATGTTATTTTATCGTTTTAAAATTTAAATGAAATTCCAACATCAAAATTTTATTAAAATGAAAGATTTATAATAAACTGTACCAATTCGGCAATACAATAAATATTTGCCTAGGTTTCTATAGAGAAGCCTATATAGTTTATTATATATATTATGTCTTATAATAATTATTAAACGACTACCGACTTACCTAATTTACATAGTGGATAATATAAATATATAACATTAGCTGTTAAATTCCACAATGAAGTGTGACTAAACGCACTAAGTAAATTTGACCAAACAGAATTTGATTTGTCTAAAATATATAATTAATTTTATTATAAGCTTTTGACTTTTGATTAGTATGTAAAAATTATAATAAATGAATGGATCCGTTATGTCACAAGGGAACACAATATACATGCTTTTAATTATTATAATAACTTTATGGATCTATCATATAAGTAATTATAGTACCTACTTGTAAAAGTAGTTGCTACAATACTACATATATGTGATTGTACAAAAGGTGATATTTTTAAAAATAGTTAACTATACAATTTTTTTTTTTTTTTTAAACACTATATAACTATATCTTTTAATAGATTCATTAAAAGATATAGTTGTTACCATTTGAAAAAAAGTTGATTTTGATATTGGTAAAACTAGGTACTTGCTTAAAAATTTTAAAATTGTTATACAAAAATTGGCCATTTAAAATTAAAAAAAACTTTTTTAAATTCCATGTTATCGATCCATAATCATTAAAATAAAACCCACGTACAACGATACAAGATACACCCTGTATAGTAGATACCCAATAAAAATCAAACGGTAAAAAAAAACCAAGTTCTAAACATCTAAACTGCTCTTTTCCAAAAAAGTTAACCTAATTAAAGTAGTGAAATCTACACTGTGGCCAAGTCTCCTATTTTGTAGTTCATAACCTCACTACACTCCTATATTAGAGAGCAACACTTCTATTTTATTTGTATTGTTTAACCAAGGGCGTATTTGAGTCGTGACCATGGGGGGGGGGGGAATTAATTTTTTTTTCGCGTAAATAAATATAAATATGAGTACCGAATTTTATTATTTAATCAATGTATTATATAGAAAAAATATGAGTGAGGGGGGGGGGCGAATGCCCCCTTCGGCCTTCATCCTCCTCAAATACGCCTTTGTGTTTAACACTTGGCCAGTTTCTGCAGAATGGGACATAAACTAGACTTGTCTGCAATGTAGATACCACTTTTTACCACTTTTATGATTTGCTGTCTTTTTTAAGAAGAAATCTAAACCTTTTTCTTTTTTCTGAGTTCTATTCTCCCAATCACCCACGTACCTAAGTCATTAGTGAGTACATTCGATAATGATGTTTTATATGCTTCATTCATAAGCTGGCCAAGTGTTAAACAATACAAATAAAAGAGGAGTGTTGCACTTTAATGTAGGAGTGCAGTGAGGTTATGAATTAAAAAATTGCAGACTTTTTTTTTTTGCAGACTTGGCCACAATGTAGATTTTACTACTTTGATATGCCAATTTTTTTAGGAGGGAGCAATTTAGAACTTAGTCTTTTTTCACCGTTTGGTTTTTGTTGGGGGTATCATTTATTTTTCTGGGCTTCAACATCGTGGACGAAGTGGTTTTTTTTGTAATTTATGATATGGTCGTGGCTATTTCGGAAATTTCTTCTTTGTATTATACAAAATAATGATAATTCAGTGATATTAATTCCATTCAATTCATAAAAGTATAAATTTTTTCATCAATGTTTCCTTATGACGTTGTGGCGACACCGATTGTCACCACTTTACTGGTCAGTCCGCCCGACCGATGTTACCATTTTCGACACATGAATTTTACCTTTTATTTTATATTCGTTAACAATTGTTTGAATTATTAAATTCGTTTTTATGTTTTTACTTGTATACGACCATTGTGAATTTTATATACGTTTTTATTGGTACGACGCAGCGATCGTGTTCCTCACTCTCCGCCGTACTCGCTAAATCGGCCTGGAGAAGGCTCCGACACCAATCGTGTACAAAAGCTCTGTTTCTTAACTCTTTGCTCCCGACGTTCAACCAAGCTACAACCACGACAAATCCGTCTGATTTTTATATCGCCGACCCGATCCATCACGGTTAATGCGCTTTTCCACGTGGGTATGTGACCACGACTACGCGCACCGACGATTGCGAATTACGAGGTGTTATGGCTGACCCGAGTTAGGTCTCGTTAAATCCCTCGCGATTACCATGACAAACGAGCACTTAACTCGAACCAGGAATCGACCCGCTCTCGTCGCGTCGGTATACACATCCACGACGTTTACGATCTCTGCGACATGATATCGCCTACTCTCGCGTTTTTGCGAACTCGCTCACGGTAACCACACGAACTCACGTGCGCCCCAACGCTTATACCACACGCCTGAGCATCGAGCACCCGACGAAACGCAATTACTCATTACTGTACGCCCAGTCACCCGCGCGATTTGTTTGTACATGTAAACTTTATTATTACGATAAATATACGAACTTCGACGCACTCGCGTCACTTTTTAGTTTTTACCTCTATGCCTGTCTAGCCTCCACAAAAATCCTTCCTCACGCGGAGTCAGATCGACAACGACATGTTGGCAGTAAGTTTTAGACCGATTGGAAAATTTGTGCTACAACCGCGGTACCAAATACTTACGCGCCACAACGTTATCACGTGAAATATTCGTCCGTAAACCGACGAATATTATTAAAATATTCTGTATTTGAATAATTATATAATATTTTGTATTTGAATAAAATAAATTTACGAAAACATTATAATGTTTTATAAATATATATATAAGTCAACTACAAACAAATTATTATTACCACATTGATATCGTAACGCTATTTGAAAGAAAACGTTTATGCTTGTCAATAAGTGCGCAACTTCATACGTTTAGAAATACACTCTCTGAAGTGGTATTAATTTTGAAAAAACTTCAAATTTTAGATTTTTCCCTTTAATTAAACTGTAAATCCTACCTTTGTGCCAAATTTCACGTTTCTACCTATACTGGAAATGTCTTATAATTTTGATGATGAGTGAGTGAGTTAGTGAGTGAATCAGTAACAATATTACAAATGTTGACATCCTCCCATTTTGCAATGGCACGATATTAAGGGCTCATATTCTTACTGCGTCCTATGCTACTTAATATTGATCTTAATACTTAATCTGTGTTTTAAATTTCAAAAGTTTATCTTAAGAGGAAACAGAGATATATTAGTTAGAAAAACTGGGCGAATTGATTCGTGTAAAGATACACTGTCATTGCCGGAACTTGGCCTAGCGCACTACCGTGCGCTCAGATTATTTATTACTTATCATTGCTGATATCAAATTTTCCACCACCAAGAAGTAATTTATTATACAGTCGAGTCTCGATAGCTTGAATTTTTTTTGTCCCTAGAGAATTTCTATACACTCAATGCAATATTTGTAACTCGAAAAATATATAAGTCGAATACATTTTTAGCTTCCTTAAAATTCGAGCTATCGAGACTCGACTGTATTTTAGATCATACTAAATCTGAATTATTATTTTATTATTACTTATACTATAATTTTACATGATTTGTCTATATTATAGTCTATACCTATTTACTGTCAGTTGTGTTCGTGTTTCTGCTATGTGCCTATGTCAGTTTACCGTCTACGTACTTTTTTCGCAGTGTTAACATTTTGTGTTTATTTTTCGAAATTGAAAATTAAATTCGTTACATAAGTTTGGAATGGGTGAGTAGTTTGATAGTAGTGAATTGGCACACATTTTGATACATCAGATAGCGGGCATATGCGGAGAAGTCAGATAACGGCTTGATGTAAAAAACATTGTATATGTCTACACTTCTTCAGTATTAATGATAACTGACAGTTCGATTTTAGAAATCTCTGTTCGAATCGAAAAACGGTTCCAAAATAAGAAAAAGACAACAATCGTGCTCATCGATCTAACAGCTGCGTATGACACCGTATGGAGAGAAGGCCTACTGTTCAAATTTTTAAAAACCACCAAATGCTTAACCTTTTACAAATTTTTATATGAGATGTTAACAAATCGACGTTTTACAGTTCATATAGGAGCGTCCAAAAGCTCGACAAAACAATTAATTATATATATTAATTATACTTATATTATATTATATACTTAATTTATTATAATATCTGGGTAACCTTCCCATCTCCAGCATCCCGCAAGTCGTTTCCGCTTACTGCAGCGTAGGCTACGTAGGAGCGGCTTCGGCGCAAACAGGGACCCGCATTCGATACTTAATACTCGTAATGTACAGCAGAGCGGTACCCACATCTTTATAAAAAAAAATGCTTTGGCCGCTTTGGGACTTTATTATTTAAACTAGGTACCCAAAGGTTTGGTTAAAATGTTAGGTAAATCTATAAATTATAATAATTGTTTATATTTTACATACTATGTAGATACGAATAAGATATACTTTATACAGTTTACACCTAAACCTTTAGTTTTAGCCTAATCAGATCCACCCGTTGATTAAATCGCCTCAATGAAGTAATATGATAAATCTATTTATTTTTTTTATAAGTAAACTAAAAGTCAATACCTATGTGGTATAATAAATTATAATAAATAAAAGATAGCTAAAGAACTTACCTTCATTAATTATAAAATATTTAAGCATTGTAGATTTCCATTTTGTCACATTCCAGGCTAGATAGATGGCAACATTTACGAAAACTATAATACCAAATGTTTTTTCTCCATAACTTAGATATTTCCAGAATGATAGTACAGTGTTCTCTTTCAACATCTGTAACAAAATTGCTTGAAAAAATATTTGATCATTGGTGAATTAAAAATGCAATAAAATATGCTGTACCAAGATGTCAATAATTCATATACGATGAACCTATAAAATGAAATTATGTATAAAAAATGCCAATTTAAACAACTGGAGTATGTTTCAAGTTACGATGACTAGTAATTTTTAACTTTAATAAATCTAAAATTATTTGACAGTAAATCGTTATTTTACACGTGGGTTTTTGATTTCGTAAAGATTTAAATTTTAAATAACATTTTATTAATTGGTCAACGCTCAACTTCTTACTTAAAGTTTATTATTTTTCATTTGTATCGGTATTACCAGTTGCGATCGATCGATTATGCTTATGCGTTAATTTGATCTAATCGCGTTTATTGTGTTTATTATCGTATTTTAAAAACTCTTTGAGCCGAATTTTTTTTTCTAAAACCTTGGTAACTCGAAAATATTAGTAAGTCGAAACCTCGATAATTCGAAAAAAATTGCATTTCCCTTGAATTTCGACTTATCAAGGTTATATATTAATTTATATATTAATATATTATATCCTAGGCTGACAAACTATCTCCGTTCAGAATCGTTTTTTATATACAATGATACTTAAATTGGATTCAAATTTTTTCACTCCTATAGGTACATAATATAGTGATCCGCATGGCACCTATAATATGGCTATATGTAGGTACCCAGGCCCTGATTTAATAAAATTAGGGCCAAGTGCACTATTTTTTTGGGGGCCCCCTACCCCCTACCCCCACCACCACAAGTCAAAAAAATGTTCCAGAAAAAATCTATATAGAGAGGAGGGGGAAATATTGATAATAAAAACAAAATATTTATATGTTAAGTATTAAATAAATATCCCAAAACTCATAAAATATTTGTACATTATTTCATGTACTATAAATACTATAACTATATTAGTTTATTTATAACATTTATTAATGTTTTTCGCTATTCATTTCCGTGGATAACTGAATAATCTAAACCAATGGTTTAAAAATGGTAATTGTAGGAGCGAAATGCGTCACCAACGACGGGTTATCTGTAAATTCTGGGCTGGAAGAAATCTATAAATAGTTATTACTTATTAGTTATTACGTATCAAATATTTCCGATGTTCAAACAATTTTCTATTATTATTATTTTAATATGTTATATTGACTATTGAGGTGTGGAATGACTTATACTAGTATAAGGTCTATAGGAATTATAATTTATTAAAAATAATTAATTTAAAAAAAAATTTTAATACACAAAATTTTCTACAATCACGGAGATCGGGGGGCCCCCCAAAATTGGGGGCCAAGTGCAAGTGCTCCATCTGCACTTGCGTAAATCAGGGCCTGTAGGTACCTATAATGTATCTACAGCAGAGAATTAGGTACCCACTTTTTTGCAGTATGATTATTTATGCCTTATAAATATCAAAGTAAAATCCAACAACAAAGTAGATTTATATTTTTAAGTACTATAATTATTAATAAGCTGAATACAAATTAATATTATATTTAAATTTTTAATAATAATAATAATAATTGTTCGGGCCAGACAGTAAACTCCATGGCGATTATTACTATTATTATTTTTATCTTCGTCGCCACCCCGCGTCGGCCCGAGCCGACATATTTTATATTATTCTTATTAAAAAATGTACTGTATGAGCCGCCATTTATTATTTCATTCGTGCTTTTTTCGCCGTTATCGCCCGTTGTCGCAGCGTAATTGCGTTCGTAGTTGCGTTTTTGTTTGAGCGTCGGTTTTGTTTTTATTTTATTATATGTTGGACTTAATCGCTATTTTCTAGTTGATTTCCGCATATTAAAATATTATAATTTAACGTGCATTAAACGTGTATAAACAACGTTTGGTAAAAGGAGGCTGTCGTTGCGCGTGTGGCTTGCATTACGCATTTTATAGTCGTCGCGTATTGCCGTCCGTATTGTTATATTATTTTTGGTTACGTCACGTTTGTGCGCTTGTAATATTGTTATATTCAATCGTATGGTGCAAGTTGCTTTGACCCGGAGTGAACAAGAAAGAGATGACCAGGTCAGACGTATCTCGTTTCCTTTTAATATACCTAATATTATTATTTGTTATTGATAATAACTGTTATCCGGCATATTATGCCATAAGTATTTAGTATTTTATTTATTAATATTTGTATTTGTTAGGACTAACATAATTTAAGTTCTCTCTTGTATACTATTTCATTTATTCAATACATATTTTTATACAGTCCATTTATTAAATATTTGTTATTTGTTATTATAATAATTACATGGGTAGCACCCAGCCTTAACGTCGAGTTATTAATCGTGTTCGAATTTCGCGACAAAACAATACTAATGAAATACCTAAATAAAACAAAGTTTTTGCCTTAAAGAATAATGTTTTTAAGGACCTTTTCCGTTAGTTCACTACCACTACTTTTTTTGATTTTTCTGTTCATTCACTAACATTAATCCATAAACATATTATTTAGATTCTGGGGGTATGAAGTGTGCTTTATGTGTATATAGTTACTACCAATAACTATATGCGTGTTTCGGCACTCGTCGCTACGCTCCTCGGCGACGTCGCCGTCGCTACGCTCCGCACAAATCGAAAATATCCCTCGACTTGCTATGCAACGCCACCTCAAGTAGGTCACAGGGTAAGTTATGTCGTAGTATATGGGCAGTGATTATCCTGTGACTTACTTGAGGTGTCGTTGCATAGCAAGTCGAGGGATATTTTCGATTTGTGCGGAGCGTAGCGACGGCGCCGAGGAGCGTAGCGACGAGTGCCGAAACACGCATGTGTAGTCATTGGTAGTGAATAAACGGAAAAGGTCCGTTTTTAAAAATCTTTTGCAAATTGAATTTGCAAACGAAAAAAAAAATTTCATAATGTTGCAATTTAATATAAATACATTTTCGACAAATTAATGTGAATAATGAATTTGTCATGAAGTCATTGGCTAGGAGAAGAAAAATCGATACTATAGTGTTTGCAAAAAAATTTGTATTTTTATTTAAATTACTTTTCTTGGTACTTTCAATAATTAATAATTACCTACATATAATATGTAAAGCAGTTACATTAATAATATAAAAATTTGAAAAATCATTTCAATAAATATTGTTTAGTGAAAAATATTAAATTATAGTAAAGTAGGTATTTTAAATAAAAATTCTACATTTGTTTATAGATAATTATACAATTATACACTAACTTATATAGACTTTGTTGCTTTTAGGTCATATATACGTGTATCTTATTATATGGCTTTATAGTTCATAAGTATATATTAATCTCACTATACTCACTTTAATTTGTCAAAAATCATTCTCTTAATAGTTAATATTATAATATTAGATTGCAACATTTTGAAATATAATTCAATGACCAGGGAGTTTTTAAAAACCATTCTTCTTTAAAACAAAAATTTACAAAAGTAATTTTAAGTAATGTAAATAAGCGTAAGCCAGTATATAAATTAGTATATTTTAAATGTGAAGTTTTATTTTTCATCTTAGAGTTGGCATCATCATTTAATGATATTTTATTTTTATTAATATATTTCATTATTATTATCTATAATACTTATATTGAGTTTTTGTTTAAATTTTAAATATATTTTATTATTAATATTACTAATGGTACTAATGATTATTGGATTCTTCATCATATAAATTAATAATATTATAGTTATTAATATAGGTATTGTATTAATTTGTTATGGATGTATCATGTATAATGTATGAGTACCTACCTACCTAGTACCTACTGGCTATTATGTAACTGTTATAATTACGTCGTACAAAATCATCAAACTAACCATTTTATCTAAAATTTCCAATTTAATATTCAACAAAGTTTTCCAATAAATATTAAACATACGTCCATGTTCAATAATAGTCGCAAATATTACTGTTGTAAAAATCACCTGAAAAAAAATGATTTCAATATTTAAATTTTATTTTATTTTAAATTCAAATAATAAAAACCAATAGATTTTTTTTTTATCTTATATATGTTTATTTTTATTTACATTATAATATTTTACGAGCATACTCTCATACAATATGAGTTAACTAAGAATTAAGATATAATTCAAAAGTATACAGATTATATGGCGATTATTATAATAAATTCTTATATTAGCTCAAAAAGTATAAATCCCATTGTGCAAGAGGAGTCATCAAACTTCTGTAAACAGAATTATTTTTTTTACATTTAAATTCTCAATAAAACATATGGCATATGGCAGTAGTTCTTAACCTTTTTTGATTCATGTCACCTTTAATCATTAGAATCTAACACTGCGTCATCCTAACATCAAAACAATAAGCAATCTTAGCTTTATATATATAAATTATTCTATTATATATATATATAAATATATATATAAAATATAGTACACAGAAAAAAACGTTCAAAACGTTGATATTAATATATACATAGTAATAGGTATGATGATTTTCATAAAATTTGTTTTCCTTTTTTCGTTGATTTTTCATGTCATCTCTAAGCTGGGTCCATATTACCTAAGGATGACATGTAACCCCGGTTGAGAACTACTGACATATGGAAATTAGATAGGTATTTTTAGGTACCTAATAAAGTTTAAAAATGTACATTTTGTGGTTTTCAAAATGTTTGTTTTGCTATGGTAATTTGAAGTCACAATAAAACAAAATTGAAAAACAATGGTATTGTTTACTATCCATTTCTATAATCATAATTATTTTATATTTATCAATGGCAAATAATAGTATAGGTAAATTTTTCATACACCTATATCATAATATATTCATATTAATCATACAACTTTTTTCAAAAATGTTTTATACATAATATTGTGACTAAATCAAATATACATTAGGTATATAGTATATAGAAATAAACCAAATTATGCTGATTATTGTACATACTTCATACAAAAAAAAATGGTTATCTTCAGAAATTAAATGACAGTCTCAATGATTGATTGCATCAATTTAGAAATTTTATATTAGGTACCTCTAACTTTATATTTATACATATTTAAATGGATAGGTACACGTTAATATAGATAGCAGATTTATTAATTTATTTTATTATTATTTTTAATATAAATATTGTATCTATAAATATTCAATAAATATTCTATTAATATTGTCAAATTGTGTATATAACTTTTATTGGTTAAACTTTAATTGTAATAATTTTCAATAATAGTTGTTTAATACTTTAATGTTTGGTTATATAATTCTATACGACGTTACAAATTGCCAAATAATGAAAATTCACTCGCGATCAATTTATACACGCTATAAATTAACCGCTATCAATAATAATCCGCTATCTATTTACACGACACCTATTTAAATGAGTGTTACATTTTTTATTTTTTGTTACAATAATACAATATACCCAGGGCCGGCTCTAGTGATTGTTTATACGTAGGCAAAACTTAATTTTGCCGCCCCTGTATACTAATCGTGTTTCTTCCAAATAAATAGGAGACAAGTTTTTGTTTTTTTTTTTTAATTAGAACTAAAGTAAACCTTTTATATTGTAAGATATACTACATAATAGTAGGTAGATTTATTAGATAAAAATATATACATTTAAAATATTTACAGTAAAATGTTTATTAATTTAACCTTAACATAAAAAATTTAATTTTCTTGCTTTTAAAGATGCAAAATCTTTGACAAGATCGTCAATGTCCAAGTCGTCAGCGATTTCATGTTCAATTGAAATTGTTGCTAGTCCTACCAAACGGTCTTGTGAAATTGTTGAACGCAAATAGTTTTTAATAATTTTTAATTTAGAAAAGCTTCTTTCTGCTGAAGCTGCAGTTACTGGTATAGTTAGCAAAATTCTCAATGCCACGTATACATTAGGAAATATTTCTACTAATTTATTTTTGCATATATATTGTAAAATCGCCTGTGGGTCACTCTCTTCTTTTTTTAAACGTCTGTGCAACGCGATTATTTCTTCACAAAGTTCAATAGCATTGATATCAGAACTTAATGAATCATTTGATGTAAGTGAAATTTGTAGATCTTTACAGCATTTCATTACATATTCATAATTATCAGAACTAGGTATATTGTAAAGAAATGAAAACAATTTGCCATGGCCTTCGAGTTGGACAAATCGGTCGTTAAGCGACTGAATAGCTGTATCTAATATTTGATAGTAAAAGTTAATTTTAAAATTTTGTTGGGAATCAACTACTGGATCATCACGGGATTCATATGCAAAATGTGTTGTTTTTCGCCGAGTTCGAACTTGTTCCGATGAAAAACTATCTTCAACATCCAATTCACTAGCCAATTTTCTTGTTTTTTTTAGAATTTTTTCAAAGTTTTCATCAGTACGATACTTTTGTAAAAAATTTTTAGTTTTATTCAATTGATAAATTGTTTTTGAAATATCCAATGATATTGTTTGTAACAGTTTACTAGATATATTTATTTCATATAACAATTCATACCAAATTACTAAAACATAAAAATTTGAAGCTTTTTAATTTCAAAGCTATACCTTTAGCTTCAGCTCGACTTCGAACTCCAGTTTCACCAATGAGTGAGATGTCATCTATTATATATTTTAAAGCATCATAGATCTCACCAACTTGAAATCTCATAGCTCTAATAGCATCAACTCTACTGGACTACCGTGTTTGACTTAACGGTTTAATAGTTAAGTTTTTAACATGTTTTAGAAGTATACCCCAACGCTGTGTTGATGCTGAAAAATATACGTAAGTCTCTTGTATTGTATCAAAAAATAAAACAGCTTCTAAACAACAACTGGCCGAATCATTCAATACCAAATTCAAAGAATGTGCATTACACGGCACATAGAAAGCTCTTGAATTTAGATCTCGAATTCTTGCTTGAACACCACTCTTATGTCCGCGCATATTAGCACCATTGTCATAACCTTGACCTCTCATATCACTTATAGGAATATCCATTTCTTTAAGTTTTTGAAGAATAACTTCTGTCATATTTAAACCGGTAGTGCTATGTAATTCTATAAAATCAATAAAATGTTCATTTATAGAAACATGTTCTTTTTTACTTGTGGTTGCTTCAATAGCTGTTACAAACCTGACTATCACAGTCATTTGCTCAATATTACTTAAATCTGGCGTGCAATCTAAAATTATAGAATAATATTTCGAATTTTTAAGTTCATTTAATATATGAGATCTTATTTTATTGGCTAGTAATCGAATAACTTCATTTTGTATATTTTTTCCTAAATAATGACAATGAATTTCTTCTGATGATATTCTCCTTATATGTTCTTTCATAATGGGATCAAACATTGATAAAAATTCAATAAATTTTAGAAAGTTTCCGTTATCGTGTGTGTTAAGTGTATCTGACTTTCCTCTTAAAGCCAAATTCTGTTTACTGATTGTTAGTATCAAGGCTATTATTCGTTTTAATATATATTTCCAATATTCAGTTTCAATTTTTATATTTGATTGATTTATGTCATCTATAGTTTTTCCACATTTAAATCTTGCTTCTAATTCTTTCCAATCTTCGTATAATTTTTTATGTATAGGTGACATTTCATGTCTGTTTAATATATTTGACATGTTTTTCCAATCATTGTTACCAATCGTTGCTAGAGAAACTGTTCTGTTATTAAATAACTTGCAACAAAACAATATACCGAATCGCTTGATTTTGAATAAATGAGCCAAGTACGTTTTATACATTCTCCATTAGGCAAACGTCTAAAATAGTGAAATGTTGAAAATGATCTACCACTATCGTTAGTAGGATATTTTTTCATATTTATTTGCTTAGGTTCACATTGTATTAAGTAGAGTCTTAAATTGTCATCAATCATTGGCCACTTGTTAGGATCATCCATCAATTTAAAATCAGTTGAATTTTTGTTAAGATTATCACCAATATCACCATTAGTAACGACATTGACATATTTCATATCTATACCTTCATTATTTACAACTCCAAAATAATCCTCACTATCGACTTTTTTTTTACTACTATCTATATCTTCCATACTAATATCTTGACCTTCATTATTTTCAGTGCCATAATTTTCTTCTCTGTCATTACAATTTTCTTCGTCTTTTTCGTCCTGCATACCAATATTTTGATCATTAATAATATCTTCACCTTTATTCTGGTTTTCATTCTGATCGTCTTTTTCTGATTGATTTGATGTACCTAATAAATTTTAATAAACAATTTTTTTGCTTCATTAAATCGACTTCACGCGCTAATCTTTTCTTGAGGTATTGTGAACCCAACAACCGCTCACGTTTTTTCCCTTTATCTGCCATATTAGGTCTCTAAATAACCATTAGAATGAAAATAAAATACCTATTTTAATTATATTTTCAATAAATGTGTACTTATATAAATACGTAAAAAATACAGGTCAGTGTACAATTAATATAGGCTGTCGACCCATATTTATTATATATATGGTATATTCCCAGTGTACAGAATTTTGCAGATCCCCATAAGTAAAAATTTATAAATAATAAACATGTATCTATATTTATTTATTTTATATTTTAACGGACTTACTTTATTTTCAATTTTGTATTTTTATATTAGACAAAAAATTAATAGGTACCTACCTACTTAGGGACAAACAATATTTTATTCAGGGCTTCAAAACGGTTAAAACCGTTTTTGTTATTAACCGGTTTTATTGGAAAATGTATACGAACAAAAACAAAAACGGAACCAAAATTAGTTATTTTATAGAACGAAAACGAAATAGTTAACCAGAAATATTTTTAATTCTCAAACGGAAATAAAAAAAATGTTTAATTATTATGAATAATAATATATTAATATTTAATTTTACAGATTTTGCTAAGTTGGTCCGACTGTGTTGTTTCATGTTTGTAATAATATCACAGATTAATTAATTTATTAGTTTTATTTAATCTGTAATAATATGAAAAATTATAGTGGTATGCACGAACCACGATTTAATAATATTTTAGCCTGGCTCGCAGATATATATATATATATATATTATATATTTTTTAACAATATTTGAATATTGACAATATTGTAATTAAAGATTACATTTTAAAAATGTGTTAATTATTTCATAATCATGACAACAAATTGTTTGAGGTATCTATAAAGTTGTTATATAAAAAAAAAAGTATATAATATATTTTTAAAAGAACAAAATTAACCGGTTTTATTAATTTTGAAAACGGTTTTAAAAAACTATAAAATATGAAACCAATATTAACCAGTTTTTAAAACCGAAAAAAATAGTAAACGAACTAAAACCATTAACCACAAAAAATCATTATGGTTTGAAGCCCTGATTTTATTTATTAATATTCTTATTTTATTGAACAGGGTGACATTAATATATCAATGCTGTTGTATTTATTGTATATTGTATCCAAGTTGGGAAGTATTTTAGGAATTCCGGCATTACCGGTAAACATACACGATAGTCGCCAATTATGATCTGATATAGATTATGTGATTCAATTACTAAAATGTGTACATTTTTAACTATAAAATATTAAAAAAATAAATAATAGTAGTAATAAAGTATACATAATACAATATGGGTACATTAAACAATTAAAATTTGTAATTCAAGTACGTAATTCTATACGTCTACAATCTACACTGTAGAGTAGTCTACTTATATACCAATTATGTATTCACAATCAATACAATTTGATAATTATAAACATAAAATAATACAGAAAAGTGAAATAACAATATTTTTAGGAAATATAAAATGAGATTTATTGAATTATAATAATATAAAATAAAATGCCTCATTATGGTTCATTAGATAGATAGTTAGTGGTGAAATACGGTAGATAAAGAATGGCGATTTCAAAAATTTGTTATTTATACTCGTATAAAATGAATATCTAAATTTTAGTGAAGTGGTGTATACTTTGTAACTTGGTAAATGTAAATTACCATTTACTGTAGTTAAAATCCAGACAATCCAGTTGTTACCTAGGTAGGCACATAATTATTATAAACACTACATACCGAATACCGGCGTGGTGTCCGCTGCAGTGTGTGATTCACATGATTTACACCCTTAGGTTAAACCTAACCTAGGCTGGAGCTATACACGGCGATATTCGCTGCGAAAGTCGCTCGACGAATTTCGCAGAGAATTTCGTTGTCGTCGAAAACCTATATGTTTAAATCATGGCTATACAATGTCACTGCGAATTAAATCGCCGCGATATTCGTTGGTGGGCGACGACTTTTTTCAAAATCACACAATCCATAAACCCGCGTGACGGAATTCGTTGTGTATAGCCGGACAAAACGATATTCGATGCGAAATCCGCTCAACGAATTTCGCAGCGAATATCGCCGTGTATAGCTCCAGCAGTCCAGCCTTAAAGGCGGGTTTTCACTACATACGTGTTCGTGTACGTGCATAGAAAATTTTTTCTCAGATTGGTTGGTATACATGGTAAACTTTTGGTATACCAGAAAGTTTATACGTTACAACCAATCACAGAAAAGTATTTTTATGCACGTACACGTATATGTAGTGGAAACCCGCCTTTATCTAGTGATCTACAGTTATCTATTTTAATATTATTTAATATTATTAAAATTTTCTTACGGTTAATGTGAACATCATATGGTAGATTGCAGCTATTGTAGTGTGATTCAAATTATTCACCGACGAATTTCGTTCAACGAAACACGGCTCATATATTTTACGTAATTGTTGGACATTTGTTCCCAACTTGGATTTCATTATATTAGTATCTACGATAAATTGAATGCGAATATATTGCACGCCCTATTTGTTGTATAATATAATTAGTAAAATATGTATACTTAATTTAAATTTATTTATTATAATATGTCTCTATAGTATAATTTTGTGTTTACGATGTTTACGTATTATTATTGTATTTTTACTCGAAAAAATGTAAAATGTGTTTTTTGTTAAACATAGAATAATTTTAATAATAATAATTAATATCTTATTATTATTCATTGGCAACCAAACGATGTATAAACGTATGAGGTTATAGAAGGAGTAGGTTACGGATGAAAATATTTTTAATATTATGCATTTATAAGATAAATTTTTTTTATGCTCAAATGACGATATAAGGAATAGGTACTTTTCTCTTGAAACGACCAAACGAGTAGTCTTTCTTTTTATAACCATCTTTTATTATAAAATACTCCTGCAGCCATATTTGTATAATAGCGTAAAAATAATTAACAGGTTATGATATTGAGTATTATAGATAGTACTATCTATACTCAATAAATACTTAGTCAACATATTGTTTATACATTATTAATTATGAAAAAACTATAGTGGTTACTTATTTATATTTATTTAAGTATACTCAGTGCTGTAGTCCTAAAAAAGGCAGAGGGTATACTATGAGTTGTAATATTAAACATTTATACTATCATTAGGTATCATGTCTTAAATTAGGTAAAACGCATAATCGTCAAACCGAATACCATGGTAGAAGGTAAATAACACAACACACATACATTAATTGTACAAATTAAAATTAAAACTAAACTAAACATTTTTTTTTTAATAAGCTTATTGAAAAATATCCCATAAATATTGTCTGGATTCCGATTTTGTTAAATTATTTCTTTTCAATCTTGATCGGTTGTCATCAGCTGAACGATGGTCTTCTAGCCACGATCTCACGTACATTTCTGGGTTGAACACTTCAATAGGTGGACCGTTACTTTTAATAAACATTAAACTTGATACGTTTGAAATTAAAAGTGATGCCCTCAAATTTGTAATAATATTATTCATAAGGCTAAAACCTCTTTCGCACTCAGCTGTAGAACATGGTAATGATGCGATTGTATTTAAAATGGGTTTAAAATTATCTGGTATCAGTTTATTATTTTCTATAAAGGCTCTTAATCCTTGAACAGCTTGTATTTCATCAACATCAAAACGCCTACAAATTCTTCGTAATTCTAATTCTCCATGTCTAATACTTCCACTACTTCCAGTTTTTATGTTATTTAGATCTAGTGCTGAAATATTACTAAGTAATTGATGGTTCTCATCCTCTGACTTCGAACATAATCGAGTCGTCATTCTATCAACTATACTTTGAATAAATTGATTTTGATTTATAGCAACAATTTTTTTATTTGGAACAAGTTCAATCTCGTTAAATAATAGTTTTGATTTAGCATTTAATGCTATCTGTGTATATTCTCCTGGTTCTTGTTTAAAACTTTCAATTATTCTAATTGTTCTTTTTATTGACTGTTCAGCTTTTGGTAGCGTAATTGTTCGAGACTACACACATTCGAAGTACATCATACATAATACCTAGATCTAAAATAAATTCTGGACTTTCAAGTCTTTTTTTCAAACCAATAAATACTGCAATTGTATTTTTATCATTACTTTGGTCATCACAAGAATTTTTGAAATGAGAATGAAGGGCAGATGACTTCCAAACTGCTCTTACTGTCCTTAAACTACTGGATACCCATCGAGTACTAAGCACACGACCTATTTTATTAAACTGCAGTTTTAGACCTTGGCAACAACTTTCCAAAGCACGAGAATGTTTTGGCGATTGATTGTACAAACTATATAATTTATCTATAAAGCATTTAAAACGGTCAATTCCTCGTACGTCTTTTATTGTATCGGATACTGATAGTTCAAGCCTATGATTAAAGCAATGCCAAGTAAAGAGTTTTGGATATTTCTCACGTAATCGAGTTACTACACCTGAATTTTTACCAACCATAACACTAGCTCCATCTGTAGCTATAGCCACCCAATTTTTTTTGTAAGTATTTTTCATGTAAACCATTTGATTTTAATGTGTTTAAAAGTTGTTTTTCTATTTGTTCAGCATCTTGTGATTGTAATTCACATAAATCCAAGAAAACATATTCGGGATTATTTCCACCTAGATAAGTTTTTAAATAAACTACCAGAGTAGTTTTATTACTTAAGCTAGTAGATTCGTCAATAAGAATACTTAATTTTGAGTTTAATGTGATAATCCTAGATATTAATGTTTTCTCATTATATTCGATATGTGATTTATTATATTTGTTGCGGAATATCTAGAATGAAGTATTTTACCTAGATTTACACCATTTATTTCTTGTAATTTAATTAAATCATCATGATCAGAAAACGGTCTATTTTGTATTGCAATATAATATGCTGTTCTAAATACCTTAATTGTTGTCTGTTCGAGATCGACTATACTTTTTTGCATAGACACTTCGATGGATTTTTCTTTTCCTTCTATATTTATTTTATTAACAAGTTGGTGCCCTTCAGATTCATAATGCTTTTTAATTTTTGTACGAAGATTTGATAGTTGGCTGGTACGATCTTTCCCAGAAGCCTCAATTAAACCATTACTCCACTCATTAGAAATACGTAATCTTTCTTTCTTTGACGCCCCCAAGCATGTTATAGACGAACAAATATTACATCCTAATTTTCCATCTGCACTAACAATCCATGGATATTTTTCTTTAAATTCGATCCATTGAGACTCATTCCATACCATTGGCCATGTTTTGCTTTCGATATTACTTTTGCTACTACTAGGACTCACTAACGTTACATTATCGGTAGTTTTAGATATTTCTGGTAAAATAATATCATTATTTTTTTTTATTTTACTCGGAGGGTTTTTATTATTTTCCGATTTCCTTTTTCTTTCTAATAAACTTCCCGTTTTTAACCAACTATCCATACTATAACTGCTTATTAAAATAGATTTGCAAATAAAATAAACACGTACCTTTTTATTGATCGACTGGACATAACTTATACACATATATGATATACGAATCACTTTCAACGACAAAATGAAAAATGAACGATTGCATACACTACACAGTATTGATGAGTATACAGTACACAACATACGGTAATGTGTGACGGACATTTAATTTTTATCTTAAATACAGAAATTGCAGCACTAATGTTATTTGATTGTTATATTATCTAATCTACAGTACACTGCCATCAATCGCCCGATGTATATATTTAATTATACATAAATTATGTTTTATACAAATTACAAATTGTCTATCTAACATTCTTAGTTTTTCTATCAAAAATATTAATAATAATCTAATGACTTTTATCTTTATATTATTTGGTAATTTCACTACAACAGAGAGTATACGATCTTAATCAGAAGGTATACGGAGTTAATTAGAAATAACCAGAAAGTATACGGCGTATACCGCCGTATGCTCTCCACTACAGCACTGAGTATACTTCTACGTCTATCAAATAGTTAAACAATATGTTGACTAAGTATTTAACATTACAATTGATCTTATTTGTCGTCATAGGTATTTGTAATATTATAAAATGTTATTTTACTTCGTTTCCATATTATTATACCACGTCTTTTAAAGATTTAATCATTACTAAATTTATTTATTTTTTTAACTTGGCTATTTTTTACACGGAGTTATAATGAAGTGTTTTTGGTGTGATAATACTATTGTTAATATTAATGTAAGATATTTGTAAAACTATTACTTAGAATAGTCTTAGATAATTGAAATATAATATGTAGGTACCAAGTAATCAATAACGATTGGGGATAACATTTCTTGAAAAATGGGTAATTAATGAGAAAAGTACATACCGAAATGTACGAAATTGTATTGTATTCAGGCCATTAAAACATAATCAACCACTGGAAATTATATCCTAGGCTGAAAAATCATCTTCGTTCATAATCGTTTTTCGTATACAATGATACCTATCATTGGATTCAAATTTAACACTTCTGTAATACACTAATACTAATACATAATAGTGATCTACACGGCACCTAATGTACAGCAGAGCGGTACTCACTGTCTCACTTACCCGTTTTTTATTTTATATCTGGCCACCCTATATTTTAATTCAATAACTTTAATATTATCTAAATGAAAATCCACTTTATACTAAGGTAAATGCATAAAAAAAAAAAAACAAAAAGAAAATTAATTTTTAAAATTTCTTTTATTAAACATACACCTACTGTATAGTTCATTAGTAATAAGTAATAACAAAACAAAAAATAAATATTATATAAAAATAAAAACATGCATAAAATATTATTAGAGGTTAATTGAAGGTTAAAGCCTTTAAGACAAAAGTATCAAAAGTGAAAATAGATTAAAGAACTCATAATTATAATTTATGTACATACTATAGCGACCCACCCCGGCTCCGCACGGGTGCAATGCTAGCTGATATTAAATAGGTACTACAGAATGTCTTTATGCACAATGTTCACAGTTTTTTTTTGTTATAAAACAATACAATTATGTTTTCTTTAGAGGTTATTAAAGTGCGATATATAATTGGCCGTGTGAAAAACACTCAATGCTCAAATCTAAGCCTGCAACGTTTCATTCTGTATTCGATGTGTATGCCTATCCTGGCTGAGGTGAGCCCACAGATATATAATACATAATATATATATTATAATAGATATTATATATCTGTGGGTGAGCCTCAAGCTCTACAGACGATTCTCTGGCTTTCTGAACTCTATGTCTATCTCGATTCTGACTGCAGTGAGCCTCACACTCTTCTGAGGATTCCTTTTCTCTTTCAGATCTATATCTATGCTAAAGTTGGCTGAGGCAAGTCTCGTGTTCCGTTGACGATTCTTCATCTCTTGCTGAACGTAAAGGGCCATATTGATCTGCATTAAATGCACAATGTATTTAAGGTATTTAATAGGATAAGGATTAATGATGTGTTGCTTGAAATCTCTTCGTAAATACGCCATTATTTCTAGTAGAGGATAAAAATGGTTATTGTGGGTTATCCCTAAGAGATAAACATATATAGTATATACCATCGCGGACTTTTTTGTAGACCTTTTTAAGGTGTACAAAGTGTACTAGGTAGATACATTATTTTGTTGGGCGATGGTCGTTTGGGCGAAGGTAATAATTTTGACCAAAAAAATAATAGTCTGTTTGGGCTAGTGAAATTATTTTTATATATGCGGGGTAAAAAAACTGGTGACAGATACGAATGATATTGCATTTTCATAAAAAACCAATAGATTACTTTAAAATGTACTAATTATATTATGTCATTTTATTTAAAATTTTGACTGTAGATTGACGCGGCCTGGTTAACGGCAGTGGTTGTACCAGGTCGGTCGCGACGGTGACGTAGGAAAAAAAAGAAACGAAAGAAAGGAAAAAAAAAAAAAAACTCAAACTTTGGTTGATCGGTATCTACCGTAGTGGTAGGTTTTATTCTGACGAACGCACGGGGCGTGATTATCACAAAAAAAAAAAACCAAAATAGTGGTGACAGCACTGAACTGAATAGAGTTCAGTGGGTGACAGCGACACAACACAAAATCTGCGGTCGCAGTAACGGTGGTAGTCTAACCAAAAAGAAAAAAAAACAAAAGAAAGAAAAACGCGATGTTGCGTGTTGGTCTTGCGGAACGCGAAGTTGTCCGTCGTACGGTTTGTGCAAGAGAGGACGATCGCCGGCGGCCGGCACTCGTCCGGCCCGACTTGTCTTCCCGTCCCGCCTAGCCTTTGCGGCGTGGAGGGAGATTCGACGATGTCGCGTCGTCGTCACTAGTGATGGGCACTACCGAATAATTTGTTCTATCGAATGATGATCGATAGTCCATGTGAACTATCGAATATTTATTCGATAGTTTTATTTAGGGACCGAATACTAAAAACTATCGAAAATACGACCGATAGTTTGTTCCTGAAGTGAATAGTAAAAAGTCGTCACCCGTGGTGGCGGTTGATAAAGTCGTAGACCGGTCGCTGCGGTGCCTGTACCTACTTTGTACTGGCAGCCGTTGCGTACCATGTCAAGATTACTACCTACTTATGTAATAATATTATTAACACCTATACCAATATATTTTTTATAGATGTTATTATTAATGATTTATATTTTATATGATTTTGTTTAATTAATTATTGAGTGCATATTATTTATTATAATCATTTTCATACCGCTTAAACAGACTACATTTTGGATAAATTCGCCCAAATGGTCTACGCTCATTTTGATATATTTCGTAGGATTTAACCAGCGATTGCAATTTAAGAGCAAAAAAAGTAGGTCAGCGCATTTCGGTGGTGGATGATCGTCTCTTCGGTCCTCGGACAGGATAGTGTAATTTTACTGTAGGTATTCGATTTGAATGCAATAAGATTGCATTCGATAAAAAACGATTCTGAGCGGATGAGGGGATCTTTTTTATTTAATTTTATTCGTTTCTATGATGATAAACAAAGCTGTAATTATTTTATACTCCACATAATCGTGTAGTTGTACATTTTTTCTACTTTAACCGCTTTTATTTCGAAAGTCGAAAAATGACCTCTCTAAAGTACCATCTAAAGAACATAACCTTTCAGAAAATATGCTACACTTGTACTTTTGAGCAATTTTAGGGGGAGAAAAATTGTTTACAGAATAAAAAAGAAATAAACATCATTGTAAAACCAATACATTCCTCGCTCCGCTTAGAATCTAAAATGTGTTTATTTACGACATCACATTAGACACCTTTAAAAATTAAAATGATCAGTGTTTCTCTACTATATGATGCATGCCATATAAACCTTCCTCTTGAATTACTCTATTAATTAAAAAAACTCGCATCAAAATCCGTTGCGTACTTTTAAAGATCTAAGCATCCATAGGGTCAGACAGACGATGGGTAGCGATTTTGTTTTATACTATGTAGTGATAATGAAGATATTTTAAAAGGGAAAAGTTCCAGAGGTGCATGCAGGGACGCAGGGTATTACATTTCAATAAGATTAAAAATTATTTAAAAAGTAGGTTAACATATAATACAGTACCTACTCTTTTAATCTGGGCATATTTTGTTTTTATTTGTACTATTTTTATTCCACAAAGTATTAACTAGATCCTATTTATTACCATAAATTACTTCCAAAATAGAAAATTCATAAATTTTTATTGCCTTAAAAGTTAAAGGTGACAATAGACAAGAAAAAACCTACACCATTATAAAGTAAAACATTCATCATTCCGCTCTGAATATAATATAATAGATGTGAGAATACTTAAAATGACTTAACTTCAATGAATTACTATGTAAAATTATAATTGAAAAAAAATTTATATTGTATAAATGAGGAGTCAGTATCTAGATATTTTTTTCAAGTTTATTGTCCATCAATATCACTCAGTTCAAAATTTAAAATCTCATCAATTTATTTAACAACATTTTTAATTACAAAATTTATGATAATCAATATTGTATTAGTGAAACAATATTATTAACAACATTATTACTATTTCATTTATCTTTGACTTGTTGAATAATTTTTTTTAAAGTTATCCAGTTTTTGACAATATATCTTCGATTAGCCCATACATAGGTTGACATATATTTGTACCAAAATCTGCATAAAAATAGTAGTTATTAAGTAAGAAAAGATACAATTAAACATTATACATATAATTTTTTAATATTAATCAATTTATTGAATAACCATGTTATAAAATATCAAATTAATTCAAAAAAGTCGGCAAGTGGGTACCGCTCTGCTGTACATTAGGGGGTGGGGTGGACCTCGGACTAGGGTAGATTAAATTTGAATGCAATGATAGGTATCATTGTATACGAAAAACGATTCTGAACGGAGATGATTTGTCAGTCTAGAATATATTATAATTAAATATTGTCATATATTCTATTTTGAAACAAATATTCCGATTTCATAAAAATTTAAAACTCAAACGCTCAAAACATTTTTCCTATAATGACGCTAAAAATTTTCTCTATAGCTTTTTGAAGCAAAACTTATGGAAAACTTAGTGTTGAATTTTTTAACGTTAGATATAAATACAAACAATTTTATGAATTTTGAACCTCAAAATAATTTGCAAGTATTCATAGTTTTGACGAATTTTTGTCAATATTTCAACTTCAAATGCTAATAAAAAAAATTGTGCCTATGTATTCTTATAATTTTTTAATCACTATAATAATAACTTATGAGGAACTTTGCATTAATTTTTCAAGTATTTTGATAGGGCCAAAAAGATTTTATCGACACATAAAAAAACAATTTTCAGAAAAATTGAAAATTTCAGTTGTCTATAAATAGCTCAAAAAAAGTCAAAATATTTTGAAAATTAAATCAGGTAAAGAAAACGCGATTAAATAATAATTGGTAAAATTTTCAAGTATCTACGACTTATACTTTTTGAATAATAACAAATATTAAAAATCGTTTGAGGCTAAACTGTTATTTAACGCGGTTTTGTAAAAATTTAAATTTCAAACACTCATAAAATTTTTTTGTCTGAATCCGGTAGAGTTTTTTTTACAGATATTTGAAGAAAAATTTATGGAGAACCTTGTACCAAATTTTTAAAACTTAGTTATAAAAGAAAAATTTTTTATGATTTTTCAACTTCAAAATTACTTTCAAATTTTCGCGTTTTCGACAGATTTCGTAAAAATTTGAACTAAAAACGCTTATAAAAAAAAATTGTGACTAACGATTTTTAATTTTTTTTCAGCTACAATAAAAACAACTCATAAGGAACCTTGTATTAAATTTTCAAAACTTTTTGGTCATCCAAAAATTTTTTATTGACACTTTAAAAAAAATTTCTCAAAAAAATCGAAAATTTCAGTGGTCTATAAATAACTCAAAAACAGTCAAAATTTTTTGAAAATTTAACTATATACGGATACCACTGACATTAACATTTGGTGAAAATTTCAAGTATTTTCAGTAATTAGTTTTTGAATTACAACCATAAAAAAAATCGATTTGGTCGAAAACTGGTTTTGCGTAAAAATTGCCGTTTTTCCGTCATTTTTTTTTGTTTTTCTCGATTTTTTTGAAAACTGTTGGAAAATGTTAACTTTTTACCTCTATAATGTACCAAGGATATTCAATTTTACATCGTAAACCACCCCCATAGTTTGAAATTGGAGCATTATTTCGACTAGTTATGCTGTACACAGACACAAAAAAAAAAACATACATCATTGTAAAATCAATACATTCTTCACTCCGTTCAGAATCTAAAAGTATGAAACAACTCTGCTATAATATAGTATAGGAGTCCAGTGTATATTGTCATTGAGTAGTATTGTAATTTTTAGTGAATAATGTGTTGAAATTTAATTCAATAATAAATCACTATATACAATTAAAATAATTCTGAGCAAAGATTGTCAACTTTTTGGTAACCAAGGTTAGCAGATTAGGATAAATATTTTTTTTCTTAACTTTAAAAAGTACTGAGAATGTTAAATTTTGATTTCCCAAAAGTATTAATAAGATTCAATTTTCTAAAAGAAAGCATCATCAAAGTTGATGAATAAAACATTTATTACACTATGAAAAGTGTCTTCATACAAACAAAAATAATAATAAAAAAGAACATCATTGTAAAATTAATACATTTCTGGCTATGCTCAGATCTTATACAATCACACATTTAATATTATTATTAAAATAATTGTTTAGTAATCTTGATTACTAAAAGATTAAACGGTTTTCATTCAGAATCATTTATAATGATTTAATCATTGAATTAAAGTTAAACATATCCATTACAGTGACTTACTTTGATTAAGTACACTTATTACCTATTTTAAAGTAGAAAAATTGTAAAGAAATTGTATTTTTTTAAACTAAGTAAGATATTACTTTTAAATATTATTATCTATCATTTTTTCATTTTTATATTCATATTTTACCATAGAATACTAATTTTATCAACACATTATATTGCTTATCACTTGATAAATTGACTACCAGGCTCATAAAATATTATTAGTATATTGTTGCATTGTACTAACTAAACTTATTAAGTTAAAATTAGTCAATTTTTTATTTTTCATTAACTTGCCATCAGTTGAAACCTTAGATCATATACTATGGATGGAGCCATGCCCACCTCGACTGTGTACTCAATTTGAAGCACATATAAGCGACAAGTCCCCGACATTGATGCTTGATATACGCATGCGCGAAGAAACCCGTCGCATATTTAGATGTTGATGGCTGATTGATATTAGATACTTCGCGCGGTTTTTTAAAACAATATTTAAATACTGTTATTTTATATATGTATTTAAAATAAAAAATAATGTGTTTTTATTCAATTTTTTCTTCTTCTTTTTCTGGCTTTCATAACTCTCCAAGAGTTTTCGCCGCCCTCACCAAATCACCCCACTTATCACGTTCCTGCACAAACTCCCTCCAATCCTGCACTCCAAGATTTTCCAAATCCTTTTCTACAATATCCATCCATCTCTTCCGAGGACGCCCCCATGGCTTTTTTCCTTCTAGTTTCCAATTTAATACTATTTTGGTTACTGTATCAGTATTTCGCCTCATGACATGTCCTAGCCATTGTAACCTTCGACTCTTTATGAAACCATTTATTGATACTATTTTTAATTCCTCCTTCAGTTCTTGGTTGAACTTCCTACGCCACTGACCTGTCTTTGGGTCTTTTATTGGGCCGCATATCTTTCACCATATTTTGTTTTAAAAAGTCTTTAATCGTCGTTCTGTTATACTTGTAGTAGTCCATACTTCACAACCATATGTTAGTATCTGTCTTATGATTGATGTATAGAGTCTTAATTTTGTTCGTTTTGAAAATAATTTAGACTTAAAAAACTTTAATAAGGCTAAAAACGCACTCTCTGCTTTAGTTATTCTCGACCCAATCTCATAGGACCAATCATTTCTTGTATTTAGTATTGTACCTAGATACTGAAACTGTTCGACTTTTTCATATGGTAGCGTCTCCAAAACATCTAGCGATGTTTCCATGTCCAATAGTTCCATTAATTTTGTTTTGTCTGTGTTTATATGTAGCCCTAATCGTTCTGCTGCATGTTCTAATGCTTCAGTAGCTCTCAGTGTATCATCCAATGATTCTCCTATGATGTTAAGATCATCTGCAAAACCTAACACTTTTATATGATATTTATCCATGCTTATTCCTCTTGCTTCGCTTTGCAAAACTCGTACTGCCTTTTCCAGGGCTATGTTGAATAATAATGGGGATAGTGCGTCCCCCTGTTTTAGTCCCGTTTCAATATTAAACACTTCTGACGCAATACTTTCCACTCTGACTTGGTACCTTCACTCCTTCCATAGACAGTTAGGTTAGATTTATTAATTTTTTTGGAAAACCAAATTCTTCCATTATGTTGTACAGACTATTTCTATGAATGCTGTCATAAGCTTTCCTAAAGTCAACAAACATTTGCCACATGTTTTGTGATATTCATATTTCTTCTCTATTAAACGCGCTATTACCGATAACTGCTCTATGGTTGACCTCCCTTTGTCAATTCAATTTTTCACAGAATAATAGTTAGGTTAGGTTTTAGTAACCTATTGCATTTGTAATAATGTTTATTGATCTCTGATCATTTTACTTTAATATTTAAATTGGGTAATTAACATATTTGATTTTGAATATATTTCATATTATTATTTTATAATATTTATAAAAAAAAATATTTATGTGATATATGTGATTCGTCTTTAGTAGGAGAACAAAATCAAGATACTTCGATACTTCTTGAATTAAAAACTCGAGGAAAATTGATAAATGTGTCGTCAGATGTTCATAAAGTGTGTTTAGCAACTGAATATGTTATAACTGTTATAAGAATAAACTCGAATGATATTTAAAAAAAAAAAAATATAAAACACATATTATCAGTAAAAAGTATGATTGAAGTAAGCCAAGATTCCACAATATTTAACTCTACTCCTATGAAAGATCACCTATTCAATCAAGATGTATTTGACAACCATCGTAGTCAATTGTTACGGCTTATTATTGATTATTATATAACATTAAGACTACATCATTTTGAAAAAATGCATACACTTTCAATAACTGGAAAAAATGTTAGAAGAAATCATACAAAATTAATTTTATTTAATAACCAATAGACAGTATTTAATAATTTTTATGTTTTATTTTTATTAGTAAATACATATTATGTGTGACGTGTCTAATTTATTTTAAATATATTATCACAGTAGTCGGTATTTAATTTTTATTTTGAAACACGCGCGATGTTCTAAATATCAATCAGCAGTCAGCAACTAAATATGCGACGGTTTGCTTTGCGCATGCACACATCATACATCTATGTCAGAGACTCGTCGCTTATAATATGTGCTTCAATATATCGGGAAATGGCTCCATCCATAGTATACCTATGATCTAAGGTTGAAACAATGATATAGGTCTAATCAAAGTAACAGATAACAATTAACTGATAGCATTACAGCAATAAAATGTTTTATTTTAGATATTTAATAATATGTATGAAAAGAGATGGGAAATATATAATTAACATGATAGTTATTATTTTTTTTTAAAATCAGTGTTTGTTGAATTGATGAATGATTAGCATAACAAAAATTTATAACTTACAAATCTGTTTTTCATTTTTAATTATAATATTAAATAAATGTGAGGTCTGTTCAAAAAGTCTCTGAATTATTATTTCCCCCCCCCTCTTTTTTTTTAAATTTGGTGCTTACCAACAATTAGTTATTGAGACTTACCTAACCTGAGACAGGTATTCTCCTGCTTGATTTATATACTTTTACCGACAACATTTTCATAGTTGAAAGTAGTTTCTGGAATCTCACATATCTCAATTAGTAAATTGTCTTTTATTTCATCTACTATTGTAAATAGTTTTTCTTTTTAGAAAGATTTTAGTTTAAGCAATAAAAAAAATCTACTGGAGCTAAATCAAGTAGATAACAGTGGATGAGGAAGTACAGTCATATGATTTTTCCACAAAAAAATCATGAATCAACAGTGATGTGTACTTCAAAAGTTTTAATACTTCTAGATAACATCATTAAACAGTTAATAATAAATGTTTGTAAGAGTTTGTCTTGTAAGTATAAATTTATCATGAATAATGTTCAAATTATCATAAAATATTGTTGGCATGACTTTGATGTTTAATCTAACCAGACAAGCTATTTTTGCTCTTGGTGAAAATTTGATTGTGATGACTGAACTTTTATCTCAACATCATTACCATAGACCCACATCTTTTCACCAGTTATTACTTGCTTTATGAATATTTCACCATCATTTGAGCAGTCAAAAAAATTCTTACTGCAACGTGGTGCATTTCAAGTTTTTCTATTAAAATTCCAAGACATGAATCACCCAAAATAAGATAATGTTCTGCAGTTTTTAGAATAGCTAATTGTCTATTAGAGAACACAGTAATATTGACTTTTGTTCCATGAGCAATGTCTGTTAAGTTGACAAACGTTTTGAACATGGGTCAACTGACTCTCGACTATCTTTATAACATTTATACCAGTTGCATTCTAAATATTGAACACCATAAGAATGTCACATCATTTGATGAATCTCAGACCTCAGTAAAAGATTTACAGAGTTTAATACAAAATTTAATATTGATTTATTGTTTGTGAATATTAGTCATCTTAAAAATCGCACAATAAATATGACATGTCTACATTAAACGCATCTAATCACATTTATGATAATATATTTTGTCTATTTTTAGGAACAATAATTTTAAAACTTTTTGAACAGACTTCGTATATGTGTAATTTAATTTAGTTTTTAAATTTAATGTATAATGTACATATTAATGTATAAAAATTAAAATTATTAATTTCTTTACTTACATTCCAAATAATGTTCCTCCTAAATGAGCTGCATGGTCGAACATTTGCCACCTCAAAATTAATCCCATTATGTCTAACGATATTATACCAGTTAATGCCTGGAAATATATTCAAATATGAATGTTATATTTCAATTAGGTTAGATAAGTGGTTTTATAAGAAAGTCCCAATTAAGCTAGTTATGTTTAATACTGATAATTTAAATCCATATAATTTTTTATACAATTTTTTTTTTTTTTCGTATGGCGTATTAAAGTCCAGAAGTAGGCCCGAAGGCCTAGTTCGGACGCCTATTTGGCAGAATTTCTAATGGGGCACCCGTAGGTTTCTGCCATGCCCCCGGGGTGGGGGATGGCGGCACTTATTCTTCGGACACCGTGACTTGCCCGAAGAAAAATGCCACCCAGTGACCGCGGATCGAACCAGCGACCGGCTGCGCCGCAACCGACGCCTTAGATCGCACGGCCACCTCGTCCCCCACAGGTTAGGTTATACAATAATTGTGCAAAATATTATGCAAATCTAAGTATTAAAAATAAATTCTTAAGCATTTAACAATACAGTAAAAGAAAAAAATAATAATTGTTGGTCAAATGTAACGATTAATGAAATAATATACAACTTACATGAATTGCATCAAATTGAATATTTGGTAAAAATATTATACTCAATTTTTGATCAGGATGAGATAATGAAAAGTATCCAACAACCGATAATATAGCACCAGACTAAAAACACAATACAATTATTTAATCAATTCTCACAGTCACAAGTACTTGCTCTTAAAAAAAAATATAGGAATAAGGTTATACTTACAGCACCTAAACTATTTCCTGGAACTTTAAAGCTTCGTCTAAACATAATACTAGCCAATGATGAAACAACACAACCACTTATATACATTGCAGTAAATTCTTCAGGTCCCATATCACCCCATGGCTGGATCACACCTTGGTCATTAAATGTTAGTTAAAAATAAATAAAACATTGAATCCAATATTGAATATGTACCTTGACAAAATGTATAAAGAGCATACATATTAAAAAAGAAATGTACTGGAGAACTGTGGCTGAATGCACTTAGAAGCAGTGACGACACAGGAATTTTTCCTAAAATAATTATATTTTTAAATTAGTTGTACTCTTAGTTATTATTTAACAATGAATAATAAGTCAATGAACTTTTATTAACATTTCAATTAAATTTATATTATACAGAAATGTTGTGGGCCATACTCTAGGTTAGGTTAGTCTTTTTTACAAAAAAGACTAGGCTCTTGGAACGGGGTAATCTGTTTGTGAACTATTTATTATTTTTCTAAATGACCGACTGTTTTTTGGCTTATTGTAGATGAATTAAGAGCATTAGGTTTTTTAAAAACAGTAACTATTACATATTTTGTAATTTACTACTTGTACAAAAACAAAGAATAAAAGAATTATAACATGTAAATTGTGTAAGTACCTATTATATTTATTTAATGAAATTGTATATTATTGTACAGCTTTGACTATTATTATTATTTATTTATTTTTAAACCATATTGTAAATGTCTCTAAATAACTAACAAAAATTATATTTATTCATTGTTATAAGTATTTTGGGCTCCACTGCATAATATTTTTTCTGACAAGCGCATTTGTTTTGCAAGAACTTTTTTTGATAACTTTGCCACGAAAATGATGAAAAACTGTATGATAATATACAACTTCACTAAATAAATAATAATTATAATATGTTCTAATACAGTTTACAGATTATAATTCTTTATTATTTTTTGTAGAAATAATAAATTGTAATAAAATTATTTATAATAATTGTAGTTTTTAAAAGGCTTAACTGCTGTTAGTTTATCTGCAATAAGCCAGAAACATAACTGACTGTTTGAAAAAATAATAATTAGTTTGCAAATGAAGTATCCCATGGCAAAGAAACTAATTTTTTATATGGCCTACAATTAGAACGTATACAAGAATTATATAATTGAATGAACTTACTAGCAAGTGCATCAGTCATAAAATATTTGATCATGATATGTTGCCATTGAGGTACTTGCCATGCAAGTAAAACAATGGCATTTAATAAAAATATGGTACCAAATACTTTCTCTGATAGTTTTAGTTTATTGATATTATTTTTTAACTTGGAAATAAGACTCTATAAACAAAATAATATAATATATACACTAATTGAATAAAAAAATTTAAAAACTAGTTTCAATTTAATTAGAAATTATGATAACTGAGGTTATACTTAATATACACACATTTTTAAATAAAAACCATTAAAATTCATCAGTAAATAAAAATTGTTATATTTTTTTTTTTTTTTTTTTTTTTAATACACCCGCGGCAACTTAGGCCATTGGGGATGGATTAGGTTTTTAATCGGTTATTACTGTAAGGTTGGGAACGGTAGGGAGAAACACGTGTGTGTGTTGTGGCAGAATTTCTAATGGGGCACCCGTAGGTTTCTGCCATGCCCCGGGGTGGGGGATGGCGGCACTTATTCTCCGGACACCGTGACTTGCCCGAAGAAAAATGCCACCCGGTGACCGCGGATCGAACCAGCGACCGGCTGCGCCGCAACCGACGCCTTAGACCACACGGCCACCTCGTCCCCCAAATTGTTATATTAGGTATATTTAAACAACAGAAAATGTAAAAAATATGCCAATAATTTATCTCATTCTTTTTTAAGTTTTTTGTTTATTAAAAATTAATTTAAATGGATTGAATAAATAGTAACTCACCTCATCATTTCCTTTAATGGCATTTCTGTAAAATTCAAAGGCACTGATTTGCTTAACACTAACATGAAGTCGTTCATATTGAATAATAGATGCTAACACAACAGTACCAGTGCAAACCTTACAGGAAAAATGTTTGTTTAGAAATAAAGTTGTCATAAATAGTTATATTAAATTCTTACAGATATACAAAATAAAGATGGTCCTAAAAGAGAATTTGATTGACTTTGAAATCTCTTTAAATTATGATTTGGCCGATTGAATGTTCTCCTTGCAAGGAGAGTATGAGCAGGCACTGATAATTTCCGCAGCTGAACAGCTGACTTAATACTTAATAAAACAATAAATAAATAACAAATAAAAGTTAACTTATAGTAAATTAATAAAAACAAAAATTGCAAATGTAATCAGTAAGGCCGTGTTAGGATATTGATATAACACTTTTTTTTTTTTTTCGTATGGCGTGTATTAAAGTCCGGGAGTAGGCCCGAAGGCCTAGTTCGGACGCCTATTTGGCAGAATTTCTAATGGGGCACCCGTAGGTTTCTGCCATGCCCCGGGGTGGGGGATGGCGGCACTTATTCTTCGGACACCGTGGCTTGCCCGAAGAAAAATGCCACCCGGTGACCGCGGATCGAACCAGCGACCGGCTGCGCCGCAACCGACGCCTTAGATAATATAACACTGATATTCTAGTTTTGAAGTAGTTTTACCTGCACAATTTACTAAGGAGGCAACTCATTTTTATTAAATAAAATAATGAAATAAAATAATAAGAAGTTAAAACGGTTGAAATTTAATGAAAAATTATGACTTGAAAATAATATTGTATTTACATTTTACGTAGTCATGGTTTTTAAACTTATTAAATATTGTGTTAAAATTTAAAAATATTTAAATTAAACTAATTAATATTATATATCACAGAGTAAGAATATAAAATAATATACCAAGCTTTATACCTTACTATATAATAAAACCACAATCTATTCTGTGATATTATCATAGACTCTATGACATTATTGACATAGAGTAATGAATATTATAGATAAATTATCAATACGTTATCTAAAAATTTAAAATATTGCCAACGGTTACTGAAATTGATAAGAATATTTATCCCGTATTTACTTTATACAATTATAGTATAATATATTGGTAACCCTACTTTTGAGCCGAGCGTCGCGGTTTAACGTATATTAATACGATAAGCAAGTTATTGGACTCGCATTTTAATAAATTGACTAACCACTAACACAGTAAAGCGATAGAGCGATTATAGATTATAGAATACAGATTAAATACAGATTGAGTGCAATACTTCGATAGCCTTTTCGAATTTTGAAAAAGTGAAGAGTAAGAGACATAGATTATTTAACACCGAAGCTCCGACTTGATGAGTTCAAACTTGTAGAGGATTAGTGATCAAGAAAGTTCTGTTATAATAAGTAAAGTTAAAATTTAGTCGTGACAGTTGCACCTAAGGTAAGTTGATTGATATTTATATTTTATTGTTGGACATTTTGCTATTCACTCTCATACTAACATTTGTTTCTAGGCTATGTTGGGTGGTGGTCTATTTTCCAATAAGCCAGTGGCAGCGCCCACAAACCCTAATAAAGATTTTGAAGTCACTCAGCCTCCAGATGACACTATTTCAGCAATGGCATTTAGTCCGGCCACAATGCAGCAAAATTTTCTAGTTGCTGGTAGTTGGGACAATAGTGTAAGATGTGTAGACAAACATAGAGTGATGTTGCAATCTGAGATTTTTTATTTTAAATTTTAGGTACGTTGTTGGGAAGTTGAACAGAGCGGCAAAACTGTACCAAAATCCATGCAGTCAATGACTATGCCAATTTTAGATGTCTGTTGGAGTGATGATGGCACTAAAGTTTTCATGGCGTCTTGTGATAAACAAGTAAAATGCTGGGATTTAGGAAGCAATCAAACAGTGCAAGTAGCAGCTCATGATGCACCTATTAAGACCTGTCATTGGGTTAAAGCTCCTTCTTACACTTGTATCATGACTGGCTCGTGGGATAAAACGTTAAAGGTATGCTATGTGTTTTTTTTATAATATATAAATATTTTTGAGGTTATATTTCATGATTATACGAGTATTTTTATCTTCTATTATAAGTTATTTGCAATAGCTAATTTATATGCTAAATATTTATAATAAATAAAAGTCATTAGTATTACCTATATTAATTACTAAATAGTAATGTTTTTCAGTATTTAATAATTTGATAAAAATTTATTTTAAAAGGCTTATTAAGTTAAAATTATAAATGTACTTCAAGTTTTATATTTTATTTATTTTTCATTTAATAGTTTTGGGATGTTAGAAGTTCAGTTCCCATGATGACCATTAATCTACCAGAAAGAGCTTATTGTGCTGATGTGGTAAGTTGATATTTTTATTAAAATAAAAATTATTAATTAATTAATAATTATACTTTATTTAGTCTTATGTATAATAAATTGCAATCAATAATTAATATGGATTTAATTTTAAGATTCATTTTTAAATTCTTACTTAGTTACCTACTTTAAACATATTATTCTTATATTAGTTGTTAGACATTTATTTAATATTACCTAGGTATTGTACTCTTTGCCTATTAATATTTATTGTAACTTGTTATTTACAATAAAATATTATTATATAATTTACTACTTGTTTTTTAATTATAATTTTAAAATAACTTTTTTTTATAGTTAATTGTTTTATTGTTTAGGATTATCCTATGGCAGTTGTTGGTACAGCATCAAGGGGTATAGTTGTATATAAACTAGAAGGAAAACCTGAAATGGTAAAAACTGTAGACTCTCCTCTTAAATATCAACATCGTTGTGTTGCTATATTCAGAGATAAGAAAAAACAATCCCCTACTGGTTAGTAATTATGTATAAATAATAATTAATATTAACATGTATGATAAATAAATTGGTTTTTATTTTAGGTTTTGGTTTGGGAAGTGTCGAGGGACGTGTAGCTATTCATTATATACAACCACAGAGCTCGAAAGACAATTTTACATTTAAATGTCATCGTCAAAATAATTCTGGAACAATGAATGTTCAAGACATTTATGCTGTATGCACTTGTAAAATAAACATTTTTGTATTTCTATGTTACTTATTAATATTTTAACAGGTTAATGATATCAAGTTTCATCCAGTACATGGTACATTAGCAACTGTGGGTTCTGATGCTTCATTTGCTTATTGGGATAAGGATGCACGTACAAAATTGAAGTCTTCTGAGACACTTGATCAACCAATCACAAAGTGTTGTTTTAATAGCAATGGTCAAATATTTGCTTACAGTACTGGATATGACTGGTCAAAAGTTTGTATATTAGTTATGTTTAAAATTATTATATTATTATTAATTATTATTGATTACTATAATACATTTATCAGTTTTTTAATAATAATTTTTATTTAAATTGAGTTTTTATGGTTTAAAAGAGTATATTTAGTTATAAATAGGGTTTGGATTAATATGTTTTTACATAAAGAGGCATTGGAATATTTTGTCAATTATGAAAAAAAAGTTTTTTTTTTTTAAATAATTAATTTTAATAAAAAGGTACTTGAAAAAAATATTTTATAAATCATTTGCGGTAAACAAATTTATCAATTATTAATATTTTTTATTAAAAATAACACTCAGGATAGTACTTTTAAGGTGCCATGCTATTCAACAAAGCATGATGACTAACCTGCAATATTGGCTGTTATACTATCATTCTGATTAGGACTCAAATATTTAAATATCTAAAATTCAAATTATTTATTTTGAAATTATGTTGAATTTTTCAAATTTTTTAAATTAACAAAATAAAACATCTTATTTTAAACACTTTTTTTTATTCAATGAATAGAACCTAACACAAAAGACACTTATAGGTTACTATACTCTGTTCCAAATAAGATAACTTGTGTGCAAATTACCTAATTATATTCCTAACCTATCGGAGTAGATTGTTTGCCTCCACGTGGCGATCATCACATCAACTGATATGGTGTATGGCTCGTTAGCAACAGCCACTGTGCGCAACACAAGTCTTCTC